>NC_135507.1:6768702-7068702 GCF_052857255.1 Amblyomma americanum | reverse complement strand
CCAGTAACGATTCATTGCATCTGATCACAAGTTATACTCCCAAGGTACAAAATAACTGTGTGCGTCATGAGTGTATGATCAGTGATGTTCTAGAAGAGATTTTTTTCTTTTTCAGCGAATTCTCGGTTTGAAATTGCGCCGAAAGGGAAAAAGAAATCCTCAGGGGTTTGCAGATATTTATAAGAATCTCAAGGGAAACGAGGGGAATTCTTTTTCAACTAATAATACTTTTGGTGAAAATAAACATCACAGCCAGGGCAAGGCGTGAAGCCTCCTACAAGCGCAAGATAAAATAATATATGTATGGGAAGAACAGAGCAATCGATCCCGCGAAACAGACACTAAGGTAAGGCCAACACGGCGATCAGCAGAGCGCACCGTGCCGTCACTTCTCTCATCACGTTTTCATGCTAACGTTGCTTAGTTGTTAGGTAACTTATTGCCATTAATGTACGACATCTGTGACACTGCGAACATTTAGGTTGACAGCCGAACGATAAGAGAGCCGAAAGAAGGTGGCTCCATCTCGCCTCTTCTTTCGCGCTATTTCGGCTTTACGCGCCGCAACATCAGTAATATGGGATATACGCTGCGCCAATCATGTTAAATCGCATGCTGGCTCCTCAAGATCTCGTTGGGCGATTCAAATTCAACTTGATTATTTTCCAATTCCCGAGGTTAGCATGTCGACCTACGCGTCGAGCCGACACATAATGGGAGTAAATGCGGTATAGTCATGTTGGGCTGACTATACCGCATTTAATCCCAAAGTCCTGGAGTGAATTCTGACTGAATAAAGCTTGAAACTGGATTCCAAAAAAATTTAACACGTATGATTTTAACACGTATTCTTGGTAGTGTGGTGGACAAGGTTTCTAAAAGTTCGCGTCTGGTCGAAATTCGTGATGGAGCGCAGAAAAGTAAACACACACACACTGATCGAACAGTTTCTGCAACTTGGCCTCCATCGATCCCGATGAACAACAAGAAACAATGAAACCTTACTATGAAATAATGAAGGGAAAATGGAGGGATTTTTCAAACTGCTGCGGGGAAGTGCCCTAAATACGGATTTTTTGGCGCCTCTTTCATTTAATTTCTCCATTCTGCCTGCTATCCTTTATTTCCGCTGCCCCATGCAGCTCGGGTGCTTCAGTATCGATGGCAGATGCCGGGGACAGTTAAAATCGTATCCTTCCTTTTTATTATTATTTTTAACGCACTTAAAATAGACAACGCTTGTGGCGTGAGCCCAGAGAGGCGCCGACTGCGTGCCGCATCACACTGGCCCCGGGAGGTCCGTCACGTACCAGTTTACGTCGAATAAATATGTAAGTACGCGATCAAGAATAACTCCTTCCCAGGTTCGAGTGGAGAAGAATTCTTCTCGTTTTTAATTATTGATTGCAAACCAGTTGTTTTCTTTCATAACACTCGAGCCTGTGCGTCATTCGAATCACCAGAGAAGGAAATGCTTGCAATGGGGACACGTACACAAGACAAGCGCATTAGAACATATAACTCCAGTATATTACGGATATATAATGGAGTTCTAGCGCCGTCATTCTTTGGTTCTTTTATTCTGTTCACAAGAATAGCGCTTACACTATAGCGAAGAACAGGGAATTTCATTGCATTATTGATAGACAGTGGAGTTCCGCATGATAAAGCGACAAAACACACCTTGTCAACGAGCTCTTCTCTCATCCTGTTCTCATTCTGTTCCTGTTCATCCTGCACCAAGTAGTCTAAATGCACACCGTTGTCATCGTTGTGTAGTTATCTTGTGTACATGTTCTTTTCCCACTGGGTGCCTTCTCTGGTGAATAAGCATGCTCATTTCTGCGAAACTGTGTCTTCCCTCTCAGGCACAAAAGGTGTATAGGTTATGTGTCATATTAACCGAAAGTGTAGCAAGAAAACTCATGCTGAGTATGGCAGCTCACAAAAAAAAAAACTCTAATAGTAATGGCAACTTACGGGTTCCGTGCGGGACCATGGTCATACCCGGTTTTCTCCAAATAGTATTCCAGCTGACAGAAAAAGCAAGGAAAGGCAGCTCGTTTATGCGCATATAATTCAGTCAGATCTTTTTATCAACGAGTGCACATACTACAAATTTATCTGTACAGATTACGAGTGCGCGAATATTCGATAATTTCGAATAGTGAATCGAGTATCCTCCTATCTGATTCGAACGAATCAAATTTGGTATGTTCAAATTTATTCAAAACGAATCGAATATGCTCTAAACTTTTCGAATACTGTTCGAATAACTGACACTAAGTTCGAATAAGACCTGCCGTATTTATCTTCGACGGTTGTTCCAAATGCGGTACCCACACCGACGCCGAGTACCATCCTGCCGCTATCAGCATGTGCGCGATGGTGGGATGGAGGGTTCAGCGCCGCGACGCGGTCCATTCGTGTGGCAACGTTTAAAATGCTCACACATGGCCTCTAGCATAGGACGACGCTGCAGGGCTGAGTAATTTCAGCAAATCCTGTCTTAATGATATCGGAGGCCACGGCTCATACGTAGCCGTCGTCCGCTCGTTTCTCTTTCGTCAACAAGAGCAAAATGCAATTGTCCTACACGTATCACTTGACGGCCATAAAGCGCCATTTTTTTAGTGCCACGTGACCAGTGATTCTGGCGCGCTCTGTGCGCACAGGTTGGGAAGTGGAGATGAAAACGAAAATAAAAAAATGTCTTCAGCTAGATGTATCAGGAAAGTAGTCGCGTCTGAATATACCTAAATTGCGCTGCCATGCTGGACAAACCTCTTCAATGCTGCCAAATTGCCACGTCCATTAGTGTAAATTTTACCAAATTTTAGGTAATTAACAATTAAATTGAAGGTTATTTAACTGTTTCTTGCGAATGGTCTACCTTGTTAAAAGAAAACAGCACACATCCGACGCCATGCTTTTTCTTCTCTGTTTCACGCTCTCCGTTTCACGTCAATCAGAAAAGGACAAGATGCCCTCATCATTCACATAGGCTAGAAGACACTGCTGTGGTCTGCACTTTTTCTTCAGGTTGTAATGGTTATATAACGGGCTCTAGCTTGTTAAAAAAATAACACAATAAGTTTTCAAGTATGGCCAGTAAAGTCCAAGATACTCACGCCGCAGGATCCCACTAGGATGTAGTCGTCTTTAGGATAATCGTAACCCTCGCAGCTTACTTGTAGCAGGCCGAACTTTTGAGTCTTTTTCATTTCCGCTTTGCATTCCCACTGAAAATGCAGGCGAGGTGAAATGTGAAAAGACTCGTGCTGCGGTGGCTAAACGTGACTGAAAGCAACATGAAAAGAAGAGTGCATTGCAAGCTATGGAAGCGATTATGAACAGGGAGACGGTAAGCGGCGCGAACTAACGAACAAACGCAATGTAATGGTGTTCTATCTGGTATCACCTATCGGGTCGAAACTTGAATGTTTACGAAAATGCTTGAAATTGACTTGAAGGCAGCGGATCGAGCTGTGGAAATGAATATTATACTGGAAGAGACAGGAAGAGAACACAGTTGGTCAGAAAAGGAACTCGAGTTAATGATATCCTTCATGAAATCAAGAAGAGGAAATGGGCATTGGCAGGGTATGCGATGCATAGAGCAGGTAACCTGCGTTCCATTAGAGCACCGGATTAAATTCAGAAAGAAGGCAAACGAAGCAGGGATTAGCGGTGAGTCAGGTTGACCGATGAGACTAGGAAGTCTGCGGGGGTTAGGTATACCCGCAGCTGGCACAGAACACGGTTAACTGAAGATCTATAGGTGGGGCATTTTTCCTGCTGTAGACACAGTTTGGCTTCTGATGATGATGATATAAATACGACAAATAATCTTCGGAGAGGGGGGGGGGGGGCGATATTAAATGCATGCAGGTAAGAGGTAACTGGCGGTTTATTGGATAATGCAATGGATATACCAAAATAATGGTAAAGTAGCCGGAGGCAACACGGGCTCAAAGCGGCAGTGTTGAGATCAGAAAATCTCTTGGGATAAGTTGGTCGCTGCTGAAACCGGACAGACATATCAAAAATCAATAGAAGAAGCTTCCTTCTGTCTTGCGGAGGATCTATCACGGATGATGATAATTCTGAAAAATACAGTACTGACGCAGCATGACGCGTGCAACTGTAGACGTGAGGGTAGAAGAGGTGGAAAAGAAACGCAATGTCCATTAATCTCCCGCCATAAGAGAAGTTCGAAGTAAACGCAAAAAGACTGGGGAATCGGCGAACGCCTACTAATTCTCGCCACGCTTGTCAATCCGCCGGGAAGCACTAATTAATAAAAATTTCATCGAGTCAAGTATTTATATTAACTACAGTGAAGATAAATATGCACGTGCACAGTAATACACAGACGGGAGTCCTAAAATTAGAAATACTAATGGTATCCTCGGTGATAGATAATCTGTCAATTACATATAAAAGAGGCAACCACAGTAATGGGAAATACTAAAATATTAAGAATGTGTAAAAAATATACGACCAGTATTTTATGCCAACATACAAAGCACTCAATACGTCGTCAGGGCGAACAAGTATTCCGACGAAAAGTGACCATCATACAGGTAAAACTGTTTGAAATACAATAACTACAGAAATGCAGTACAGCAAATACGGTATAAACAATAATAAAAGGACAATACTTTTCATATCGAACAATACATACAACCAAGAAAGCAATGTTTGGTTTATGGGGGTTTAACGTACCAAAGCAACTCGGGCTATGAGGGACGACATAGTGAAGGGCCCCGGAAATTTCGACCACCTGGGGTTCTTTAACGTGCACTGACATAGCATAGTACACGGGCCGAAATAATGGATACAACGAAATAATGAATACAACGAAGGTATGGTGATATCCCTTCTAAGCTCGAAGCATGCGCAATAAGGAAGCAACGGCTATAATGAAGTAATCGCCGGGCCCCTTCAACTTAGTTATAACGAGGTTCAACTGGCCTCTTAGCTTTCGGAACTCTCAGTGGAGTGAAAAAAAGTAAAAAGTTACCTGCACGTCTCTGCCGTCACTGCCGCGGTTGTAGCACTGAACCACCGAAGGTGCGTCGCGGCATCCCGCGCTGCCGCCGCGGCAGTTCAACTGTGGAACAGGATGCGACCTTCGACCAGTCGTGTACTGTCCTTGACGCAGAGTCAGGACCTCCACATCCCTGAGTCTGACTCTGTCCCCTGCAGACGATAGCACGCGTGAGCTGGGAAAGCAACGGTGACGTGGGGGAAAAGAAAGGTCGAGTAAAAGGAAAAAAGCAGAGGAAGGAAATGAAGAGGGAAGAAACTTCCTTAACGCGTTTGGAGCGCAGCTTGTTAGAGGAGACCGCTCAGAAAGGTCCGTCGTTTGAAACTTGTTCTCAGCAATGAATCGCAGATAAAGGGCGTCTTCTAGGAAACGGCTCCTGCTGAGCAAGTTTGAAAAAGTAATCTCACGGCCATAAGTCAGCCTACTAACCGAAAGGCGCCGTTTGGTACATGCAAAGCGTAAACATACGCCTTCGGCGAGTGAAATTTAAGTTGTTTGTTTGTGGCTATAACTGAACGTGAGACATATACAAAGGCACGTATTGTTTGAGTACAGTGTGCTGTTGTTGGTGATGATGACTTTGGGTGGATAACTACAGCGCCACCTGAGCCATGAGGGATGCGCTGGCCAAGTAGTGGTTCAGGAATAACAAAGCTATTAGATGACGAAAACGCGCCATCAAGGCGCTAGACGCCTCCATGTTTCATTAGCTGACAATTTGACGACGTCCTTCCACCTACCCTGAACTATGGGTAGCTTGCTTCGCAGTACAGAAAAGTTCACACGACTAAGCCTTACTGCATCAAATTTTCACAGTGGCTAAATACAGGCTAGATGGTGCGAGATTTACACTGATTATCTTTTACACTGATTATCTTGCGCAACCAAAACACAAATGACGTAAACGATATATGGTATAGTATACGGTATGCGAGTTTAATGTACCAATGCGGCACGTGAGCTATGGGGCCACCGTAGTGGGCGGTTCCGGATTAATTTCGACCACGGACCTGTGATTCTTTACCTTGCACTTACAACGCACAGTACGCGGTGTTTTTCCGTTTCACTTCCATTGAGTTAAACACAGGAGACATGAAAAACACACTTGAGTGGAAGTGGCAATTGTAACAAAGACACATGTGACATACGATGCTCAGACAAATAGCTAGACAGTAGAGAAATCGACCAACT
This sequence comes from Amblyomma americanum, assembly GCF_052857255.1. NCBI lineage: Eukaryota > Metazoa > Arthropoda > Arachnida > Ixodida > Ixodidae > Amblyomma > Amblyomma americanum. Next base: position 7,062,458 of record NC_135507.1, on the reverse strand, counting down.
CCCGCTTTGAGTTTGGATGAGCTCGAAGGTCAAAGTACCGGCTTGAGGAGTTTTCCGAAGCTGTACCCCGGTGAGTCGAGCTATATGCTTTAAAAAGACAAAACTCGTATGTTTTCACTGTCATGCGTTTTCGTGTATACTGAAGTGTGTCTGTACTGTATAGTTCCTGTGTCCACGTCTGAGGGTTCGCCGAGATCGCCAAGCGTTGATTTCTCAGCCATAGCTCAGGACCGTTCCGCTGTCCTGCGGTTTACGCTTCCGACATCGGTCGCAGGAAAGGCACGAAAAGGCGAAGTAAAAGCATTTACGCACCTTGCCAGCCGAATGACGGGGCGATGAACAGCGCGATTAGAACGCCGAGCGTGTAGCGCATCTTGCAAGGCGTCATCGAAGCGGTGAACTACGCTCAGTGGGATCCGATGTCGCGATTCAAGGGCACAGCTTCGGCGACAAGGTGGTCTGGTCCGAATTTTAGAAACCGAATCATGACGCGCTCGTCAGATCGCTCAGCGTCCCCCGCTGCATCTTCTGGCTCCCCCCGAGCGCTGCACAGCCGCGGCCGGGCCCTGCTAAGATGCTTCTTTTTCTTCTCTTTCAGACAGCACCATCATGACGCCGTCTCATTTTGTGTACAAATGACAATGACTGCCTTTCTCGACGCTGCAGCTGACTGCACTACCTTTTCCCAAAATTTTCCCCTTACAGGAAAAAAACAAAAACAAAAGCGCAGAATGTTCCCAAGCGTATCCGCAAAATTACGCCTAACTGGTAATACACATAAAAGTACGCCCGGCAGACCAAATAAGGTATTAATATGTTCGCACATATGACCAATTGCCATCATTCCTGAGCGGACGCATGCACGCAACCTTGTTTTGATCGGGTTTCCCTTGTTATAATACGAAAAAACATTTCGCTCTCCCTCGAGTTGGGATTATCGACACTTTGTATGGGGCGTCATTACACTCACGTGAAACATCGTTTATTTATCACCCGCCGCGGTGGCTAAGTGGTTAGGGCGCTCGACTACTGATCCGAAATTCCCGGGTTCGAACCCGACCGCGGTGGCTGCGTTTTTATTGAGGAAAAACGCTAAGGCGCCCGTGTGCTGTGCGACTTCAGTGCACGATAAAAATCCCCAGGTGGTCAAAATTATTCCGGAGCCCTCCACAACGGCACCTCTCTCTTCCTTTCTTGTTTCACTCCCTCCTTTATCCCTTCCCCTACGGCGCGGTTCAGGTGTCCGCCGATATATGAGACAAATACTGCGCCATTTCCTGCTTCACCGAACTGCTTCAAGACTCTGTACTAGAATTTTTTCTTCCTCAAATTTGACCTCGGTGTGGTTGCTTTATTTTTCTGGTTTGCCAGCCAGTGATATCAAGGTGGAGCGCGCAGGGCAGTATATATTTTAATAATTAATGATTAATCTTCTGGGCCCACCGCCTATGTCAATAATTTAATGTTTGACTTATCGTTCCCCCTTCTTTACCTCGAGGCTGGTTCAAATAATGTTCACGCAATGTTCAGATAATGTCCAGATATTTGACGGAATGATTGTGAAAATTTTAAAAATTCCCTAAGAATATTGCGAGGATAAGTGAGTACACAGGAAAGGAAGTAGGAGAAAAATTTGCTTTTGTCTTGTTTCTGCCCCGTCTTTTGTTTCGTAACTGAATGTCTTCTTTTATCAGGACCTTAATGACTTCGACTATATGGACAGCGCGCGTCTCGTGCTTTCATTTGCGTGTCGCATGTCGCACTGCAAGTTCGTTTCACATCGATCAGGAGATGAGAATTTGTCTCTCACGTTGGTCTTTTCTTCAGTAAAATCGAATTATCTTTTCAACTGCAGTGGACGCACCAATCATTATAAATGATGACCCACTGTGGTCGATTTTAATCCAGCTAGCTTTAAAATATGGCCAATAAAGTCGCAGAATACTCACGCCGCACACTCCGGCCAACCCGCCGCGGTGGCTCAGTGGTTAGGGCGCTCGGCTACTGACCCGGAGTTCCCGGGTTGGAACCCGACCGCGGCGGCTGCGTTTTTATGGAGGCAAAACGCTAACGTGCCCGTGTGCTGTGCGATGTCAGTGCAAAATCCCCAGGTGGTCGAAATTATTCTGGAGCCCTCCACTACGGTACCTCTCTCTTCCTTTCTTCTTTCCCTCCCTCCTTTATCGCTTCCCTTACGGCGCGTATCAGGTGTCCAACGATATATGAGACAGATACTGCGCCATTTCCTTTCCCCCAAAACCAATTATTATTATTATTATTATTATTATTATTATTATTATTATTATTATTATTATTATTATTATTATTATTATTATTATTATTCCGGCCAGGATGTAGTCGTCGTGGGGGTGATTGTAACCTTCCCATGTTATTTGCACCGGACCAAACGTTTGGAAATTTTTCATTTCAGTCTTGCATTCCGACTTAAAATTCATGAGAGATAAGCTATTAGCACTTGTACGCTATGGCAATTAGCTACGTACAAGAAGACGAAAAGATCACAAAACCGCGGGCTTTGCTCCAGACAGGGAAAACTGTAACCTTAACACTGCAATGGCCAGGCAATAAAAATATGGAATAAAAAATGAACAGGTGCACAAATACGATGTGACGAAGAAAATCTGAATTAGCAGTATTAGTCGTATTTCGCCGTCGTTTTTTCGTTCCAGTGTTGCATGGGGTTCTGGTGGGTGGATGCGTACGGGGGTGGAGGTGAGCGCATGGGTGGTGCATACGGCTTTTTTGAGGATGGAGGCGGTTGGTTGTTGGTTAGTTGTTTGACGCCACTGTTAGAGTCACATGATTCTGAAGAAAAGACTGCTTCAAATGGCCATTCTTTCCGCTTCACACATTTTCCTGCGAGTGACGAATAGTTCAAGTCGGTCCGTTTCGTGTAGTCACAATGGCTCTCCAGTACCATAGCTTTGTGTGAGCACTGCGTCTTGCTGCTTGGAGTGGTGGTAATGATGACGATTCTTAGATTTTAATGATGCAAATGGAAGTTGGCCAAACAGCATCATGACTAACATGCTTTGATCTGCGCATGACAAAAGAGCTGTTTTTTCCAGCATTTGACGCCATAAAGGAGAGCAACATGCGAGGAGAAAGCCTATGCAGTCATGAGATTTACGAGCGTGAACACGTGGACGCGTGTCACTACCCTCTAGACACAAAATGAATAAAAAGGGGGTGACACGCCCTCACTCCCTTTCCGGGGCAGTGTATGCTGCCCAAGCCCTGGGGTAGTTGCTAACTCCATCAAGTTACTATGCTTTGATGTGGGAACATACCTCCGTTGTTAAGAGTAAGCATTCCTTATATTTCATGATCTAAATCTACTCCTTAACTTGGGCAGCATATCCGTCCCTAAAAGGCGGTGCGCAAGAAGAAGGTTTACACCCTCTTTACTCCCATGCATGTTCATTAGTGTGTACAGTGTACGTACAAAGAGCGCAGCGTGCACTGCGAACGACGACGCCGTGCGTGATTTCACTCGGCTACCGCTGTTAGACGAGCGGATGCATGAGCGGATGCACTTGGATGCCACCACTACTTTGAGCCCACGGAACGAGCCTTTAATAGCTGTCGCTACAAATCGAGTCCATTACCTTAATTTTGTTTGCAGTTATCTAAAGGGCGAGTAAGCGATGATTTTTTTCGATGGCGTAAAGAGGAATTTAAAAATAATTGGTTTTTGGGGAAATGAAATGACGCAGTATCTGTCTCGTATATTGTTGGACACCTGAACTGCGCCGTAAGGGAAGGGATAAAGGAGGGAGTGAAAGAAGAAGGGAAGAAAGAGGTGCCGTACGTAGTGGAGGACTCCGAAATAATTTCGACCACCTGGGGATCTTTAACGTGCACTGACATCGCACAGCACACGGGCGCCTTGCCTCCATAAAAACGCAGCCGCCACGGTCGGGTTCGAACCCGGGGACTCCGGATGAGTAGTCGAGCGCCATAACCACTGAGCCACCCGCGGCGGGTAAATACGAAAAGGTCACCTGCAGGTTTCTTCCATCGCGTCCACGGCTGTAGCACTGCGCGCTGCGGCATCCTGCACTGCCGCCGAGGCAGTTCTGTTGGGGGACAGGGTGCGACCTTCATAGGCGGTACACCGTCCTTGTTGCAGGGTCAGGATTTCCGTGCCTCTCTGTTGCACTCTGTCCCCTGCAAACGACAGGAAGCATGAGCACGGAACACAGCGGCAAAAATTGGTAGAATAAAACGAAGCACCCCTGCTGTCGAGATAGATCGGCGCTCCTTCGCTCTGTTCGAGACAGGCGCGCACCAGTGCGCCGGTCTTGACATCAGTAGTGCTTCGTCGGATGGCGCTCGCATGCGGTTGGGCAGGGATCGGCACGCGCTGGCAGTGGTGTTTTACTTATGCTACCGATAGTACTATAGCGGACAAGCGCCCAGGACGCGCGCGCCTGCGAAAGAATGTGTGGCTGGAGGCGGTATCTTCTGTATCGGCGTGTCCATTACAATGTTTGGTTTATGGGGGATTAACGTCCCAAAGCGACATGGTAAAAGGGGGCGGTCGTCCGGTAGTGTATTCGGAACGGTGTTCCAATCCGGCTTGATACGCGAATCAACGCTCCGGCGGCCCTCATACGTGAGCTGTTGGTAGAATGGAGAAAAAAAAAAAGCGTAGATTGCCGATGCCTTAGAGCGACAGGAGTGTGCGCTCTGCTGTGCAAAATTTCCTTCAAGAAAGGCAGCGACTCCCATTCTAATTTCTTTTTCCGGCTCTCAGTCAGTACGAATTTGAAACATTACAGGCATTGTATACTATTATGCACATTAAGCCATTGTCCCGTCTTCGATCTCCAAGTTAACAGGGCCCCTGTCCTTGCATCTTCCAATCTATCAGCCTACGTACTATTACTGCTCTTTCCTGTCAAAACGTTCTTGTATCCAGAAATTAACCGCCTGTGTCTTGGCCACTCCCCCCGTATTGGGTATGTGCCAGCAACGTCTGAGATAAACAACAACAACATAAGAGTGGCAGCATTCGCGGGTAGCGCGCGAGCTTATCGACTCGTCGTACGGGCTGCTTCTCGCACCAAGCCCAAGGGAGGCAGAGAAGATGCTCCCAGACGAGCGCCCCTCGGCGCTCGGAGTGAACGCGCCATTCTCGGACAACTATACGCGACAACGCTGGTGACGCAGCGATGCATTTGAGCAAGCGGCTGTGCGTCCTGGTCGATTCCGTCCACTTAATACCACAGGCGAAGGCGCAACCTGCTCGTGACGCGCGTTTATGCTTATCACGTGACGTTGACGCGTAGCTCTGAGCCCACGCGAGCGCCGTTGTGATACCAGCCCAGCACCTCTTGCTCAAGGCGAGCTCAAAACCGGTTTCTGTCTGTTGCGACCTTGCCAAAAACAAGTGGTTTGCATGAATGAGGGGACTTTATCGAAACTTTAGAGCATTTGCGCTTATAGGGAAGACGCACGGGATAGCACGCCTCACGCATCGCGAGCACAAAATGGTTAAGGCTGTGAGCAGCGGGCAGCGATGAACAAAGATGATCATTATCGTCGTCAGACTTATTGCATAGACTGTAGGACAAAGCCCTCTCCAATAGCCCTGCAATGCACTCGGACCAGGGCGAGCTGCAGTCACCTTACCCCCCCCCCCCCCCCCCCCCCCCCCCCCCGGCCTTTTTACGCTCCCTGCTACGCCTGCTCTCTTGGAATCCACACTGTTACCTTAAGCGATCGGCAGTTATCGTACTTTCACATTGCATTCCCCGCCTATGCCCATTTGTTCTTGATTTTGGATGGGTTGTGATGAGCTCTTACCGTTAGCCCCCACTTTCCTGGCCCTCCCATAGGCGAGCACCGCTAGAAAACACCTGCTATATTGTTTCGCCTCGAGGGATGCTGGTAAACTGCCACTCATATTTCAAATACACTCCACATAATTCTCATTCAGCAAAGAGGGCACTGTCTAAAGTGAAAACGCTAAAATTGCTGCAGTATCGAAGATAAACAGGCAATCATCCCCACTACGCCCAACTAAACAAGAACCTCGGCATATAAAGGCGCGCTCTCTCAGGTGACATTATGAGGAGAACTCTCTGTCTCATTCTCTCTCTCTCTCTCACACACACACACACACACACACACACACACACACACACACACACACACACACACACACACACACACACACACACACACACACACACACACACACACACACACACACACACACACACACACACACACACACACACACACACACAAAACTCATGCCAATTCATTCACTCATTCAATCTGTCGTTGCACGTGCGTATCTTCTTTTTACTAAACGCCGCTCTCTCTGGCAAGACGAGGACTGTAATGTCTCCCATGAACACCCCATTAATACCTTCCCTCTACAGCCCCGGACCACGTGCATTGTAAATAAAGGTTTATCGTCCCCATCTGCATAACGCCACTTGTGCATACACTCACCTTCGGTGTGCTCTTTCGTCTTGTGAGGCATTTTGAAGACTGGCGATGCTGCAGCAAGCGTCTCGTTTCAGCTTGTGAAATACTTCAGCTGCCCGTACCCGCACCACGTGTGCCGCGGCCATATTCTGTGGAACTGATAAATTACGCTCTTTCCAAGTCAGCACTTCTGCGAGCGGAAGCTCTGAGCGCCAGTCATCGGTTCGCGGCGGGTTTTATCAGATAGTGATAGCAGTCACGCATGCAAGCTCGAAAGGCGATCGAGTTGGTGACAAAACAGTTTTTACAACGCTTGCATTTTTTTCTTTGCGGCCGCTTTTACCGTGGCCGACGCAAGGATAAGAAATTACCGACGACCAAAGCGCCCAAACGAAGGGCCGCGCAAGGTTAGATTTCCGTTTTAGTGAAAGTTGCAGATGCATTGTTGAATCGTTTTGTGGGGGTTAGAGGTATAGGGAAGATTGCTTTTTTCTCTACTCGAATCGTTGAAGAAATCCTACAAGAACATTATGAACGGTATATTGAATATTGTCTGAAACGAAGAAATAACGTTATAAAGTTTCCTAGCACTGGGCTAGGAAAGTTTTCAGATACCTGTACATAAGGAATGTTGACACGAAATGGAAAAAAAAACGAACTAGAAAATTGACAAGCAAATATCTGGACAGCAGTAGGGGGGCAAATCAGCAATTATCGTTTAAGAAAAAGGTTAAAGAAACAGAGAGCTCTGTGGAAAACAGGGATGCTGACGAAATCGGCACTGGGAACATACAGTATCTTTTAAGCAGGAAATTACCAAAGAAAATATCTGTGATAATTGTAGGGGAAGCTCTTTGTTGTTCGAGGCCAGGACGGGAGTTTTGCGGACTAAGACATATAGAGTCAGGTACCACGATATAGACACGTTGTGCGTTGCGTGCGGAGAGGAGAAGGGAACGGCTGAACACTTGATACATTTCTGTAAAGGGCTTCACGCTACAGTGGAAAGCAGCGGGGCTGATTTATCCAAGGCATTGGGGTTGAAGGCCAGTGAAGGGAAAGTGGATTTTAAGAGGTTAGAAGTAACCAAGCGAAGGTTATCTGATTGGTGGCTAAAATAAAGACAAGAGTAAAATTTCATAAGCCATGGCTAGGTGGCTTGAACCACCGCCCGATTTAAAGGGTTCGGCCTCATCCATCCATCCATTCATCCATCCATCCATCCATTCATCCATCCATCCATCCATCCATCCATCCATCCATCCATCCATCCATCCATCCATCCATCCATCCATCCATCCATCCATCCATCCATCCATCCATCCATCCATCCATCCATCCATCCATCCATCCGTCCGTCCGTCCGTCCGTCCGTCCATCCATCCGTCCGTCCGTCCGTCCACACACGGATTATCCCCATGAAAATCATGTGTACAAGGATGCGAAAGTGGCGCAGTATACTGAACTGTAATTCTGCCGGTCGTCTGATATATCGAACTGCGCACCGCGCCTCTGCAAGTGGCGCCTTTTCTAACGGCGTTCTTCAATGACTTTTCGCGCGCGCAGACGGGTCGACTGCGTGGCTTTGGGAATCTGCTGGCATGCAGAGCTAGATCTGTGAAACCGAGTGACGAGGCGAACGTAGCGTGTGCTTGAGAGTGGAATTCGATCTCTTGCACTCATTTTCCACGCCACATCCAGAGTCATGCTGCGAAACCAACTTAACTAAAAGCCCTCACCAGTCGTGCTTCGCTGCCGAAGGCGTTGCGGAAACCAACTGTTCGTTAATTTTAAAGAGCGATTATTCTATTTATAGTGTAGTGATAGCAAGATTAGACAACTTCCGATAGACAGTGGCTATAGTTTCAAAGAGGCGCCGGTTACGTCTTCGATGAGAAGCAGTTTAAGCACAACAGCGCCTAGCCCGCGCCAGTGCGCCGACGGGCGGCATGTCGCTGCAAGAAGCGCTTCACTTGCGAGAATGCAATGTATTCTTGCTTCTAGGCTATAGCAAATCTTTTTTATACAACGAACTATTATTAAATCGAACAGCTCCGTCGCCTCCTTCGTGTTCGATATATCGGGGCTCGACTGGACTCTCTAAATATCGTTTATGTACAAGTGTGGACCTTAATTTATGAACCTCTGTGTGAAGAACCGTACTACCCGCGTTTAAAAAAGGACACGACTGATTTCTACAGATAAAATCATCAGTATATCAATCTATCAAAAATTAACCGAAAGAATGATAAACGCAATAATTCCAAGCATTTAAAACATCGGATAAAGGTTATACACTTTGACGATTTCATCACAATCAGTACCTTCGTTCTGGAAATGTGAAATAGTGAGGGATCTAACTAGGAAGGGATGATTAGGGCTCCAATTTACCTAATTTAGACTATTTCTAAATTTTTAAGTCAGGCATGGAACTGACATGCTGTGGGTCTCGGAGCAACCCAGGGAACAAGAAAACTGCATTTTGGAGCTGGCAAAACGAAGTTGTAAAGTAGATTGGGAGCTCACAAACCATGTTTTTTTTATTTTAAGCACTCAACCAGCTCGAGCTGCATTTTAGAGCAGTAGATCAGCTACGTTCGCAGCATGCACAACCTCTGAAACATCGTCACAGCGTGCGGTGGCCATAATTCATGTGCCTACAACAATGGCTGCATGAAACAACTAAACAAAACTTTTAGCCAGTGCCCTTTCTTTAACATCGCTGGCAGTCCGCGTGTTTACCAACAGCCTTTGAAATAACGACTGCATGCCTTCGCATGACTACGAAGATTATTGTTTTTCCACCGTCGTGCCTCCACATTTTTCTTCGCACATCAGAGGCTAGGTTCACATGTTAACAAATGAGAAAGAATGCCCGATGTAAAATGGACAAAATGCCTAACCATGCCCTTTAAAGCGGGAGATAGCAGCTAATGCCACTGACATATCGCGCGCACATCTAATCGCGTGGATAATAATAATAATAATAATAATAATAATAATAATAATAATAATAATAATAATAATAATAATAATAATAATAATAATAATAATAATAATAATAATAATAATAATAATAATAATAATAATAATAATAATTATAATAATAATAATAATAATAATAATAAATGGTTTTTGGGGAAAGGAAATGGCGCAGTATCTGTCTCATATATCGCTGGACACCCGAACCGCGCCGTAGGGGAAGGGATAAAGGAGGGAGTGAAATAAGAAAGGAAGAAATAGGTGCCGTACTGGAGGGCTGCAGAATAATTTCGACCACCTAGGGATCTTTAACGTGCACTGACATCGCACAGCACACTGGCGCCTTAGCGTTTTGCCTCCATAAAAACGCAGCCGCCGCGTTCGAACCCGATATTAGACGTTTTTAGCGTACCGGAGACGTGCACCGGTTTACCGGAACCCTCTTGCGCATGCGCAGTGGCATTGTCGGGGTGAGGGGGAGCCACTGCGCGCGCGCAGCGGGCGTCCGGTAAACCGATGTAGGTCTCCGGTATGCTCTAAAAAGGTCTATTTGCAATTCCTCAATAACTTGGAGTATTTTTTTATTGATAAAAAGTATTCTACCAACTATTAGTGCGGCCCATCCACAAACACACATTTTTAACGAATGTATATTGCAGATTTTTCAACTTGTTTCTTTTATTTTAGTCGTAACTATCGGTTACCGCACGGTTACGTCGGTCCTTTGCCCCGTAAACTAGTCGGCTTGAACTGAACAAGTAAAAACATTCTGAAACGGAGCCCGTGCCTCATGTCCACCGACAGGACTTGCCAACGCACAGCAAACAATTCCTCATTCCTGTTTCCGAGAACTTTGACTAACGTGGTTTTAAACAACCGAATTGCTATTATAATAGCAATAGCATTACTACAGACACTATAGTCTAGAGATATTGGTTTAGTTTATGGGAGTTTTGACGTCCCAAAGCGACTCGGGCTATGGGGACGCCGTAGTTAAGGGCTCCGGAAATTTCGACAACCTGGGGTTCTTTAACGTGCACTCACATCGCACAGCACACGGGCCTCTAGAATTTCGCCTTCAACCAAATTCGACCGCCGCGGCCGGGATCGAACCCGCGTCTTCCGGGCCGGCAGCCGAGCGCCATAACCACTCAGCCACCGCGGCGGCACAGATAATCGAGAAAACTAGAAAAGTTGTACCCGGTGAAGACGCTGTTAGCTTGCTTCAAAAGCAGGGCAACTGGAAAAATGCTAATCAGTCCTCATTCATAACGTAACGTAATTTATTCACTGATGGTTTGATTTGATACGCGTTCTAGTTTATCTGTGGTTAATAATAGTGTACTTCAATGACTACTCTTTTGTACAAATACTTGCATCCTTTCTGTATTGCTGATGTGTTTGGTTTTGTTTATTATTTTTGGCCTTTCTTTTTCATAAATATTTTATGTATGTACGTGCACCTTTAACCTGTGTACTCCCACCCCGCGAAAATTTCTTCCTGCGAGTGCAAGATCAATAAATAAATAATAAATTAGATAAATCACTATAACTTTTCGTGCCTGCTAGCAAGCTTAACGGATTAAAGCAATAGATTGGTACAGTAGCACGTAGCTGCTACTTTGCCGGGTGCTGCGTTTCCCCGGCGACTACATTTTCGCGAGCAGGTCTCGCTGTAGCTGTAGAAGTGCACACATGCAGCAAGTTCTTCCTGTCCAGGGTGCTCCCTCCCTTCGACCGATAGCAGTGCAGACAGGAGGCCTTGATTCGATTTAAACGCAGATAAACAGAGTACACGTGCGAAAGCATGTGTTCAGCCTGGTCGACTCATGGTTTCGCTTTGCTGGTCGTCGGCACGCCTGGCGACGATATAAGACTCAGGTTAAGCTGATCTGATCTGTTCGCGCCGCAGAGGGAAGTTGATGAAGACGGCGATGCGCAATGCTCATCGCGAAAGTGTGTTGCAGTTTAACACGTGGAGTGATCTGCGATAGCGCAGTGCTCTCGTGTAGTGACCAGCGAAACTGATCTGTTCTCACCGCCGCGGGTTCGAAACCCAGTCGCGGCAATATTTGTTTTATTTATGCAGGGACTGTTGCGATGCTAGGTTTTGCCAAGGTCATCTTCGAGGTCAAGCTTCACACAAACTTGGTGAGCCGGTTAGGCCTAATGCTTTCGCACTAAAACGTAAAAGCAGGATTTTACCTCGGCATTTTCTCACGAGCCCTGGCGTGTGTGTGTGTGTGTGTGTGTTTGCGAAATGAAAGTTAACGCCGGCTACCACACATTCCACATGATACTATAGCCGGATACAATTCAAGAACGAAGTGTCAGAGGCCTCTTAAAGGCAGCCCTCCAGTCAATGGCATTTATAGAGTTTCGTGTCACCATGGCTCACCCGATTATCCTGTGGTTAATTTCTTCCTACTGCGACCCGCCGCGGTGGCTCAGTAGTTACGGCGCTCGGCTGCTGACCCGAAAGACGCGGGTTCGATCCCGGCCGCGGCGGCGGAATTTCTATGAAGGCGAAATTCTAGAGGCCCGTGTAGTGTGCGATGTCAGTGCGCGTTAAAGAACCCCAAGTGGTCGAAATTTCTGGAGCCCTTCACTACGGCGTCCCTCATAGCCTGAGTTGCTTTGGGACGTTAAACCCCCATAAACAATCTTCCTACTGCCACTCCCTGCGATGCCATGCTAGCAGGTCAAAGAGGATAAACCACGACGTCATGAAAAGCTGTCGACGCCATTGGATGGAGGGCCTCGTTTGGAGGATAATTTGCCGCTTCGTTTTAGAGCGCAGCTCTTAGGTGCTGTTCCTGGCTTGCACGTCGTAGTTGGCGTAGCCGGTTGTCCAAGTAGCAGAGCGAAACGCCACGGGAAGATCCCGGTGAGTGGCTAGCAGCGTAACACACCACCTGCTAGCCGTGAAGAGCAGCGCTCAAATTTTGCATTACCGACTATTGTAGTCGTCTGTTTTTTAGTTGTATCCGACCATATACGCATCCAGTGGTGTGCGGGTTGTGCTCGGCGTCAACGCTCATAGAAAACTCAGTAAAAAAATAGAATTGAAACCAATTGGATTTCGATCCTCTCCTAGAGCCACCCTAGAGACCCTCCCGATAATCACCAGTATTCAGGACCTCTCCCTAGCGCCCCCTCACCCCTCAGGATATACCGCATACACCGATCCAATACCGGCGCGCAACTCATACGGGTCGGGTTCTTGCACAACTGCGAGGTGATCTACGAAAAGCTTTTACCAAACTACGTCCCCACAGTGTCACACTGAGGTGGAATCCTGGTCACGCTGGATTTCCAGGCAATCAGATTGTGCATCGCTTCGCCCGCGAACTTCATCACCGGGCGCCTGGGATTCCCTGGCATTGTCCACCCACGTGCATGGGACACTACTCTCCGCCACAAACAAGAACTAAATCTTCACTATGCCAACATTAGAGAAACTCTTCGTACGCTTCCTGTTCCGGACAAATCCGTCACTACCATGCAGCTAGGCATTCTTCAACGCATACACCTAAATACACTCCTTACTCCTGCCCATTCTTATCTCTACCGTATTCGACACTCCCCCGCTTGCCCAGATTGTCCCGAACCTCATGCTAATTTGAAACATTGCCTTTTTTCCTGCCCCGTTGGTGCTCAGTCCCTTCACTTTCCATATCCTTCTCCCGAACATGGCGGGCTTGGCTAGCCTCGGACCAGCTGAGGGAACAGTTGGCTTTTGTGAGCCTGGCCCAAGACATCCTCGATGCTTAATATTCTGTTGAAGTGGTTTTTTTCTCTCTATCTTCAACTGGTTCCAATTGAACCAATTAAGTTTCCAAATGGTGAGCCCAATTGGTCTTGTCATTTGTATCCGATTGGTCCGCCCACATTCACGACTGCCTCACAGATTTCCTCCATGACAAAAAAGTAGACCATTGTTAAAACTTTTATTGTTGCCTAAACAAAAAACTAATCACAAGAAAAACAATTATAGCAGCTAGAATTTTGATTCCTGGCTTGTTTAATATAGTCAAACGTTAAAAAGTTGATTTCATTTACTATTACGATGGGCCAGCTGAGTAATACTATAGTGCCTAGAACATAGTAATACAGTACGCCGCGGACCGTGGCGCAGTGTTAGCAACTGCTGTTTTTTATGTTGTATCCTACTATACTTACGTGCTGTGAATGCGAAAGTATGTGTGTCATCGTGGGAGCGCTACTAGTTAATCAGATTTGTTGACTAGGTAGTACAACTAATGTCTGAAAAGCCTTTTCGGTGAATGCATTTAGGTCAAAGGCGTTAGGGTGAGAGTATGCTTCAACCAAGCCATCACATCACTTCCGGTTTAGCCGACGTCACTTCCAGTTCCATGGTGACGTCACACTGAATTTTCGTTACCACTTTTGCGGTCAACAACGCGATGAGCCATGTAATGCTTTCGCTTTAATAACGGGGCTTAATGGACAAGCGCTACTGGCCCCTGGATGAGAGTATCATAAATAGGGTATACAAGTAGGAGCAGAAGTGTGTACTCTGGAAATACAGGCATACATATTGAGCTTATATAGCAGTAGGATGCCATTCTGTTGGACGAATCCCAACATAAAACATAACTGTTTATTAGCGAGGGCAGTCGACGAGCTTACCCACGCTACGCTCGATCGCCTCGGTAGCGAAAGGAAAACAGCCGCTCTTTTCAGCCGGACAGCCTGTTTTTGTAGCCGCCGTTGGTGACGCGTGCCTCGGGTGACGCAGCGGTGGCGCTGTGCTTTATCGGTAACGCAGTCCAGCCCATGGCCGTGTTACGCTGGGCCAGATGATAACAAGGCAGAGGCTGCGCGGAAATGTGCGCAGTGTGTGTCGCCACATAGCTATATATACAGTGCTTCTTGTGTGTGACGTATGCCTGTCCGTTGGCCTTGATTTCCATGCAGGCATGTGATTATCATATTTTCAATTCCCCCGTAAAAATGTTGATTGGCATCAGGCAGAGTGTCTCCTTGCAGTACTAACAAACCAATGCTCCGGATTAGTTTTATGGGATTTAACGTCCCAAAGCGACTCAGGCTGTAAGGAACGCCGCACGTAATTGAGCTAGGGCTCCAGATAATTTCGACTACCTGTTTTTTTTAACATGCCCTAACAATGAACAGTACACGGGCCTCTGGCATTTCGCCTCCATCGAAGTGCGACCGCCGCGGCATGGCCCACCTGGGCGGCATCAGTGTTCATTTGCACATTAATAGTATGCAATTAACTTGTAGACATATTTCTGACATTGTGTATTTTGCGCAACTTGACTTTTAGGCACATATTGTGAATATATTTGCTGGATGCAATAACTGCCTCCGCGGCGTACTACGTACGAGTCCAATTGATTTCGTCCGGTAGGGTCCAGTTGATCGGGTGGCTAAAAATACAACTGGAACCATTTGGATGATCCAATTGGAATGTGCATTTGGTTCCAGTAGAAATTTACAACTTTTTTTTTTGCATGGTAAATAACCGAAACTACATCGAACCTGCTTTTCCTTCTGCGCACTAAGGAAGGAAATCTGAGGAGAGATCCCATGTTTCCCACACGCGTTGCGAAAAGCGTGCCGAAAGTCAGGTGTCATTTTTAAGCCTACTTATGGGGCAAATATGCGGCGTCATTGTTGGTAAGGGGCAGTGTGGCGGCCGACGTTGGCGCCGCGGGCAGCTGACAGACACGGGAGAGGAGGAAGCTGACACATAGAGATGGCGCTACCGCATCTTCCACGCTGATCTCGCGCGCGGGGCGGCTTCGCGAAACATGATGTCACCGCCTCTCCTTAGTTTTTCAGTGCACGTTAAATATACCCAGGGGGTCGAAATTATTCCGGAGCCCTCCACTACGCCACCTCTTTCTCTTTCCTCTTATACGCCCACCTTCCTCCCTTCCCATACGGTGGGTTCGATTGTCCACCTAGATAAGTGAGACAGTTACTGCGCCATTTCCTTTTCTCAAAATCCAATTTTCAATTTTCCTCCATGCTTCTGCACAAGGTTTCCCAAGCGCTGCAGAATCCATGGTGCCTGCACCATGGGTGCCACTAATCTTTTGAGGTGCAGTTTGCTATCTACGCCACAGGATGCCGCCAGGAAATACTTATGCTGCAGAATGGCGTAAACATGGCACAGAAATATATGCAGCAATATTCCCAGCACGAAGCAGACACATTCTGCTAGAATCACCCCAATACATTCAGACAGCGGTGCTTTCTATTGTGTATAGGCACCACATTTATGACCATTTCTATCTTAATGCCCAAGCTGAAGATTAATTACAGGGGCAAAGACTTGTTCAATAGAGACTTTGATGAAAATAAGCCCAAACAAGTTAGCAATGAGCCATTAAAAAAATTGACACTGTGATTATGCTTTATCATGCAAAGCATGTGTTTGACCGGAGCAGCAGTCTGATGTGCTGCCTGATCCTGGCATCCATCGTACCCCAAGAATCTCTTTTGCTTGTTCTGAGGTCCTCATCCTTCTTCTACAGAGTGCTTTCCGTTTCCATGCCCTCCTCCCTTGGCCTTTTCCTCATTATCATATTACAGCTAGTAATGCCAACACAGCTAAAGCTAGGGAATGGGCACTTAGCAGCTGCTCAGTAAAAAGAGCAATCTTGGAAAAACAAACCTTTCTTGCCAGTCATGGAAGTGAATAAGAAAACGCAACAACTAGAAGTACCATGGTGCTTTTATGTACAAATGCCACAACGTGTCCCCATTTCCAAAAATGTACATCCAGATATACATGCAGTGAGGAGGCAAGAGAAACAACAATGCTGCCACAAGTGGTGCCCGTGACTTTCCCATACATACACATGCAAACACTGCTTAATCAATGCACACTGCAGCACAATGCTGCATCTGATATACACAACATCTGTTTGGTGCCCACTGACCTCACCCTGCACACAAACTAGCACAGCACAGTGCACTAAGTGTCTGTGCTAAAAGCAGCCGTACTTTATGAACACCTGACTCAACAATGTCCTGTTGGCAAGTGCAGTTAGGCAGAATATAAAAAGATGCCTGACCAATGTGCACCTTCCTAAAAAAAATGTGCATACCTAGGAGAAGACATTGCATAAAAATGTTCGTACACAGTCTTTTTAATCCCACACATAACTGTTTTGTCATCGGTGCTGATTTAATAATGATCAGAGTTGAATGAGGAAGAAAACCATGCCAAGTGTGTGCTATCTGTGAATTTTAGGCCAGCACAGCTGCAGCTCATGTCAAAAGGAGTAAATTTGTGCAGTAAAGTAAGGAATTAAAGAGAGTTATTATAGATAGGTGCCAGAAAACATGAAATAATGTCAGCACATTGTGTATATGAAACATTTTTTGTTGGTGTAAGTGCAAGTTCAGATAACTGAAAAATTGACATGTAAGCATTTTGAACTGTACTAAGAAAGCAAAAAAGGAAAAGAGTATTGTTGGAACTTGTGTCTTCTTTCAATCCATTTCTACCAATTCTGGGAAATTAACTGCTGGGTTCTGAAAATGGTACAGGGATAAGTACAAAAGAAATTAGTTGGTAAAATAATGGAGTTCACATTTCCTTTTAAGAAAACGGCATTGATCGCTCTTGCCAAACATGATGTCACACACTGCAAATCTGAGCAGCCAGTGCCACAGGACTGAACCATGGAATGACTAGGGCAAAAAATAGCGGATACAAAAACCAAGCACCATTTATGAATTAGCATTCAAGGATACACACAGACACGAGGAATATGTGCAAATGGAAAGGATAGTTCATTACACTTGCAATAGGCTTCAACAGAGGCAACTCTGTACAATGCACTCAGGTCTGCTGCCTTTCAGCATATCATAACTGCAGTGTAGCAACAAAAACACTACAAACATTTTTCAGTGTTCGCTGCAAGCAATGTAATTTCATCTTTTATGTTCACAGGAGAGTGGTTTTTTTACAGAGCACAATCAGCTCTATCCGTTTCACACCATACTCACATTAAGCTTTTCTTTCACACGCAAGAGCTTCTCAGAAGGCACATAAGACCAAAGCACAGTGCCAGCATATTTGATGATGTAACCAGTGCCACCTGCTGGAAGCAACAAATTTTTTTACTTTCATGCTCCACAGTGCAAACCCCAGAATTCACTGAAGCAGACATGACAGTCATTGTCACATGACTTAGGTGGAACTGAATCAATGGCTTTAGTTAATGGGCACATTATATCACATATGATTGCACATGTTGCACCCTCACCCCATCTGTTGGCTAGCAGTGATTGCAGAAGATGGCGCTACTCACGCTTTTAGCTATGGCACCATCTTGTGCTTGCTCTATGCTGTGGTCTGACGTACATGCTAATCAGCTACGAACATCTCGAAGCAACAAGCACTCAACACACAAACTCGCTGCACAATTCTCGGCACACATTATTTACACAAGTTTTGAAATGCTCGCACATTTGGTTTCAATAAGGCTTTACTGGCCAATGGCTCAGTCCACAGTAGATGCCTCTGAGGAAAAGCCTCGATCCCTCCAGCACTTCTTGACATTCGCAATGTGCTTTGTGCATCTGCTAGAAAAGAGTAAGCTACCTTCACTGGATCAATTCAAGTCTATCATAAAAACCATACAACATTTGCTCAAAGCTAAAATTATAGAATGATAAAAATAAAAGCTTCTGAACAAAAAAAGAAAACAGTAAAAAAACAATGTGAATAGTACATTTAGCAACAAGTAATGAAGAACGCTATGTAGATACTGAATGCTGGGAACTCTTTGCTGAAAATATGAAAAAATAAAGGCATTATAAGCAATGGCTAAAATAATCAATTAAAACCTGCATCATTTCGGAAGCCCACATGAGAATCTTGACTGGTCACCAGAGTTCAGAATTGATAGATGGGATCAGGCACTTGGTCCCTGCTCTATCTGAGAGTAGCTAGCTCACAGGAGTGTGCAGTGATGTGCTGGAATGTTTCTATACATGTCAGAGTTAGTGATGTCCACGTAGATAACAAAAGACTTTAAACCTTGTCAGCCTGCAATTACATGGCAAAAGCTCATCAGCTGAACAGTTATAATTAGTGAAGTGCAAAGAAAGCCCCTCCTAGGCATAAAAATTAAGCTGCTACTGAGCTCCAGTCAGGTGTGCAGTTTCAAGGGCTATTGTGTCTTCAAAACATGAATATGACTTCCACATTGAGTTAGCACCCAACTACTCTATACGAAAAACGGTCAGCAGACTTTTAAATGGAGCGATATGCCATTTAATTTTAATGCATGCCTGTGAAATGAAATTCAGGGCTCTACTTGCTTTTGAACAAGAACCATCAAGCCCAAGGTGACGAAGAAACATCACCTTCGAAACATGAAGCCAGATTTTGCTGTCACCCTGATGCTTTCGAAACACTATAAATGGCTCTAATCAGAGGTATTTTTACTGTGAAACACAAGTGCACCAAGACAGAATACCTGATGTAGTGCGAAACCTGCAAAAGCGATAATATCGCCTTTTCCATACACATGAAGGAGTATGAAAGAGTGGCAGCTAGGTCATCTTGTATGCAAAACTAAAACTATTCCTTGCAGGTGTCATGAGAGAATAATAACAGAAACTGCATGCATATTACTTTGTGCATAACAGAGGAAGTTTCCTGTGGTGGGATTGACCTGGTGTTGCCTCCTACATATTAGACAAGATGCACGCTCAAAACTTGAAAGCAAAAGCTTACGGGATGCAGGTGTGCAGAACAAACTTTGCTTCAATGCCATCACGCAAGTCAGTCGCCTAAAACACATATGCCAGTATAAGGCAACTTGTAGGATCATTCTACTAGTATCAATACCAGGCAACTAGGCTATTGTAGACAGTGCTGCAATAAATTTGTTTCCAAGCACACGTATCCTCAAACCTTTGCTGACGACTTTAAATGCCTTATGGAAATTTCTTCCTTTGTAAGCATGTGCAAGCTCACATTGTAGCATGCTCAAATGATGAAATTAACTTATCCTCAAAGTTGATGAGTAAAAATCAAAGTGTATTGCCCTTATAGATGATACTAGGTAATCAATGCCGGAACTGACTGACAAGCAGCACTGCTGTCACAAATCTGACAGATCACCTTATGGTATAAGTCCCTGAAATAAATTTTGGCACCGTCAATTCAATTCTGCTTAGAATGATATGGGTGCCCAAAGTTGCACAATGCAAAATGTATGGTGTAATTTAAGCTGTACAAGCTTTAAGACTGCAGGAACAATTCTGTTTTCCAGGTAGATGAGCAGAAGACGTTGACATAAAAGAACAGTGAGAGTAACTGTTCAAAGAGCTTTCGCCTTCGACACTCTAAAATCAGAAGCCATGTTCACAAAGTTGGAAAATAAATGGTGACACATGAAAAGCATTAGGTGTCACGCCACTGTTTAGTCCTTTTGGTGCTGACACAGAAGGCCATTTTAGCAGAGTTCAAAACTGGCCCTGCAGTCAAGCACGTGACTTGCAAAAGTCAAAGAAGTCGTGACATGTTGAAGTTAAAAAGCATCCCTGTCTTCATACATGGACCATGTTTTCTTTGTCCCTGTGCTTGACTAGCTCATTATGGAGTGTCCCAAGTGCCCTGTGAATCGTCTTGAAGCTTGGCCGGGCTGACGGCTTGCGATTCCAGCAGGCTCTCATTAGCGCATACGCAGGCGCTGGTGCTCCCTCTGGACAACCGAGGCAGTTCCCTTCTTTGACGAATGCCACGACCTCTTCATGCGTCATGCCGTAATAGGGCTGCAGAGCAAATGAAAAGATCTCCCACAGCACGACGCCGAACGCCCACACGTCTGACTCAACGGTGAACTTGTTGTAGAGGATGGCTTCCAACGGCATCCAGCGTATTGGAATGGCATCGTGCTCGCTGCCACGGTAGTAGTCAGCGGCGTACATCTTCTGTGAGAGGCCAAAGTCGGCGATTTTGACGACCATGTCATCGCTGATGAGGCAGTTGCGCGTAGCCAGATCGCGATGGACGAACTTCCGCTCGGACAGGTACACCATACCAGCCGCGATCTGGCGTGCGAGCGAGACAAGCTCAACATGGCTGAGCCGGACGTCGCTAAACATGTCGCCACAGCCTCCCGATGGGTTGCGAACGATGTAGTTGGAGGGTGAGCAGGAGCGTAGGTATTCGTTGAGGTCTCCCTTGCCCATGTACTCGAAGAGCAGGCACATGGGACTCCCGACAGCGCAGACGCCCAGAAGCTTTACGATGTTAGGGTGGTCGAACTCTGCCATGAGACAGGCCTCGCGCTCAAAGTCGCTCTGGAGGTCCTCAGATGCTTCCTCCTTCAGCATCTTGACCGCCACCGTGGTGAACTCGTCGCCCTTAATGAGGCCGGGAGCCTTGGCCTGCAGGAGGCAAGCAACAACCAGACAGCCCCTTTTAAGCTCAGAAGCTCAGCTGTAGAAATGTTTTGCTAAGGTACAGAAACCGTTCACAAGCTGGACACTCATTACTCAACGTGTTTAGTGCTCAGGTGCTATCTTTGCTGTAAGCCATAGATATGCTTGGTACTCTACCAAACATACAGCAAGTGTTTGCATCTTCAGTTCATCTCATGACCTTGACTTATATTGTAACAACTCGAATTGTAACAACTGTGCCCATTCTGTGCTGTGTGTCCTCTTTCGTGTCATCAATCTTTCGCACTGGGTTAACCTGTTGATCGATGCCCATGGTCGAGCCTTGCTTAGAGACTAACACCATTGGTAACTTAAGTTATGCTTCGGTGTAAACTATTATTTATGCCATTCACTGGAGCACTAATACTTTGCACATAATTTACCTTATTACTGCTAATGTAACACCAGATGCAGTCGGCATCTATGCCAAAAAATTCTGGGGAGAAGCTATTTGCATCACAGTAGCTCCCTTGCACACTCTTAAAGACGGGTTTAACTGCAGTACAGTGCCCATACCACCTACGAACACCAATGTGCAGCTGTGTCAAGATGTCACTAAAGATGCTGCATATGATCGTAGGACCCCAGTTACGACAGTTGAGCCCACTGATAATGAACATGATGATGAAACAGCCCTGGAAGCCACTGATCTTCGACAAAGTTGTCACGGTGCAGTGCACATGCGGCTGGAACGAGTCACCTGCACTGTCTGTTATCTGCACGTTGCATGCATGCGATAGCACCGCAGTTGCAGGGGCTGGGAGGCGCTTCGGCCTCCTCGTTTGCAGCAAGCATGCGGTTTTTGAATGTGGGACGAGTTTACCATGCCTCTTCGTTCGCTTTAACCTAGTGGTGGGGCGACGGTTCTTAGTTTTAGCACAACTAAAGTTCTTAATAAGCGAGCATTCGTTATGACTGCAGCTGTTATAAGTGGGCTTGAACTCGATTGTAAATAAGTCAGTGGCTTGCGCAGAGAAATACCTGGAAGACGCGTCCGAAGGCCCCCTGGCCAATGTCCCTCAGGTAGATGATGTCGTTTCGCGGGTATTCGAGCTTCTCCAGGCGTGGGTGGAGCCGGGCAGCCGTGTGATGGTAGGAGGCATTCGAGGGCAGCTTGTCCAGGTCGATCTCCACGTCGGCCGTTGGCGTCGCGTTGTAGCCGCCGCCCCTGGAGCGGCTTCCTCCATAGCGGCGCAGCCGGCGGCAGCCCAGCGCCAGCGATAGCAGCACCACGAGTGCCGCCAAGCTCACAGCGGATACGAGGAGAACAAGGGCTGGCGCAAACGACGGCTCGCCCGGTGGTTCGAACAAGTCCAGGATGTCGCGGCCCGACACATCACCCAACGTTGTGTTCTCTGCAAGGAAGGAGGGGAAAGAAAGTGTGAAGAAAAGAAAGGCAGGGAGGTCAATCAGGCAATGCCTGACGATGACGCAGTTGTGGCCATACATCTTGAATGGGTGAGCATTAATTTCAAAGATGCTCATGCCACATGCACAAAAAATGGGGAGGGAGAAGAATATAAGAGCCCTCCAAAAAAGGAAGGAGTGAAGCACTACTGTGTGACATCCAATGGTCACAAGACAATAACCAGACATTCAACCACAGCCACTAGTGTAGGCTACTCCCCATGCTATTGTACAATTTTTCGACTCAGATTTGCTGTTTGAATCTACTATACATCTCCAGTGTGGATTTCATCTCCTCCAACTACCTCTACATTTGCCTTTATCTTGGACCTAGGTGTTGACCACCTGCACTATTTGCAGCAAAAGTTAATACAGCACGGCAGGCGAAGAGAGACTGAGTTTTCTTGCAATTGCAGAGCACAACCGTGAGTTCCAAGTCTGAATTTGTGCATGAAATCACTGCAGTGGCTCCACAGACGCTCCTAAGACGCGAGAAAATTAAAATTTCCCAGCATCCACCGTTTAAGCATTGCAGCGTACCTTTACCATTCTTTCATTTATTTTTATTTAAAAAATAAACTCTTTCAAACGTAGGCTGTTGCCTACCCCAGTCGAAAAATACGACACAGCCAGTCCCAAAATACAACAGAAATTTCTGTCATCCTGTCGTTACGACAGGAGACTGCTCAATACCACATACAATCCTTTTGTTATGACAAGAATTTCTGTTGTCAGGTACCAAAGCAATACAGAAAAATCTGTTGTGACAACAGAAAATTTTTTGTTTTTTTTTCTCAGGGAGGCTTGAAACAGTTTATTTTAAATTAAAAGCAAAAAAAATCTTTTCCCCCAAAGAACGACCTATATTTATCCTCTCTGACATGTGCACATCCTAAATAATTTGCCATGGAAGGGGAGGAGGTCACTATGTAAGGAAAGCCGCGGTAAGTGTCGCACTTTAGGTCTGAATCAGCCCGTCAAAGAAGAGATGAAGGGCTTAAAAGAAAGGGGAAAGGAGAAAGACACCTTATGAATATTCCACGGCGTGTGTGTGGGTTGATCCAACCCACTTGTGCCCTGAATGGTGTACACCTTGGTGACTGCGGAATTACACCAGATCCTGTTGCCTGCCAGGAGTGTGACATGGGAATTTGGACTAACTGTATATGGTTCTAAATTTTTCTCACCTGACAGCACCGCAAGCGTGCAAGAAATGACAATTTTGCTTTATTTTGTTCTCTGTGCATTGCATCCTCAAAAGCTCACCCAAAAAACTGCTGTCATCCAGAAAAGCACGCTTGAAACAGGCTGCATACAGGGTTTAGAAACAATCCTGCTTCGGGCACAGTTGTGCCAGTGCAGCTGAGGATAAGCCCAGCTTGCCAGGGACTTAAAATTCTTCCAAAAGGTATACCATTCACGATATAGTAGTAGTAGTATTCTTTTTGGCTGTATTATGCAATATGCTCTCGAGGTGAGGCTAAAGGAGGAAGACAAAACATAGCTCCTAACGAGGCCTACACCCAGAATAATACATCTTGAATAACGGTGGCTGTTACAACCGTTACAGCCATCAGTCAACACCTAGTAAGATCTCTTCACAGGTGGCCATAATAACAGGGTCCGGTATAGTGGAAGGTCCTGACAGAGAAATGGTCGTTTTTTATTAATGCAAAAGCATTCTATGGCTCAGTCGTGTCCACGAATATTGTCCGCAGTCATCACTCCAGATGAATGAATGCGGAAAAGTTTAATGAAAATGAGTAATAAATTAATAGTGTTATATGTGATGCATGATGATGTCATCGCACCATTAATTAGTAAAAGCAATGAAGTAATAAATTAGTGAAATTAAGGCAAAATGAGTTCATTAGTAAAGCTGAAAACAACAAAATGAGTGGCAATGCAGTGGCAGTATTCCTGAATACATTCGCCAAAATATTGCGCAACCGTTCGTCGTGCATCATTTTGGGTGGTGTCATTACATTTCGCTTTGCATATAGCTTAATTACATGTTTTAGTCAAGTTGGAGGCTAGCTTGCAGCAGGGGTTAGGACTAATGGCATATGAACCTTCAATTGCATGCTTTCTGAGACTTGCCACAGGGGTTGGGACTGATGACAAAGGCACCTTCAGTTGCATGCTTTAAGGCCCAGTTGAGGTGTCAACCCAGATGATGAGATCTGAGAGCTACTGCATCCTTACCTTCCTCAAAAACCTTTCCTTTTCTGAAAAAACATGCTCTCCCATTCCTTAACATAAGCAGACATAAAGGCCCTCAAAATTTTTACATTCATTACACTTGATTATGTTTTTTACACTTACGTTTTAAACCGTTAAATGACCACAGGTATCTGCATCATGCCTGATGTGCATTAAAAGCTAAGAGTTGAAATAAATTATTGTATTTTGAGAAACATTTGGCAACTGTAACTCTCATACACATTACATGATAACTAAAGTGCGTCGTGAATTTTTCAGGCTTACCACATTGTGGTATAGAACAGTGCTCCCAGCGTTTCCTAGGGTCTGTTGTGTAGCACCAAGGCATTGGCTCTTCCCCACCAGCATTTCGGCAGTAGTTTTCAGAATTCAGCACTTCAGGAAACACCATTGGAGGTCTGTTGTGATGGTGGGGCTCCTGCAAGAGCATGATGACAGTGAAATCAGTACAGCTCTCTCATGGACATTCCTTCATATTCTTTTTTTAGAGCGAAAGCTCTACTTCACGACCAAAGCTGCAAAAGCCGATTCATCGCTGAAGCCTTGAATTTGAATAAATAAATAAATAAATAAATATTGCCGCGACGAAGATTTCAACCCGCGGCAGCGTGAGCAGATCAGCTTTGCTTGCCACTGCACGACTGCACTAGCTATTGCCGCAGCTGATCACACCTCATGTTAAATTGCAACGCACTTTTGTGCTGTGCATTGCACATCATCGTCTTCATGAACTTCCATCTGTGGCGCGAACAGATAAGATCAGCTTAACTTCGATCAGAGCTTAACCTGAGTCTAATATCATTGCCAGACCCAGCAAAGCAAAACGATGAGCCAATCAGTCTAAACACATGCTTTATTTATTAACTGCATTAAAACAGTACCATATTTTTCATGGAATAATTTCTTCGGTATTGCCTTCCTTTGCCATCGCATACATCACACTACTAGACCTCCTAGTTTGTACATGAAAAGGCTGATATCAATGATGCAGACTTTTTAAGGACTAAGCAAGCATACTGTGTTAAGCAAAAATAAACAGATCTACACAAAGGTTCAAGCGCAAAAAGAAAAATACTGGCTAATATATATTTCCACGTACATCACACTACTAGACCTCCTAGTTCGTACATGAAAAGACTGACATCAATGATGCAGACTTTTTAAGGGCTAAGCAAGCGCACCCTGTGTTAAGCTAAACTAAACAGATCCACACAAAGCTTGAAGTGCAAAAAGAAAAAATACTGCCTAATATATATTTCAAGCGAACTTGCCTGTACACTCCATCGCTGACATGGGATGCCCGACTTGGTCACATTGACAGCCCCTTGATAGAAGCGACCACGGCCTTTAATGCAGTTCACTGGTTTTGAGGGAGCAGGAGAAAAGGAAGAAATGAGCAAACGAAATACTCTGCAGAGCACAAACAGCATGCATAAAGATTTTCAGTGCTAATATATACTGAGGCCTGCTGCACACTTGACAGCTTTAAATGGGCAGAATTTTGAACAGTGTCTGCACCAAATACTTTTGCTGCATCGCCAATATGGAGGTTTTTGCCAAACATGCAAATGCTTAAGCATGACAATTTAGCTATGAAATGGCCCCTTCATGCAATGCCACATTTATTTTTTCAGAAAACAACGCTCGCTTGCTCAAGTGATGCCACCAGTAATTCGTTGCTGGCCTGTTAAAAAAAAATTCTTTTTCATGGCTAATTCACAGGCATCATGCTGGCGGAACGAGTTTAAAATAGTACAATAAGACAGCTCACATTTACCATGCAACATCTAGAGAGAAAAAGATGCCCCTTACCAGTAACCTCATCCTCCTTGAAGTCTGTCAAGTGGGCATGAGAGCACTCTCCAGTGTTGTTCTTATAACTAGGCAGCTGTTCACAATCAGGCAACCGGAAGTGGCCACGAGACTTGAAGAAAATGCCACGCTGCTTGTTGTCCTCTATCATGGCCCACTCATTGTAGCAGAAGAGCTCGCGAACTGCGATGCAGTCCTCCCTGCACATTGAGAAAGCAGGGCATAATAAAAAAAAATAATGAAAAAAATCGGTGCATCCGGTAATGCTGTTTGTAACTGTCTCTTTGCAGCAAATTAGCAGTGGGACCAAAGAAAACACTGGAAGCAATCAATCTGAGCCCTTCTGCATGATTTGGCATTTGTATGGCTCAACAGCTTAGGTGGAAATTGGTAAACATTTTCACCTGAGGCCACAAAAATGGATTTCATTATGAAAGTGGGAACATTAATTTGGGTCTCACGTGAATATAGCAATGCTTGTTTTATTGTGTCAAGGCTGAATGGCAATCCAGTTGGTGAAGCATGCTCAGAAGGGTGACAGGCAACCAGAAAAGATGCTACACAAGAGAGAGAAGACCACCAGAATGTCTGGACAACCACTGTTCAGTCTATATCTCGATTTTCTATAGAGTGTTTTTCGACTGGTTGCCACTTTTTTGCCCCTTTTTATTGGTCAAAAAGCGGTCACGTGATCCCGCAGCGATGCCTTCATGAAGCTGTCTATTACTTACTGCTCCTTCAGCACTGTAAGCGCTGAAAAATCTCCATGATATAGCCGTTGCAGAACTAGCGCACTAACACTCTGGTGGCACTTTGGCCCATTAGGTAGTCAAACGCAGTAAGGGTTACAGCAGAGTGCGTGAAGACCAGGCCACAAAATAAGGTCATCGGAAGAGGACTTTTTTCGTGTCCCTTTTCTGTGTCTTGGTGCTTCCACGCTGTGTTGTAATGCTTACTGTGCTCCACCACTAAGATTCAAACCAAAAGCCTTCCCTAGTGAAATATTTCATGTGATGATTCCCAAAATGCCATAGGTTTTCCGCATAGCTGAAATAGAAACTATACAGAACATACAGGACTGTATAGACAGCACGCATAAAAATGTTGAAATTGATAATGACCCACGTGACGTAAAGCACATTTAATGAAAATCACGTAGAAACTATGAGGGGAGGATATGGAGACCACGCGGAGAAACAAAGCACATAGGTTTCCATATTTTCTGATTATTTTATATGGACTCCATATTCCATTAACTTTCTTTGAGCTTCTCATATGAAGCATTACATTAGGGTTGCAAGTGACACAAGAGCAGCACCATCGAACCAGTAGGCAGGAATGGAGGGAGAAACCCACCGGCAGAGCGGCTTGGCTATGGCGAGCCGGGCGCGCCACTCGCACTGTGGGAAGGCGTAGTGGCAGATCATCACCTCGGCGGCGGACCGGCATGGCTCGAGCAGCGAAGAGATGAACTCCTCCCAGAGCTGCTGGGTGAGCTGCTCATTGAGCACCACAGGCGACGCGTCCTGGCTGATGTTGTAGTAGACCAGGCCGCTGGGGCCCAAGAAGCGCCGGCACACCGAGCCAGTGTACGGAGAACAGAAGCCCTGTGGCACATCCTCATGGCCTGGCCCTGACGACCCGGAGGTCCCGCCCGAAGCGTCCTCGTCATCGTCTCCTGACGAAGGCCGCGACTGCTCCGCCTGCACCATCGCCGAGGAGGCGGATGGGTCGCTGGTCGACTCGACGCCTTCCCTAGTAGCGCCGGGCACTGCAAGAAAGAATGACTGTTAGTTATAGTCTTTAATTTTTAATGGATACATATAAGAACTGCCGAGCCTCCCTAGAGAAAATTTTAATTACGGTGCACGCAGTAAATCACATGAGAAAATTACAACGGGCGGCAGCTATATCCATAAAACATACGCTACAAGTCCAAACACATGTCTGCGCGAATTTTAATGCGGTCCGTGCCTACTTTGGAATAACAAACGGATATCCGAAGTACAAATTCCTACACGCTAGAGATTTTTATTCCCGGACATGGAAGAAAGACTCGTTTAATGAAGTCTACGCGAGGCAAAAAGTAACCTCGAAAATATTTCCACCTCAATATGCAATAAAGCTACTGATGCGTTCTATGACAGAACTTGGCGTCCAGTGGATGTCCTATGGATGGCCACTAACTTAGTGTGGATACTTTCAAGAGTGTAACACAACAAATAGTAAAGACAGAACTAGAATCTTTTTCAAATGAAAGACCTGCTGTACAAGGCAAGTAGCCAGGATATTTTTTACAGGGGGGCATGGGGAGGACTATGCATGTCAAAAGAAGTACTGCCAGAGTCCCCCGCTCCCTGGCCATGTGCCTGTACACGAAATATTCAACTTCAAGACCGCGCAGTTGAAGTTTTTTTCTGAACAAAGTTAAAAGTTGCCTCGTTTCCGACCAACTAGATCTAATGCAGGTAGAGACTAACCACAGAAAGGGCTGCACTGTCAAGCGTCTATCCAAAAGTGCACTTGAATGTTTGTATTAGAGGATGACCGTGTCAAGCTAGCAGTGTCGTCTCATTTGAACAATAATGAAATGTTAAATGCATGCGGCCAGCCGCATTCACATTACCGAAGCTAAATATCCACTTTGTATACTGTACGTCCGTCAACTGAACCGCCAAACAATTGCCTTTGAATTTCCTGGAACCTATAGTGGACATTCCTTGGATATTTTCCCTATTTGATAATGATGTTCTAGCACGTCCAGTGGCCATCTGCGATTACATGTATAACTAAACAATGCATAAGGGGCACGTCTGCTAGCTAACCTGCAGAAACTGGCTGGCGGACATGTTGTGGTTTTGATTCTGTTTTGTGACTAAAAGGAATAAAGAATACTGCCAGACATACGTGCAAGGATCACGAATGACAACCGAAATCGAAAGGAGGTGTTAACGCAGAACGAAGTAGTGATGATACGTATGCTCTCCTTTATTAGGTCGCAAACATTGGTTGGTCAAAGTTAACATCAGTGAAGAAACAGCCTTTTTATTCTTAGGTTGGATGTTTCGCGTGAGAATGGACACACATCAAGTGAAGAAAGGGCCCCCGTTCGGCGTTTTGCAGAAAAAAAGTTGGGCTGAGGCTTAGCTAAAGTGTTAAGCCTGGATATCTCGAAGCGAAAAGCGTTTAGCAAGGCGTGCTTCTCGTGATTCTCGCGTTTCAGCCGTTTGTCTAGCCTTGCACTTTTCACATCTTCGCTGCTTTTGAGCCAACTCCCACGCTACCACTTCTGGGTCTTCTTTTTCCATGGCGAAAGGTCAGACGACGGCTGCTGCCGGCAGCGGCCACCTGCGCTCCGCGTGACGTCACTCGGTTTCACGGTCAGACGACGGAGTCAGCGCGCGGTGGCTACGACGGCTGCGGCAGCAGCGGCCACCTGCGCTCCGCGTGACGTCACTCGGTTTCACGGTCAGACGACGGAGTCAGCGCGCGGTGGCTACGACGGCTGCGGCAGCAGCGGCCACCTGCGCTCCGCGTGACGTCACTCGGTTTCGCGCATGCGCAGCTGTGGCAAATTTGTAGTGTGGCTCACGCGAAGCCTGAAGAAGCTTTTCGCTTCAAAATCCTTCGCTCCATCAAAGCATGATGACTCCCGGCGTTCTAACAGAAGAGGGCATAACACGGCCGGAGCCTGAGGCACACAAGCGCGACCACCGCTTAAAAAAATACTTTCTAGTAAAAGCCTCACTACAACTAAGAGGGAAAACGTTTATTGTTATTCGAACGGGCTTTAATGCTTCACCGCGCGTCACTGCACGAAGGCCTTCACACAAACCGAGTTTCCATCGTATTTTCTCTGCACTACTGCTATAACTAACCACTTATGACACAATGGTGCGCCGGAAATGTAAAACTACAGCGCTTCGCATCGCTTGCTGAAATGAAGAATTCAAATTATCCGCAAGAACTTTTCAGACTGTGGACAGACATCAGCTGTGTGTACCACAGGCACAGGCGTCAGCTGCAATCGACAGTGTTGTGCATCTAACACTCGATCAAAAAATATGACAGAGCCGGTCCCAAACTACAACAGAAATTTTTGTCGTCCTGTCGTTACGATAGATTTTTCTGTAGTACGGCGAAGTTGTCTGTTGTTGCGAGAGAACTGACTCTGTCGTTACGACAGAAAAGTGCTCTGCACTACAAAAAGTACTGTTGTTACTACAAGAATTTTTGTTGTCAGGTCCGAAAATACTACAGGAAACTCTGTTGTCACAAAAGAAATTTTTCTGTGAGAAAACGGAGTGAGAGGAAGCGGAGAAAACTAAGTGAGAAAACGGAGATAGTGGCGACTAATACACGATTTCTGGCCGCCTAGGGCGATGCCGGCATCGCTGCACTGTACGCACGTGCTTATTCGTGGTTAGCTGTAATGGTTACACGGAAGAAGATACCAAATTCAGTACACTCGCAAGACTCTGTCAGCGATTCAGGAGCATGAAATTCAAGGGAACCGCCAGTCGCGCTCTGTGAGACAGTCTGCAGATGGCGCCAGGGGTACCGCGCTGAAAGATCGGCAAGATCGGCTTAGAGCCCGGTCGACCTGAGTGCGTGACAGCTCGGTGTTTTTCACTACTAAGTGTGGTCTTAACGTGCACCATCCTTAATGAGCGCATGTGAGCCATGAATATTTACTATGGCGCAAGCAGCAACAGGCGTTCACATTGAAATGAAAAGAAACAGGTTGGACGTAAAAACGGCCAGTTTGCGTGTTTACCTAACGAAGAGGACCGCTAAACAGTCGCCAAGCGAGGTGATAAAGACGTTTTCTGCGTAATATTTAGAGTTATCCGGAAGGAATCACAGGAGCAACTAAACGCAGAACTTGAAAGAAAATAATGGTCGCAGATGCAGCACATGCACGTCCAAAAAGTGCTGTATAGGTTATGACGAATAGGAAGTGATGTTAACAGCTTACGTCAACAAAAAGGTGCAAGGGGGAAAGGGGAAATAAATAATAATAATAATAATTGGTTTTTGGGGAAAGGAAATGGCGCAGTATCTGTCTCATATATCGTTGGACACCTAGGGAAATGAAATTCAATAAACTGCTCTCAGGAGCTCAGTAATGGCGTTAATGAACTAGGCTGCGGCAGAAAACTAAAAATCCAAAACCCTAAAACGAATACGTTGCATGCCGTTCATAATGACATACATTAGTTATAGAAAACCCTTCTATCTGAGGAAAAAAAAAAGATATATACGACAGGAAATCCCGGATGCGTTTTTCTCAGCCGTACGGCGATACAGTTACCCCGTATATGCAGGAGCTATACACCACATGCGAACTGGCCGTTCACAACGCGCGTCTGCCTCGTTTTCAAGTAAGCATCCAATATGCACCGCCAGAAAACGCTGAAACCATTACACACGTATGATCTCAATCTCACCGCCGCGATCGTTAACGGTGCCACGAGCTAAGCTAGTGCAAAACTTGAACTCGTTCTTGGCATTTCAACCCGATAGGTCACTCGGGAAGGTCGGTCATACAAGGTTTTGTTCCCGCCTTAATACGCACTACCGCAGAGGTCAGTGGGGCAGCAATGAATGAACATAAAAATACCGCCCAAGAAAATTATTTCGCATCCTAGAGCCTCCGCAAATGAAAAACGAAAGCCTTTCTACTACCGTCCCTTTGGAATGCGAAACAAGATAACGGGATGAGTTGAAGCTTCGGCGCCACACGCAGTACGACCGTGCGCATGCTGTCAAATACCGCCGTACTTGAAAACACAGCACGGCGTTCTTCTTCGCGACTCACAACAGTCTGTAATCAGATCCCAAGACCGTACGCAAAGTGCCGCGCGAAGCAAGAAAACAAAATATCCGAGCGTATTCGGCGCATCGCCTTACCTGGCGGAATTCCTTCGACCTGTACGACGAACTCGCGGGCGTCGCTCACTTCCGTGTGGTTCTCTCCGACGAAGTTGACCGCCCGGCACACGTAGGTAGCACTCGCGGTGACATTGATGCTCAGCTGGGGCTCTGGCGTTCGCGACAGCTCAGACGAGGGCACCTGGAGTCGAGGGAAGAACGGGAAACACCGCTATCAGGCGTCACGGCGCCGACCAAACCCAGCCGCAACACGCCCACGACGCCATGCGCACGACGAGCTACGACAGCGCCCGTGTGCTGGCGGCGTCGGAGCGGTACAGCGTTTTCCCCCTGCTTGAGGAAAGACGCCCTCCTCTTGCGCTTCGCTCCCTTCCTTCCCTTCCGCTCTTCCCGTATTTCCCCATTTCGTTCCGGAAGTTGGGAGCGTTTGGCTTCGCGTTCGCCTTTCCAGATGGCGCTAAGTGCGCGCTGGACCATGCTGTCACCTTGCGGGAAGTTGTAAAAGTGAGCAAGGCGGGAAATTTCAGCGGCCCAGGAAGCACATAGCTGTGGTGAGACCTATTTAATCATTTATTCAACATATACCCAAGGGCCTCTTGCCGCAGGTATTGCTTGCTAGGAGGAAGCTAGGAGAACACAAAGTAGTCAACAATATACAATAAAACAGGCTAGTTATAACAGCATTTTGAATAGGACAACCAAAACATAATCATGAAATATGACACAACTGCGATATCCGACGAGGTTTGCTCAAGGTTATGTGTTATAATAAGTTAACTTTTTCGAAAACTCGTCAGCGACAGTGGACGTCAGAAAGTGCGGCGTTCTTTCGAGTGGACACTAGCATGAGGGGTGGTAGTACTTAAATGGACGATATAGTATTGATTGTCCAAATCCTCAGTTGCATATATGCTAGGAGCTGTGCTGGAATGGCGCACGGGTTTGCTTTCGTCCGCCGCCGATAATGAGTTCTCTAAGAAGGTGTATCTTCATTTCTAGATAAGCAGCTACACCTACAAAGGCGCTGCAGATACCACCGGAGGTTCTAAAGCATGGTGAATAGGCATTACTGAATAGACCACATAATTTATACGGCGGAGAAGATAATGTTAAGTGTTACCAGCTTTGCGCTGCTGCTGTTGCTGACAGGAAGAAAGACAAGGAAAGGAAAGTGCACAGGCCTGCCTACTGGCTCAAGCCGAAACACGCTCGCTGCCGCGTGCTGAAAGTAGGAGAGAGAAAGGATAAGAGAGCAACGATAGAAAAAAAAAAGGCGCGCGCACTATTATGCCCCGGGCCAATCCCGTATGCAGTGCAATACCGGGCCGATACGTAACAGAGTGCTTCAAGCACTCCGCCGTATTCAAGGTTCACCGGTAGCCGTTATTTCCGGCGCACTTTAAGTCACTGGTTTAGAAACATAGTCCTGCAGATTAAAAAAAAAGAACGCCAGACAGACCTGACGCTTGATTTTGCAGCACGGAGACAAAGGGTCTCCAAACAAATATTGTTCATTTTAAGCTTTGATATCAGAGCGGAAGCTCTATCACTACATGTCTCTTAAAGTCACTCTTGATGCGCGTCTGACTTTGAGGCCCCGGAGCGCAGGCAAACCACGTGACTCCACCAAGCAGAGGCGCATCTGCGGGCGCTCGGCAGCTCCGCCGCTGTGGCACCACGTGATAGGAGAGGGCAGGCAGTGAGAGGCGCAGCTGCGCGCGCTAACCAGCTTGGCCGTTGTGATACCGCGTGACTAGGAGAGGGTGTAACAGTTGATACGTCGGCGTCGGCAATTTCTCCTTCAGTTTCGCCATGGATTAGGCGCGCGTCAGATCGAGTGTCAACTCTTCGACGTCGCCGTTAAGCCGCGTTCGATCATCCGTTCGATATATCTCGCCGAGAAGGTGTACTGCAGAGGACGCTAGCTAAACGAGGCGCTGAAGCCGAGGAGAAACGAGAAGCTGGACTTGCGAAGCAACGGAAGCGCTTTCACTCTGCATGACGTGGTTCAGAAGAGTTAAACCTCATCGATTTTTTACACGCTTTGATGCTTAGAAACATACCGCCGTTGGTCGTGAAACAAATCTCTTATCTTGTTATCCGGGTCTCTAACCACAGTTGCTATTCAGCATCCGCTTGAAAGGGCAGTGAGTAGAACGCCATCCAATTATTGTTTCTAGTAAACACTGATTCCCTGATTTTTTCTGGGCATGTTGACGTTTGTCAGGCAGCAAAAGATGTATTCATGGCCAAGAAAATTTGACTGAAAAATATTCCCGCCGCTCTATTAATGCTCGTGACGTCTACACCGAAAAAGAATGGTTGCCATCGTTCTGAACTGAATCGCGGTGTAGTGTAGCCTCCGAGACACGCGCAAAAAACGGTGTCGACGCATGCATTTAACTTGCAAAACCAGCCTGTGATGGAAACTGTTTCTTCTCTTTTTGTGGCATTTTATAGCGAATAAAAGCTCCCTTTTCGACGACATTGGCCTCTTTGTGACAGGAACGCGGCGAGCAGTTGTTGTCGACCAAAACCAATATGTCCTCAGTGTCTCTTCAAGGACAAATGACTACCAGCATTTTCTGCTTCCGCAAAACTTGCTAGGACGCGTGCCGAGATCGGTCTGTTTGATTTGTTTTGCCAAGGCCTTCTTTTGCCCTTTCCGGGTTGGTGACGAGGGCCAAGGTGGCGGTGGAGGCCAATGGGATCCTGAAATAGAGAAGACCGACCACTGGAGCTCCGAATCTATCTCTCCCCAACCCCTATATGCCCTAACTTTTCTCTTCCCAAATAAATGTTTTTAATACTACTAGGTTGGAGAGAAGAACTTCTCTGTCGACAGCCTCGGACTAGACTGTCCCGCCTCCGCTTTCTTTTCTTCTTTTTCGCCACGCTTGGCACCACTGCGCGTTTCAACCCGCCGCGGAAGAAGATGAGGATGACGGCCTCTCAAAAGGGTGCTCCGGAAGCGCGCGCGGAAAGCGCCGAAATCCGGTCACGTCCCACCAATAGCAGCCCGCGCTCGCTGGCAAATTAAAGTAGCAGCTGCGCTTCGAGGCGGAAACAGCCAGCTAGGAAACCGACTGCTGTTACCCAGCCCCCGCCTCCACAGCGTGCGCGGATCAACTGTGGCTCGGCAGGATAATTGATTTAAGTGTTCCCGAGAACGGCCCCGCGAAAAGACGCCGCGCAGAGGAAGAGACGGAGACGCACCGTCGTCTCGGCCAGTTCTACATCGAGTAAGTGTGTGCGTCTGTGAGGGGATGGCGGATAGGGGCAGAAGAGATGGTCGTTACGCCATCTGAATGATTCATGGGTTGCGGGGGTTCGTGCTGGCAGGACGAAGACAGGGGAAAGGGCGCGGACCTCCTCTCTCCCTCGGGGACCGCGGTGGGAGCCGAGGAATTCCCGCCATATAAGTTACAGCGTCTTTAGAACTCTGCACAACAGTAGCAACGCAGCTGCAAGATTTCGGGGTGGAACCGAAGAAAAGCCTCTGCACCTGTGGTAGGCTCAAGAAAGATTTTGAAAGGAGACACACACACACAAAAGGCAGATCGCTACGAATGGAAGTCTGTCACCAGTGCGATTTCCAGGACCCGCTGAGATGTTGCTACTGCGAATGGACAGGGAAGACATGAAAAGCATGCAAGTACAAAGCATTCCTTTGCCAATTCAGTTAAAGTAATTGCGGTGGCATGAAATTTTTGTGCACGAGCTAAAATAGCAAAAAAGGCAACTTTTCTTTTTTGCGCCTCAGTTGTAAATAGATGCACCGAGCCCGTTCGTTGTTTCTATTTGTCATCGTCTTATCTGTGACCGGTCAGTTTCCCCGTGTGCGCAGCTTCAGGTGGTGGAGTATATTTAGCGCAGCGCACCAGCTGTGTTAAGCGAAATCATGGTCGGCGAAATTGTCGCAGAAGAAGACTGCAGTTTCTACACGAATTAGCGTGCTTGAAACAGGTAATCCAAGTCACAGCTAGCGCAACATTGGTGATCTAACGTTCTCCGGACGAAACCTGTATAGTCAACTGTGTGCTGCGCGAAATTCGTCGTCTAATTCTAACGTGCTCGAATGATGCATACAACAGTAATTCTAACTGTCTTCTGTGCGAAATTCGTCCTAATGTAGTGCCCTGTGGAATATTGCATACAAAGCAGATATAAAAAAGTCAGGGGGCACTTTGTTGACCTAAAGTGCGGTGAGGCGAAGTCCTGAAGTCCTTTAGCGCGGTGTTGCTGCTTGTGGCACTGTTGTGTGGTTAACATGCTGATTAAGTACACAATTGTTTGCGAATCTTAAATGCTGGAGACACTGGAGGGCGTTTGGGAGAAATCCGCCTGATTCGACGCCTTTCCGCAAATACTGTCCAGCGTCCTAGACAAGGAGAGCTACATATGCATTGGCAGGAAGTAGCGTAGTCGTTAGCACGCTCAACTGCGGAACGGAAGGATGGTGGTGCGAATCCCATCGTGCACAAAGATTTATTTTCTTATCGAGTTGCTGAAGAGCGTGACATCGAACGGACAGGTGTCATGGCCGCTAGTATGAGCCATTAAAGGCTTTCGCCTTAATACTTTACTGTCCCAGCTCTAATCTGATTTACACACCGCAGTATGCCTGCAGGCAATAGCTGTTCGCTTCTCGGGCGTAGCAAGTTGATCAAATTTCGGAGTTAAAGCGCATCAGAAGACAAGGAACGGTGAAAAATAATTGACACGCTGTGTGTGTCAATTCTTGTTCATCGCCCCTTGTCCTTTGATGAACTATAGCTCGGAAATATGAAAGAAAAGTCCAAGTCTCTACCTTACTAAAGTTGATCACTTTTATCGAACTTAACGAACAAGGGGCCATCTTGACGGAGAGCAAAATAAATTGTGTGCGAAGACGGATCCCTTAAATACCAGGTCTCTGAATACGGTCTGGCCAAAAGCTTCTCTGCCATTCGCCGGGAACGTATATTGTCGTTAGAACCTGTATAATGATAGTGAAGTTTATTTTTTTTTTGCATCATTTGTAAGAAACGCGTTTCTTCTAGAGCCAGAACAGTGTTTTGGAAATGACAGAGTCCTCACAGTGTTGCGTCTATAGTTAGCCTTTTTCACGAACTGTGCAAAAAAAGTGGCACCTTGGAGCTGTATCCCAAGACGGGATGACTGCCTTGTCTTAGTCAGCGTTCAGCTGAACGGCGGAGAAGTACCATGACAAAAATTTGTTGTTGCCACTTTTCCAAGCGCGAAGACTCGTAACATAAACCGTGAAGAAGAGTCAAATACAAAGAATGCCAAGTTTGCAACTTTTTTTTTCTTTTACGACGAGAGGCGTTATTGGTAGCCAACCATAACTCGTCGAGTAACTGAAGCCCGTTGTAGCAGTCGTTGGCTTGTCTTGCCTTCGCTCGGCGCCCAAGAGGGTTGACGCCGAGCCAAGGCGTGCCAAACAAACGGCCAAGTTGAGCTATGAGTGAGAGAATAAGAGAGAAGAAAATACGCAATTTTGTTTGATGCGAATAGTGATGTTTCTTCTCTTATTTCAAAGCATTATTTGCACTTCCTAATTGTATTTGTACAAATGACACATGCTGGAGTTATCGCTAATTATAGTTCACTTATATCCCTAAAAACCTTACATTCATATTTGTGTATTATCGGCCCTGCACAATGCCTGTCGACAACTATGCCTACCTATGAGAGCTTAATCTCTTTTACTCTCTCGAATGAACTCGGGTGCGCCGAAGACAAGACCGCCGATTTTCCTTGCGGTGACCTAAAAGCACGCTCTTTCGCTTTTCAAGGATGTCTCTAGGGAAAACATGGATTGGAAACATCGTTGTCTTGGCTGTCCTCCGCAAGATAACGAGTCTGCATTTGCTATGCAAGCCGGCGTATCGCTCTGAACTGCGTACACAGTTGCGAAGAAAAGGCGGACGGCCGTGCGCAAGGAAGCAGGGTTCCCAGAGGCGTCGCTCGTCCCCAGAATGCGGTATCCCAGACTTCGAACCAAAGACAGCCGATGCATAAGCATGAGTCTCAGAATGTGGTATCCCAGACTTCGCCACACGACTCCAACGTCCCTATGCCTCGCACTCCCTTGGTTATCGGGGCCCGAGAAGACTCGGAGACTGTCGCACAAAGCGGGTCAGTCCGCGCGCAAAGAAAAAGCGAAATGCGCTGGTATTCGGAACGCGGCTGAGTAGGGAGCTGGCCGTAGCCGTCTTTGTGCGTCGGAATCGTTATGCGGACGAACATTAGGGAGCGCGGAGGACTTGGGATGTTTTGGAAAGCGGGTATCGGGAAGAGAGAGAGCGCGCTCTGATTACGGAAACGCAGTGCTGCGAACGCGAGGTCGCACCAAGAGGAAACCGAAACAAAGCGAGACAATGAACGGTCAAAGTCGAAGTAAAGTAAGAAAGGACGGTCATGAGCGAGTGGGCGGAGCGAAAAAGGCATCGGCGATTCCCCGATCCGGCCGGTGCTCGGTCCGGAAACGCGTGGTGGGGAGGAGGAGCGAACAAGACAGAATAAAAGAGGATAGAAAGGAGTAGACTGTCGGCGCATGAAAGCATGGCTCGCGCGCCCGAGGACGCAGTGTGAGGCACGAGAGAACGGCAAGGACATGTACTGCGCCAGGGAGGAACCACGCACGAGACACTGTAAAGAATATAAAGAACAAAAAGTGCGGGGACAAAAAAAAAGGATGGAAGGAAAGGAGGACGGGAAAAAGTTGCATACACAGCAGGGAACGCAACGGCTATAGTAATGCCGGGGATTGAAAGAATGAGAAAGAAAGCAAAGAAGGAAGATGGCGGCATCGCTAAAAGATATCGACCTCGCCAAGACATCTGAGCTCGTTCATCTCGCCGGAGTCGGGGACCCCGAAGAATAAGGGAGAGAGTGGGGAGTAAGGGATGACGAGGAGGAGGTAGGGGAAAGTAGGGAAGTAAGGAGGGTAGGAGAGAGAGACATGAAACATGGTCAGGACAAAAGGCACGGACATAAATAAACTGCGGGAGGAAAGTAGGAAGGGGGATGACAACACGTGCGTGGGCCTTCCGCTGCCCGCAGTGCTGAGAGGCATTATGTTCGCGGCGCTTCGACGCTGCCTTCCTTCGGGGGAAAAGAAAGGGGATGAAAAGGAAAAGAGGTTAAAAACGCCTGAGAATGCGAGCGAACGCGTGCTAAAGCCGAACCTTTGTACTTTCGTCCGAACGCCGTGTGTTGCATCAGTGCAGATGGCTTGGATCGGGCTTGCGAATTTGTGCATTTTTTGTAAATTAAGGGAAGGAAAAGAGAGAAAAAATATATTGCAGTCGAAATCGCTCCGTAGATGCTCGTTTAATTGCGACAGCATTTACAGGGATGTGTCGCGGCTAACACTGTGGTCAGGGTCTTTTGTTAGTAAATCTAATTTCGATTAATAGAACTTATTTGGAACAAAATACCTGTTTGAATTACATGGAGTTTGAATTAGAAGAACGAGTTAGAAGAACAACTCTCTATGTGGCGGAGGGAACGTAAATAAAATTTTTGAAGGAGTGCATGGCTGATTACACTGGATTCTACGTCCCAAGGCTGCCTTAAGGTTGATGTTGTAGAATATAAAAGAAAGTTTACTGTTTTTCTCTTAGCCTACATTGCGTACAGTTACAGAAAGTAGTTTGCTGTGTCATAAATAGGAGCAACAGTTCCAACACTCTCGGAGAATTACAATGATTTAAGAAGGATAAAGTAGTTAAAGCAGCGCTAACGTAAGTTGTTCAAGGTGACGTGTAAACAATTTGATGACTGACCATTATTGAACCGCATGACCATCACGTGACTTTGCCGTCTGACGGAATTTCATGGTGACGACGACCGTGAGATCTCACGGCTCGCTCGTCTGACCTACCAGCCACTGCTAAAAAAAGAGAAGGCTTTTAATTGCGGCACTCGACTCGCGAATTATCTAAAACACAGAAGCATACCCATGCGAGCACACGCCAACAGAGACACCGGGCGAGAAGATAGGAGTGATCAGTAGAAAGCTAAGGCACCGAGACAGGCATCGGCGTGTCCTGCGAAAGCACGCTGGGAAAACTCCAGACAGATAGATGTCGCAGTGAGAGCACCAACAGCAGAAACAGGCAGACAGACACATCAATATCAGCAGAGGCCTCATCACCACAGAGACGTAGATACCATAACAAACCCACTTATTCGGCCACGCGTCTTTTCCCGAGAAGACATCGTCGCCTCCCTTCTGAACCTTCAGCCGTCTTGAGCGAACGGTTCCCTACGGCGATTTGTCTTCATTTGGGCGAGGAGGAAGCGAAACAGAGGAGGCCGAGGGCGGATTCGCCGCCGTCCGTCTGCGGGGAAGCCGAAGCCAAGCCAAGCCACCCTGAACGGGAAGAAAACCAGCCGACCCTGAGACGAACCAATCGGCAAAAAAGGGAAAAAACAAAAGGACGAAATCCCGAGAGAGTGCATGCGTTCAGAAACGAAATCGTTCGGGCTGCGCCATTTGCAATTCAACGTTCGGAGGAAAAAAATATAAACGAACAGAAATCACGGCCAGCGTGGAGAGACGACGTGTCTGCGTACATTAGTTCGTGTGGCCCATGTTTTAGGCAGCCAGTAACCCCTCGATCGAGGGGAAGAAAGACAGGAAAAGGCGTTCAGGCTCTGTTCGCGTCAGTGACTTGCGCGCAACGCGATGCAATAGCTGCGGCGAAGGCGACGATGCGAATTTGCGTTAAGAACGGCCATGATTTTCTCCAAGCGACGAAAAAAAATAACGAAGGAAAAGGCAGGCACAAATGGCGTCACGGGTGACTGGATGGTGATCGGCGTGGCATGCCACCGAGAACAAGCGCCCACGGCTATTCTGAACGTCCTTACAGCGGGCTATGCAACGACCGCTGACTGGTATGAAAGGGAGCGGGCAGAAGACTGGGAGAAGAACGCTGCCTTCCCCGCTTGCCGGCTCGTAAGTCGCCATCGTCTTCTGTTCGGAATTGCTAAGAAGGGGGAAAAGGAAACAAAGGGGAAAAAGGCGGGACGCTGGGCTTCCGCATGAATGGCCCGTGCCGGACTATGGGCGAATCTGTATACATGCATATGCGCCGCGCTTTGAGCGAGAAAAAACGATAAAATGTGCTGCCAAGGAAGCGGAAAGGAAAAGCGGAGAACGGAAGAAATAGAACGAAAGAAAAAAGAAAAAAAAAGATCGAAGAACAAATGAAATAAGCAAGAAAAGACAAAACGAAGCAGCCGCAATGGTAACGGGGACCGGCGCTCAAGAGAATAGGGAAGGCCGGGCATCGCCTATCTATCCGTCTAGCTAGGCCTCTCCCATCGCTCCCCATTCTTCCCCAAAGCGCCCGCCGCCGCGACGGTTGATTTATAACCGTGGATTGTGGGTTACGGTGGTTCCTCGCTTGAGCCAGGTCCTCGTGTACGGCAAAAGCAAGGGGCGATCCTTTTACAGTTTCTTCCTCCGCCTTTTTGTTCCCCTTTTCATCCTTTCCTTCATTTTTCCTCCCCCGTTCTTCCCTCCACTTTGCCGTTGTTCCCGCTGTTACCTAGCGGCGCACATTGAACCTTGCAGGGGCTGTCGCACTTTGTAGATACTTAGACACGGGAGACGGGTCAAGGCAGCCCCTTCGACGATCGACTTTCTAAGTTTCACAAAGAAGCGGTCTGTCTGTTCGAAGCAAGGCTTAAAATGCCAGGAAGGAAGAAAAAACCCGCTGTTCTGCAGGTCCATTACAATGAGGGTGCAATTTGTAACTCGAATAGGTTCCAGTTCAATTTAGACAGGCAAGAACGCACTATGTATCTGCCATGGCACTGTAACGCAACGTTTTGTTGCTTGGCGACCCGAATGCTATGGTCGCTTCATTCAGCTTATTAGTATGTAGCGAACCTTTTGATTTTTTTTTGCTACTTTTTCAAGCTTCGCGGACACTAGATTGCGGTTTAGCGGACAGGGCGTAAAAGCAGAAGAGTGCCCCAACT
Organism: Amblyomma americanum; assembly: GCF_052857255.1. Classification (NCBI taxonomy): domain Eukaryota; kingdom Metazoa; phylum Arthropoda; class Arachnida; order Ixodida; family Ixodidae; genus Amblyomma; species Amblyomma americanum. The sequence continues at coordinate 7,020,206 of NC_135507.1, read as the reverse complement.
CTTCATGTCCTCAGGCTGCAATCACTCGTAGGTGTAATGAAATATTATGAAAGGAGGTGTACACACAATTCAACATACGCCGCTCATTTTCTCGCGTGAAACAACGACCACCGCCCCTGAGAAATAGTCAGCAGTTAAAACTGTCTCGCTTAATCTATTCCGTTAAGCGACGTTCCCCATAACAAAGTTGCCAGAGAGAAGCGATTTTCCCTGCAGTAACCGAAAATTTCCCGAGTTAGACGTAAAATCCACATTTATTGCTCCATTTCCCTACAGACGCTTGAAGACAGCGTAGATTTAGGAAAAGTTTGAAAATTCGGCCCTTAAGTTTCCCGAAACGCCGTAAAAATTCCGTTCTCACAAAATTTTACTCCTCAAATTCCCTGAACAAAGGGGAAAATTCCCCCAGGAAAACGTCGCTGCCAGAGACGAATGCCTCTTGGCGATTGATTACAAACGCCCTGACTGAGGACGCAATTTTCAGTTGATAAAGTTTTGATTGACTGTTTGACTGACTGACTGGCTGATTGATTAATTAATTGACTGATTGATTGATTTAAAGGTTTTCACACGGAGAAAGTTCGAAGACCGAGCTAGAGCCATTCGATTATTGAAAGGACCGGCATACATGAAGGGAGACGCCGCCTGGCTTACGTTCTTCGTCTCAACATCGCGACTCACGCACACAGAACCTGAGCCGCACGTTCGCTCTGCGGACGGTGTCTCCTAACGGCCAGACAGGATGCGTACCCGACTGTCTCCGCCGTGTCCCGTCCCGTTCACGTGCACCGCCGAGGACGTGGTTTCGATTTCCGTAGTCGATGGCAAATCACGGGGACGCGCCGAAAAGAGGACAAAGACAGACGATCGCGTTTCGTCCTTTTTCCTGCCGAAAAAATGCTGTCATAGCTGCGCACGGCGACGACCTCGTCGGTATGTCTCGCTTACAAGATGACTGACGGAAGCGAACTTTGCTTAATTTTTTTCTCTCTTAGATATACTGCTGTCTCAATGTGCGGCCCACAAGGACTACAGCAGAGCTTTAAGAATATTTCTCTTTCTTTGCTGCGATAACTGCAGATTGGGATTCCGCATCTAGCGCTCTACAATGCCTCGCCTAATTTTGGGAACTGCTTCTGTTACACTTTATTTGGGAAATTACTGAATGAAGCCACCGTCAGCAACAGTTACTGATTTAATTCGGCTTCGAAACCAGCTGCATGTTCGGATCTGGTGGTCCTTAGAGACGTTCGCCATTGACTCAGCACGGAGTCTTTCGTGGTATGAGGCTGTCTGTTGGCCTCTCTTTCTGTTGGCCTCTCTATAGCTCTGGAGAGCTATAGGAGGCCACAATTTGCGAGTCACATGATCGTAGTAGTTCTCGGCCAGCCACTGAGCGGTAACTCAGGCGGTGTAAGCGGTAGCCGAATATTGTTGAAAGACATAAGGGCTTTCTTTTGACACACTGCTTATACAGGGTTTTACACCAGTGTCAAGCACCTCCACATATGCAGCCGCATTTACGCGGAGTCCATCGAAAAAAATGTGGTGGCATGACGTCACCTTCGCTGCTACTGAAGCCTCATCAGGGCTTGCGCAAAGTCGTTACGCCGGTTAGCTTTTCAGTCCTGGTCAAAGTTCTTTTCATGTGAAGAAAAAAGAGCATTCCGTGCTCCTCAGGGTTCTTCACCTTGCTTATCAACAGCTTGGACTAGAGCAGACGATTCTGACGAGTTTTATCAGAAATGAATTGCCCCCTTATCACACAGGAATGGTATTTTAAGCTGTCATGCATTGTAAGCCTCGGAGTTAACTCAGCTATCTAGTGGTCCTTTGCAATTGCCATTTTTGACTCTCCTGTAGGTCGTCAGCCATGATGGCTTGCTACTGCTGGAGAAAATCAGGCGATCTGACGACATCTGACCGCTGATTCACCACAAATGCCACGACGCCGTCAGATGACATAGTTCTTTACGAACCTTGAAAGCGAAGGACTTTGGCACGTTCATGAAAGTAGCAATTTCCGAGCCGCTGTGGTCTACTGCCAGGGCATCGAGAAGTGCATGACATGTCATTTCCTGCGTCAAAATGTGCGCTGCCATCACGAAAAAAACCAATCTACAAGACGAATAATATAGGTGTCAATGCATATAAAGCTACACTCGTAGATAGATATAATGACAGCGCTGGTGTCTATGGCGGCAATGAGTAGAGTTCTCAAGTACCTCGCGCGCCCGGTAAAACAGTCTTCAGAGAGCTCACAGCGTTGCCAGAGCCGCTGACTGTGGGTCTCCATTCGACAGTAAAGTAGGCTAAATAAAGGCTGGTCGTTTCCGTAAAAAGAAAAATAACACCGGGAGAAACGGATAAAAAATTACATGAGACGCATACGTGCTCCCGTGTCGCATCGCCCTTCAGACGCTAATACACACTCTCTTTAGCAGCGGAAGCTTTGGCAAGACATCCCTCTATCCTCGTCTTCTCAGCAGCCCGGAATGCTGTGACCTCTTTCCCCCAACCCTGGTCCCGATGACCGTTCCCTCTGCCTATGCACAGCTGGCCAATCAGGTGCCGGCGCTTCAACAGCGGGACAATCATCGATCTGTAAGTATTTCCGCATATTCCGCCCGTCCTTTTTGTCCTCGTGTTTGAATTTTTATATTTCTATGAGTGGGCCTGCCTGTGCTCGTGTGCACAAGGGACTTCTGTTTCACTCGCACCGATTCCGTCTTCAATTTCTTGTTGGTTTTATTTTTTCGTCTTCGCTTTTCCACTACGTGTAGTTATAGCGCATATTCTTGCGAAGTCCATCTGCGGAGTTGGGTCGCCTTTCGCGGACGTCTCCGATTATCGGCGAAACGTATAGCCAGAGCTTCGGCTCCCGTGGTCGGAACATTTTCTTCCTTTATTTTTCACCGAACGTAGGCAAGCACACAATGAAACCCAAGACGAAAGACGCTGTCTAGTCCATTCTCTAGATGAGCTATAGAGCCCCTCTTCCTTTATTATATATTTATTGCGTCCTTTTCTTGCGCTAAAGTTCCCCCTGTCTAGTAGCATGCTAGCCATAACTGCACTCTACGTACATCTCTTGGTGGTAGCGCCGAAAATAGCAGGCGATTTCGAGTACTTGCGAGCTACTATCCTTCTACGCCGGTTGTAATGAAGTGGGCACTAAACAAGGTGACGCCAGCTCATACCTGACGAATTACAGAAAATCGCAAGGATTTATTACGTATTACCGTTTACGTATTAGACACGCTGCAGTACAGTTTCACAGGAGACGGTTCGTGTACAGCCCCCTCCCTTTAATTGTTGAAAAGGGAACGTACGACACAGTAATGTTATACCAACTAGCCCGCAACAAAACCCTCGTACCCTTTAATTGTATTGCCTTCAGGCCTCCGAAAATAAAATTAATGAAATCATGGCGTATTTTTTTCTTCAGAGCTGGTTGCTGGTAGCACATTCGCGCTATCCGTGCTCTATGTTTTTTTCAGTGACAGTGTAGATAATAAAGGCAATTGTAGACAGCTTTATACTGCTGCCATTTCGTACAAATTACAAGCGGCCCTTTAGAAAGTCCATGGTAGTTTGTCCCTGATGAACTATACACCGAAGCATTTTGGATTCACTACGGTTTCCCATTTCCGTATTAGAAGTCTTCGTGTGCACTTAAATGTGAAATGATTTTAGTTTCAGTTAATTGATTTGCACTATTATTAGGTACCTGTAAAAGGAACCAATTCATTTTGCGGCTTAAATTTTTCTAGGGAAATAAGAATCAGGAGTGCGTACTATAAGAAACAGGGAGAAGGGCGATACCAGCAGGCTGCCGGCCGCTAATGTTTATCGACTACGCAGGTCTATAAAAAAAAAAAAACGCGGTCATGCCGGCCTGTCTTAAGTCTCCTTTTGTATAGATTTGAGTCGCCGAGCTGGAACAAAATTCTCCCTCTGGGTGCCAAATTCTGCTCTTGCGGAATCGCTCGGAGACGGTTGGACTTTGTCGTGAGTGAGCTACGAAAGGTTTCCGGCCAAAACGGACGTATGGCCTATTTGCGGTGGGACCCGAAGCTTGACCGCATTCAAAAAAGTTACTGAAAATGCTGAAGGGTAAAAAAAAAAAACGGGTCAGGAAAGTACGAAGAACCCACACATTTCATCTCAGTGCTCTCATCGCGTTCGGAGTTAGCAAGGCGGGAGACAGAGACAGGAAGGGAAGGCAGAGGGGGATGAAAAGGGCGAGAGGAATTCCGATAATAAATGGAATAACAAAAGGGGAGATACAGCGGGATATATTGGGCCGAGATAAGACACTAAATCAACGACCAAACAAACAAGATGGCAGCGACGACGTTAGGAGAGGAAAGATAGAACCGTTTATGGAGCCCGAACAAAACAAGAAGAAAAAAAGAAAGAAAAAATTCAGAGGGAAATTCATTGATTTAGCGCCGGCAAACTCTTGGGAAACACTCTCGCGACGCATAGAAGACACGCAGACAGAACAGCGGCCGGATCGCGTTCCCCGGTCCCGACTGTTTTCCCGGGGCGGGATAATAGAATGAGGCTTCGATTTTCCATAAGCATCTGCAGCCAAGTGTCCGAGACAAAACGGCCGGCCATTAGCAGTCCACAGTAAAAGAGGTAGAAGGGGCTGAGGGATAGGAGGAAGTATCGACGCGACATAGGAACCGGCGACGCCGATGGTTGCGCTGTGAGCCGCTACAGTTCCGCGTCCTCTTTCATCCTTGCTCTCCCCCTCTCTCTCATCCCTTTCTTCCTCGCTCCGAGTGGGAATAGATTTGGCCACACACACAGGACGCCATTATGTCGACACACATCTGCGAAAGCCAACACAGAAGACCACACACACACAGCCTCGAAACTTGACCAGCTTGGCAATGATGGCTATACGGCCGGGAGACCGGCGGCGACTGTGTGGTCAGGAAAAATGGTGTCACTGAGAGAAAAAGAAAACAAAAAGTAGTCATTGCAAAGTCCGTTCCTGACTCTCACTGCGTGCCAGTCAGTGCGGGCACGAACTGGAAACCAAATATAATTATGCGAGCCAGAAAGAGAGAAACAACAGAAGAAAAAGAAAACAACATAAAGAAGGAAGTAACAAAAAAGCAAAGCAAGTATAAAAAAAAGAAGCTACCAGGCAGCCATCAAACACGCTGGAAATTCAAACGCGAGCTTGGTGCTTGACCCATCCTCCCACTGATGAATGAGGCGTTTAAGTGCGCAGGTACTGCTGAAATTCCGAGCATGTTTGGTAGTTAGTCGTTGCCAGAACACGTAATGCCGTTTGGCTCGGCGTTAAACTTACGCACAAACCTGCGAGTGGCACCTTCAATGTACGCCTGTCTCTTGCGTTCGCCAGCTTCGGCTAAGCGGGTGCGCACTTATGAAATTAAGTTCGGTAAAATTAAAATAAGTGTCTCATTTAAAAATTAAAATAAGTGTAAAATTAAAATAAGTGTACCTACCTGTACGATCTCGACATTTTGAAGCCTGCGAACATTATAGCGCGAGGCGAGGATCAAGCTGTGTAAGGCGCAACATAGTCAGAAACGAGCATGAAAGAGGTCTAACATTATATGCTGTCGCGTCGTAGGCAGGAAACTTCGTTTCTCATCGCGTTGCATCATTGCTTACCGCCGGCAGCCCACATATAAGAGCGTGGGCTACACAACAGGCCAGAAAGGCCTACAAGTGCGACAATGGATTGTGATTTGTGGATTGACTTCATTGTAATAACCACTAGAGCAAGCATTGCTCGATTAAAGACTAGCCGTGAACGAGGTATAAGCCGCTGTTAGTCCCTTCAAGGATTAACCATTCCTCGCGGGTACAAAGTGGTAAAGGCCATCGCCACTATCAAGCTTTTGTTTGTAGCAATAATCAAGTGGCCTACTCTGAGCATTTATCAGATCAAGAGAAATAATTTCTTTATTAAAGCCCTCACACACGGAGCTAGTTCTAACTTCTTTTCAGATGAGAACATGCACTCGCCATGAACAATGCAAACCTTGCCTACGCTTCAATCCACTGGGACGGGAATAAAATACTTGCTGCCTGTGCGAGTCAAAAGATGAAATATGTCGCGTGGACTAAAAATAAGCAAGCATGAAAATCAACTCACCAATGATGATGGTTAAAGGGCGAGATCTGCTAAACATCGTTTATTTGCACGACGGGGCGACGCGCTGTAGTTAATGCCACGAAAACAACCCACTGTTATAGCGGTGGGGTATGATTAACAGTCGCCTTGCATGGGCACTAGTACAACGTATACCGAACTAAACGGGTTTGTTTGTATGCATACACCGAACAAAATACCCGCGCGGTTGTCACTCAAGATTAACGCAGGGCGAAGCCAAATTGTATACTGAAGCTTATCCATCCTTTCAGTACGGGAGAAAGGAGAAAAACGCATGAGCTAAAGGCGTAGCCAGACAAGGGCTCTTGCTTCATCCAGCGGTCACAGCGAACAGGATGCATATGCACACAAAGGTTACAATTACAAAGCCCATGTGTAATAAACAGATATTTGTATTCAAGAGGAGAACCAGTTATGTGCCAAGTAAACATAAACACCTGAAGAAGAATAAAAGTTAACAAAAAATAGAATAAAAGTTAAGCCCACGCAGCTAGGGAACAGGGACGTCATAACCTACGGCAACGATGACACGAATGTCACAAAGAACAAGAACTGCGCCAGGAATTTTCTAATTACACGAGTGAGTGGGCCTCTCCGCGAGTGGCGCGGAACAATCACGGCCGCCAACCGGCGCGCGGTAGAGGCCGGGAGAAAGGGTAGAGGGGAGCGGGGCAGGGTTAGATAGGGGAAGGAGGCGCTACCACCATCACTATGGCACGAAAAATTTATTACATTACAACGCTTGCGCACCGCACGCGCAACCGGCAGAATCTTTCCGGTGCTCGCAATTAAAGGATCGACCGACTCATTCATAACGCCGGCGCCAGAGGCACTACATCAATGCGTCAGGAACAGGCACGGACATGGTAATCCTTGTAGGAGGAGGACACTAACTCTTCCACTGCCACGATCACCGTGATGTTTGCGGACGCGATCTTCTTCGCAAGCTCGTCACTGAAGGTTGTGGCAGGCCGGTGTCCTGACGGGGCAAAACAGTTGGGACTATTTCGCCGTGGCTGAAACAACCAGGTCCCCTTAACCTCCTTCCGTTCCCTATTAGGGATAGACTCTTAACTAAAACTGCCGTTAAGCTGCAGGAAGCGGCGGAGAAGGGTGACATTACGATGGGCTACTTGTTCCACCTGTTACCCTCCCCAGAAATACTTTTCGGAGCGAGGAAGAGCCAGCTGCGCCTGACAGTCCACTCGAAATGGCTTACGCGAGAACAAACAAAAACCTACCCACGCGATGAAGACGAGCCACGCAAAGGTATAAGAGCGCAATCACCTGTTAGGGTAATTAAGGGGATTCCAAGGGAAGTACGATGTGTACCTGTGGGTACCAAAGGTGCGTGGGGCAGATGAGATTAGGGTGTTTGCTGGTATAGGCTGGACGCCCCTGGGGCGCAACAAGGCTAACTAGGGAGTATTGGGAGACTGTCCAGTAGCGGACCAAATCCAGGTGATGATGATGACTGTTATCATTAGCAGTATCGCGAATAGAATCGCACTTCAAGGGCTTTCAGCAGCCTTGCAGTTTTTTTACCCTCCGCGGTGGCTTAGCGGTTACAGCGCTCAACTGCTCAGCTCCACATCGCGGGTTCGAATCCCAGCGGCGGCCATGTAAAACGTGCCCATGTTACTGCAGGTTAAGAACCCCAGGTGCTCGAAATGGAGTTTGAGAGCCTCCACTACGGCGTCTCTCGTAGAGTACGTGGAACGTTTGGATGTTAAACCTCACGTGACACCACAAACTACATCACACGCCAACACCACATCCACACTCACAGACACCCACACCCAAGCCACATCACATCCACACCACACTGCACCAAACCCACACCACACCCGCTGCTCCACACTGCACCCACATGCAGCACACTCACACTGCACACCGTTCACAACGCACCCCACCCAAAAAATACCCAGACTGCACCACACCAAAACCCCACCACACTTCCACTACATTGCACTACACCCACACCACACCACTGCATCACACCCACACTGCACAACACCCACACTGAACAACACCAACACCACACCCACTCTGCACTGCACCCAGACCACAACCCAGACCACATCCACACTACACCCACATTACACTACACCAAAATCACTCTGCACCGCACCCATACCACACCACACACACTGCAATACACTCACATCGCCCAACATCCACACCACACCCACACTGAACCACACCACACTGCACCACACCCATACTGCACCACAACCACATTACATTCATACCACACCACACCCTCACCATGCAATATCACGTCCACACTGCACCACACCACGACGCACCATACCACACACCACATCACACCCCAGCATATCATACTATGTAATAGCACAGCTTTCAAATGATATGTCGTTTTGGAGCAACGTCATGAATTCGAGGCGCATATGTGTAAGGTCGTCATAGACAACTACCACCATCGCCGCTGCCACAACAAGCGTCACCATCATAAGGATTCAGTCAATTGCAGGACAAAGACCTCCAAATGTTTTGAGACAAAGGTTACAAATACTGCAACCGAAAGAATATATAATGCTGTTTTGCAGTAAAGGACGGAGCTTTGATCGGAAGGCCGGGGCACGAGCAAGCATGCAGTGATGCTTGATATTCAATCGGAGTCAAAAAGCGAAAGCTGCTTTACAAAACAGGACGTCCAAAAATAAGCCCCCCCCATTGCCCAAACCCGCGTCTTCTCTTGGCTATCTTCGTCATCGGCTGCGGCAGTCTGCACAATGACCATCCGAGGGACGAAAAGTAACATCAGACCGTGAAATCCATACCCTTGGAAAAGCCAAAATATGAACTATTTCATTACCCCCAAAAAAGAAAAAATATTCCAGGGTGGCACTAGGAATAAAAAAATAAAGACCGGAAACCTCGGATTCGTGGATAGACACGAGAGACTAAGCAGAAGAGAAATTAAAAACAAAGAGCGAAACGACGTAATTGATGTAAAGAGAAAGCATTCTTTCCAGCAAGGCTCCGGCTTACGCGCTTCCTAGACTTTAGTGTTTGGTCCTGAAACTCTGAACCGTTGTCTTTGGCGAGGGGAACCAGCCCCCGTTTAGTCCCCACGTTGTGGTGTTTCCTAGGTGATCGGTTTCACCCCGCGTGCCTCTTTTCCTTTAACCTTTCTACGCTGTCCTGTCGACCCTCTCAGCAACTTCCGTTCTGCCGGCTTCCGCTGAGATGAATGGACGCGATCTCAACTCGAGCCCCGGATTGATGGAGCCGCTAGCGTATTTTAATGATTCACACGAGCACTGTTTAAATCTCGCCTCTCTGCCACTGTGTCTGTTTTGCCATTGGCAGCAGCACCCGCTGTAATATGTGCTGCCTGCGAAAGGAAAGAAGTGCTATTTTTTTTTAAAGTGCGGTCAGAAGGACGATGGGGGAGGCAGCGAAATCGTGACGACCGATTTATCACTTTTTCCTTTTTCGGTTGCCCTCGTCCAACGGGTGGGTCGGGTCACGTTATTGATTTATGTTCCTGCCCCAGCGTTACATTTAGGTAGAGGCAACTGCGGAATAAAGAGCCCTCTGATACCGTTGCGTCCGCTCGAAATGCTCCTGTTAACAAAATTATGCAATCATACTTTTGCCTGCTGACTCTTCCCGCTGCGCGTGATCGGCCTGTGGAAGCAAGGCGAAGTGCCTTCGTGGTGCGAAGGAAGGCATTGTGGCACAGGCGAAGGAATTGGCGGTACCATTCTCCAAAGGGCGCCAAGACCGAAAGATTACACTGCGTAAGTTGCTTTTGAACGCAGCTAAAAGCACATAAAAAGAAACGCACGTAAGCACGATTTGCAAAGGCTATCTTGCCATTGTTACACGGTTCAAAGACTAGGTGAAAGAAAAGATGCGAGGCGGGTCGCTCTACGCTCTACAAGATGTGATCGAGCGGCTTACGTAAAAAGGTCAAATACAAAACAAGGAACAAAGATGGCTGTAACCCCACTCAGCTTGCGAGAGAGCGCTGAAACAGCTGTAGCTCAGCCACTTATATGAGTGAAAGAAGACAGCTCCTTCTTCCTGTAAAAATAAAAAAACAACGAAATTGCTGCTTCAAATTGCGTCAGTTGGAAAGGAGTGGAAAGATTATTGCCATAATTTCGAATAGAATGAACACCAGCACGTATTACGTGCCGCTATTTGAGGGCCTAAGCTAGTAAATTTATTACTGAATGTAAAAGCAACTATTCTACGCCCATTTCCCAAACATTTCACCCTAAATAAGCCGAGCACCAGACCAGGAAAAAGCTTGTACCTATTGTGTCACCGGTGGGTACCCGGCGGAACTGGGGATCGAGCCCCGCATCTCCAGCATGCGAGGCGGATGCCATTAGTAGAAGCAAAAATATTACAGTCACCAGTTTTTACTTCGACTTGGTCAGTGACTGTAATACTTTTGCTTCTATTAGTTAAACATCCTGCTAGCTACAATGTCTTAGCTGCATTATGATAGTACTATGCCGCTGACAAGGCTACGCCGCGAAAAAAGCGCTCTTCTCACTCAGAAAGCCTACTTTTAAAAACTGTGCCAAGCCTTAGGTGAAACACACTGCATACGGCGTCAGGTGAAAGAAAACCCGTTGGCCGCATATCAGCGGCAGAAACAAGCCGGCGGTAGTCATTCCTCTAGCGGACGCATCATACCCGGGCATCTAGCTCCACGCGCTCATTAGTCAGCCAGCAGTGGTGAGCCCGACTCGACACTGCTGCTGCTACTGGTAACAAAAGCAGCAACGACGGGGAGGCGAACGACCGAAGCAGAAGAAGCAAGACGCAGCCTCGGACGTATAATTAATCACGCCATCTCAGCGCCTGGCATCGCGCGCCAAACCTGGACGCGCTTATCGAGTTGCGCGACATGATACGCGCCGAGGAAGAGAAGGACGGCTCCCAGCAAAGCCGTCATTTCCGGTCGATCCGTCGAGGAGAGCGATACACGTCATCGCGAGCGGCCGCCGAGCGACCAACCAACAGCGCGCCAGAGAGCACGGTATAGCGCGTGTTGCAGCACGCCGGTCTGATGCTATACCGTGCGTCTCCTCAAATGCCGTGCAGTGCTGCGGAGACTTACGTCCATTCTTTTCCTTCGATGTTATTCTATTCTTGCAGTCCACTACATCAACCTTGAAATACTGGCGAGAGTGGGACTGCGGCGTCCCTGGTGCAAATTATGGGTGGCAGTTTGGGTGTGGTGCAGTGTGTACGGTGTTGGTGTGGTGTAGTGTGGGTGTGGGACACTGTGGCTACGGTGTGAATGTGGTGCAGTGTAGGTGTGGTGCAGAGTCGATGTGGTACTAGCAATGAAATACAATTGTAATACAATTTTGCTATCCTAGTCCTAAGCCGTCGTGACTAGAAAACATGCCGCATTTATCCCATCCAGATTCCTGCGCCATTCGTGGGTGGCTCAAACAATGTCACTAGCTTAGGTGCCACAACCTGCATTCAATTCTTCCACATGTTTGCTATCAGCAAGAATAGTCTTTGATACCAGAAACTGCGAATGACACCGCTTACTCCGTCCTGCATCACAAGCGGCTAGCCATCATCAACGTCATTTATGACATTGCAAGTGGCAACTGTACCGACAATCGAAAAGGGGAGTCGAAATTAACCGAGAAACGATGCGAGACGTAAAACGAACCCAGCAAGATAAAATTTGAGAAACTTCAGAGGAACAGTCATCGTGGCGCGGTGGAGTGATGTCATACGTGACGTCGTTGCATGCTGACCAATTAGCGAGGCGCACTGGACGACATGCGTGACACCACTGCATGCTATACATTAAGCATGCCGTGGTGTTACGCCGAAGAAAACCAAGACGACGAGCAAGAAACGTGCCTCTAATAGCTGTCGCTGCAAATTACTGACTGCAAAGTAGGCCCCCGTACATAGGCTGCACCACTTAAATTCCATCATTTAAATATGTATAGTGTAATATAAGAACATCAACTCAGGTGATACTGATCAGGCGGACGTTCATCAGGCAGGTGCTAAGCATTGCCTCAATGAACGCTAGGCTATTTAGTACAAACGCATACGAGAGAGCACGCACGTGCATGCCCATACAAACCTCCTGGAAGAAGCAACTAGGCAGGCGAGCGGTACCGAAATACATCGATCCTCCACGCGTTCCCACGACCATAGCAGCTCGGCCTCGAAAGACGCCCACCTCCCGTCTTCTTATCCATTGCGTAGAAAACGCTTCACACCAACGACCAACGCAGCGCTTCCCGAACGTCGGCAAAAAACACGCGCGCTCGAGTCTTCCGCCCACCAGGGCTCGAGAAGGCTCGAAAGTGATGGATCACTTCTATTTTATAACACGCCATTACATGGCTTGCGCCATAACCCGTTCCCCAGCCTCCCTGCGGCCCACTCGAACGCTCGTGATGTAGTGTAGTACACGTGCGATTACGCTACACCCTGGCGCGCACTGCGCTCTCTCAACCTTCTCGTTCCCAAATTCGCCGGTTTGGGTCAAGCGCGCTCGACTGCGTTGCGGCAGACCGGCAGCGGGAGAGCGCTTGCTTTATTTGCTTTTTTTTTGGATACGCCAAGCTTAACCGACGCGCTCCTCGGGTTCGCTAAAGCATGGAGCAATAAGAAAAAAAGGCACACGAAGCTCCAAATTACGGCTGACGCTACAGCGTGGAGAAAGGGCAAGATTGGCTGACGCTTGCATAAGGGATGGCTGCACAGCAGTACCCTAAATGTTGTGTAATAATCAATATATTAAAAAAAGGTGAGAATAGAAAGCAGTGTTGCTGGGGTGGTTTGCATGCGACTACAATAACGCAGGCGCTGCGAGACTAGACGACGACAGGAAATGAAAGGAAAAAACGAAAGGCCGGCGCGTGCAAGGAATTTATTTCAGCAATAAATCGTGCCCATCATGCGCGCGAGGCAACAGGAGGAGGGTGAGAGGAGGTTATCTGCTGACGCGGTGTAGATATGGTGCATAACAAAGAGCAGAAGAAAAAATCTTTACATTTCCTTGCCTACTGGGCAGACAGGGAAATAAGTAATAATATGAAGGTGTTAGAGCAAAACTAGGCGAAGGAATTTGCACCGTATAATATTCTCTCCTCTTCCCTTCTTAGCCCAGGAAACTAGGAAACCATTTTTAGTTTGTGCCGCTGCCACACCTTGCCGTATAACGCTGAGCCCCTAAACATACCACGGGAAATGTAAACATTTGGTATACCTAACTGATTTCGTGTGGCCACCTAAACTAGTCAGTGCGAACGCAGAACGATTCTGAAAATCAGATTTTGCAGCACGTAGGAAGAGTTGGCCATCGGCACCAACGTGCTCGCACAGCATGTAAAAGCACTTGTACTTTTCTCATAGTCACAAGCGAGAACATCTCCCTGAATTACGCCGTGTTCACTACCGTTGGGCAACAGATGGCGCTAGTTGGTAATGTTAAACTTTTAGTTCAGGAGAGCAGGACTTGTTCATTTGCCAGTACACTGTTTGTCGCCTGTTTGCCGCCTAGGCAGTGGGAACTAGCGGCTAAGAACACCTTGTGACATACAAACAACACGCCCAAAATATGACCGCAACTAAGTGGAGAACATCACAAGAAACTGTTGGTTGGTCTCTTTGCTAGGCGCAGCTTATGGGCAGAAAGCGCTTACATGGACGTCGCGTTGTGTAAAAAGAAAATACAAACTATGCATGATTTTAAAAAGTATTAGGCTCGTCACTTTTTCACTTGAATAAGCACAAAGACCAGAAGATAAATGAAGAGTAACACTGAGAAGAAACACGCGATTCGGAGCCAACGCACGATGTTATCAACATCATCACGAAGGCTGCCTTTGTCTCTGTCACACCGAGGTAGTGGCGCGGTTTCAGTTATAACGCATTACAGCTAAAAACGGTTAATATGAAGGCACGTTTACTGCTAACGACGACGACATCTTCTCATGTTGAACGTCATGTCGATCTAAACGCGTCCGACAGTTATGGAGCGAGAGTGTTAGTGCCTTAAATTTATAGAGCACCGGGGGCTTCTCTCGAAGGAACTCGAAGGAATGGCAGACACGCGCATGTTAAATGGCAGAACTTGCGCTGAGAATTCCACGAAATATGCCTTAAGGTTACATTATGCCGTGTGCAGCCACTCGCGAATAGCACTACTCAGCGCAATTATTTTTTGCATCATATAGTGCATTAAAATAACCTTTCGCTGTTGTTGGTCTTGTTTTCGTTCATGGCGGTCGACCCTTTCCTTTTTTTTTATTTGAACAAGGCTTCCTTTGGTCAAAACGCTCCACAACCAGTAGTCACCGCCCCCCCCCCCCCTCCCTCCCCAATTCGGCCATCACGCCTTTAAAGCTGCCTTTTCTGTTCATTAACTAATAGTGCGAAGAAGTTTATCTACACATTAGACGAAAATCGAGAGTTTAAAATATCAAAAGCGAAAACGTCTGCACCCGTGCAGCCAATGTAATAACGCCTGCCGTAGAAAAAGAAACAACGTTCAACCCCTGCATGCCTGATATACGAGGGCAAGGGCGTGTCGCCATAATTAGAAGACATTCGAAACAAAAATACAGCATGAGTTGAGGAAGGCAGAAAGGACGACATGATTGCATCCTGTTATGTTGGGCGATGTAAGGTAAGCCATTAGACAAGACGCTGCAAAAACTGAGCAGTGCTTTTAATTCGTTAATTAACTTAGGCTCCGAAACAAGGTTTCGTGCGACTTACACGCGTGCATTAAAGTAAAAGAAAGGAAGCGAGGAAAACAACCATACAACGAGGCTATACACAGCGACTGTTGCAACTTGTTCGGAGACCACAGGTCGCAATGCTAAACTCGTTCAGCTCACCGATTAATATTTTGGCTTTACATAACCAATGTAATACAGTAAACTGTCGACCAACGCACCTTGTTTGCATTTTTGCATGTTCCACACGGGTCACAGCCGTCCTAGCAAAAAGGTACAACATGTGTCATCATCATATCGGTAAGCAATGAAAGACAGGTTCAACGTTGCCACAAGGAAGGCAATGAAAACAGAGGCGTGAAATTAGAGCGACAGATTTACTCCAGTAAGTGTGAGGGAAATATATCGGTGAAGTACGAAAACTTCGAACATGCGGGAGTGCTGATTTCACGGCAACTGAAAAAAAAACTTTGGGGTCACGCTAGGGGTGCTGTTCAAAGCGTAACGAAATGTTAAACGCAGTAACCATTATCTTCTGGAGCACTCGGAAGCATCGCCGCCGACGGCTGGATAACCAATGTATGGAAATAATTGGCGAGGGTAGAATTACACAAACCCTTACGACCTTCATGGTCAAAAGAAAAGACCATCACTGAGGCACTAAGATCAAGCCTGCTTAAACAGCGAGGTAATGCTGCGGCAGGGACTCACTTTTTTGCCGTTCTTGAACCAGGTTATCACAGGGGGCGGATTTCCTTCAGCATCGCAGCGTAGAACTACAGCAGCGCCCGCTGACACGTTGAGGGTGGTTCGAGGAGGTCCTTCAAGCTCCGCCGGCACTGCAAAACACAAGAAAAAAAGATGTGAAGCGAAAAATAATCAACATAACTTTTGTCATTACATACTAGTACAATGAAGAATCGGCGCTCTTCGCGGTAAATACGGCGACGCAAGAGCTAAAGTAGCGTCGCTAATCAATAGCGATGTGATAAACACTGCGATCCCACTGCGATAATGAAATATGCAGAGCAAAACTTTACGGAGTGATAACGCCTAGAATCAGCGCTTCTTGATTACAGGATACACTCATAGGTGTCACCTCTGGTGTCAGGAAACAAGTTGTTCAGAAGATATCACAGTCGTGGAATTTATGGGTTTGTCATGTTGTGCATTTTTGCGAAATGTTGTTAAAACTGATTTGGGATTATCGTCAAGATGGTCTTCAAGGAATAGCGATTACTCTATTTTATTTACAAAAAGACAGGACGGCAGATGAGACCCACCAAAAGTCAGAGATATCAGTCACGGACAAAGCTAGGGATCACACTCGAGCTATCTAGGGTTTCCAATGCTTTAAATGCTGTAGAACATGAATCGACGATAGTGAACGCTCTGCAAATCCTATCAACCATAAATGACAAACGTGAATGGTGACTTTTTTTTCCAGCATTTTGTTTGAGAAAGGCAAACGGCGAACCAGTTGCGTAGCTAAAATCTTTTGACGCGTCTTTCCAGAACCGGTTCGACGTCAAGAAAATCGCGCAGGCATTGTAGTGTCTCAGCAATTCATCTACCCATTCCATCCTTTTTGAATGACCGTGTTAGTTCATTCACTACCGCTATTTGCCCACCTGAGTCAACTTCAATTACTTTTTGTGCCCCCCTCCCCTCTTCATTCCCTCTTCATTAAAGGATGAAGCTCCATGAAAAAACATACTGAGTCAGGACGAAACTAGGAAGTTTTATGAGAGTATGAAGACATGCACATGACCAAAATTGGTTTGCACGCCTGATTGGTAGCACTAAAATCGCTCTGGAAACACAGTGAATTCATACGGCTAAAGAATACTTCGAGGCATATGCACTTAGTCAATACATAAAGCGAGTAAGTAAACTTTAACTGGTAAATGTGACGGCAAATTTCATATCGATTACTAAGCAGACTTCGGCGTAGCGGGAGTGCGTCCCCGATGTTGTGACGAATTTCGGGTCCCATCGAAACAAACGACAATGAACTGTACACCACACTTCGTGTCGCGAGTTTCCGTTTGGAATGGAAGAAGTTTAGTAACCTGAGCAGCTTCGTACCATGCACCTCTTACAACATAATAAAAAATATGAACACACCTAGTGGGGATCACCAGCAGCATCCGATGTGGTTATATATAATGCTGATCAGTGCCTTTCAATCCTCTACTAGTCGCCTATCATTTCAGCGTCCGCAATACCCGCGTCCGCGAAGCCGCATTAATATCAAGTGAAACCTGCACACTCAACATGGGTTGCTTGCTTTTGTCTGTCTGGAGAGAGGCATTCATTATACTGCAGTAGAGAGTAGTTGGTTCCGATAAAGGATGCCAGCGTCTCCTCCACTCCCATCTAGATAACAAAATATGAATTTAAAACTGTTCCCGAAACATTCTTTCCGCTGAACAAAAGGGACCTCCTGTACCCTGGACAGTGTGGCAACCCTGCACCCTATTCTCCAAAGGCAGTTACAACACAACGGAACTGTGATCCACCCCCTGTCGGGCAGCACTCAGGCTGCAGCAATCTCTGCAGTTGCTCAAAGAGTTCTTCGCGCACAGTATTTGCCAGCGCCACGCATTCACGCAAGTTAACCACGCATTTTCTTCACACCACTGTGCGGTTTTCAGCCACTTTCTTCCCCTCCCATCTTTGCGCCATTGTATGGGGCAACGAGAAACCCAAGGAGTAAGTAACAAAAGGGCAAAGCTCCTTTCAGCCCTCCATAGACGAAGCTGCATACGAAGCTCCACGAGAGGCGGCCATTTGTCGTCGCTTCATTAATGTCACCCTGTCGAATCGCTAATGCGTCGCCACCCGCTGGCACACGCAGCGTAAGGAGAAAAAAAAAAGGAGAGAGAGCATTACAGGGGGCAAAGCGGGTTCACCCCTAGGTGTGCCCCGCTCCCTCAGCGTCGCTGGAGGGATCGAAGGACGGACAGAAAGCACCGCTGAGGAGCACGGCAGGCCAAGTTGTTCCCATTCACGCTTCGTTAATACGACACCCCGTCGTCTCCGCCTGGGAGCAACAACTCTTCTGTGCTCGTGCCCGCGAAACGCTCGGCGGCGTTACCTGGGACACTCGTTGCACATGGAGGGCTCTTACTCTCAAGTGATGACGACGCGCGGCGTTTTCACTTGACGGCGATAATTTTGTTCCCTGGGTGTCTGCGTTAAGCGTGAGCGCCTTTCACTTTTATTTTTGCCTTTCCTTCACAGAGGGTCCTAAACATCAGATAGAGGGCGCACATACACGCGCGAGCGCGTGTATGTGCGTGCGTGAGAACGCTGTGTTTCGTTATATCAAACAGACTTTATCGGCTGCTGCGCTTAAACGGACGGTATAATCTGGCAAGTGATTCTTGGAAGCATGCAGGATATCTGAACCCAGACTTGCCTTGATATCTTACCTTAGGCCTCGCCCCGTCTGTCGTCACTGTCTTATTGCCTTAAAACTCCATCCGTTCTCGGATACATACCCAAGAAAAAAAGGCAATAAAGAAAGCGGGTCTCTTTAACTCACCCCACACGGGCAACACGCTTCGAACATGCTGTCATGAGCCGACCGTTATGTACGTAAAGCACTCTGGAAGAGCCACCGCGGCGCTTCTATAAACGAATTTCGGATGCTGCCATCTCAGTAAATGACGAGCAGAAGCTACACCAGACAATGGAAGAATAAAGTGCCATTATCGACTATATCATGTCTCAAGATGAAAAGAGTATGTGCCCGAGCAATGAAGATGAGCAAGCGATATTACTGAACTACGCCTTCACCGCCTGATGATGACAGAAATAAGCCGCATTTAGATGATTACCTCAACTCGCCTCGTTCAATCGCCTAATCTGCATAACTTACATGCATGGACTCAAGTTGGTTCCAACGCACGCATCGCAAGGGTTGAAGACGGGAATCGAGGTACGAAAGGTGTGTTAGAGACTAACTGCGAGCGACTAACTGCGATGAACTAGATGTCTCGATTCATTTACCATACCGCTAACAGCGCTGCCTCACATCGTTAAGCCGTCTCATTGCCGAAATCACCTATGCATAGAGAGGAAGCAAGAGGTGCCGAGGAAAATACATTTTTCACAAAACGACTTCACCGGATGGTGAATTTCAGTTTCCTGAAAACCGCAAACTATATCTTCAACTATGCGCTTGGCTGGCCAACGAAATTTTTAGAATAGAAATAGTCCATTGCTCCCGTTTCGAAGCGAGAACCATTTCAAAACGCAGATCGAATTATATTCGAAAAGCAGAGTTAAGAATTGAAACACGCAACGAAGCTGTCTCAACGGTCTAGATTAGAAGATAAAAACGCGAGCAGAGAAGCGTCACAGCACACTGTACACGCAACAGCAAAAAAAAAAAAAAAACATCGCCAGAGACCGTTATTCTTATTGTGCTCAGAAGCACTCCATTTTGACATCAGAGCCAAAGAAAGAAGGGCACAAAAATAAAGACAAGCAATGAATAAGGAAAATAAATTATAACCGAGACTGGACGACAAAGCCAGTCACCCGGTACGAGCGATTGGTTTGCTGATTAAAAGAAATGTTCAAAATTTCTGCCTCTCTCTAGGCTTCTACCACCTCCTCCACCTCTTCCCTAGGCTTCGAAAACAATATTAACAAAAAGAAACAAAGTAAGGCACATATATCTTCATAGTGCAAGCAGTGAGCAGGACATTAATGAAAAGTACCCGAGAGAATGTCATTGTTTCCATTCCGATTTAGTTTGGCAAAGAAGACAGCACAGCCTCCGACGAAAACAAAAATGAAAGAAAAAAAAAATGGAATGAGCAAACTAATCATGGGCGGGAATACGAGCATAGGACCACAGTAGCATATTACGTTGTGATATACACAAACACAAAATGAAATAAAAATTATAAAACACACAAAGGACAAACGGTGCACTGGCCATCGCACCAATGGCTAAAGAAAAACAATGAGGGATTAAAGTATACCGAAGTATGGTTTAACGTTAGGCATAGCCAGAAGACAGGCAGTGGGATTCCGCTTCTATGCATTTGCGTTTTCTATTGCGCTGTGTGGTAAACGTCTTTTATTAGCTCGCTGCAAGTGTCTGAAACTCTCTCTCTCTCGGTTGCAGAAGTTATTTCTGGAGCGCCGTTTATTCATACAATAAGGGATATCTTTCTATTTATAAATTCTGCTCGCCTCATGGCATAAAGAAGTCGGTATGTCCGGATGAAATAAGAATAATACCGAGAAGCTCTCCACAGCCGTCGCTATTAATTTTCGAGCAAGAACAGCAGCAATGAAGATATTGAGTTCCAGCTCGGAAGCAGCAGCAGTTTTATTTAGTCCCATTTCATCATTGCTCACAGAGCTATTGTTTCTTCATTCTATGGCATCATTGCATTTATTTCTTTATGCCCACGATTCATGTCAACAGACTGAAACGGATTAATATGAAGATAAAACGGACACAGATGACGGAAGCCTGCCGCAAGGAGAAAGTTCTTGCTTCTGCTCAAAGACCGCAATACGGGCTTGAAATTAGAGATAAAGAGATAAAAAAGAACGATTATTCCTTTTCAAGTACACAAAGAATACGGAGCTTCATTAGCGCGCTGTTGCAAAAGTGAAAGATATATTGTGACCAATCGCAATGCGCTTTCGGTACTCGCCATCTTTAGGCTTACTAAGCAAACGACAATAAAAAAATTAAAATGCCTGTTAGATTGTTGAAGTAATAGTGGCTTTAAAAAAAGGATAAAGGAAAGAATAGCCAGTGAGAATGGATGTTACATTAAAATATTTCGGTGTAGAGTGGCGTCCTTCAAGAAAGAAAAAGGGCGAGGAGTGGGAGAAAAGCCGTGGAATTTTAATTTGTAACGGTAAGTTTGATGATGCCTATAGGCGACATTAGACACTATGCGTTAATGGGAGGATTAGAATTTCTTCCTTCTGTTTTTCGGGTAAAGGCCGGTTGCATGGCTAAAAAATGCGCTAATAAGGAAGGCGGAAAGCTTGCGTATTTCAAGAGACTAAACATTGACTGTGGTTTAGCTCTGGTTAAACCTGGAGTGACGCGATAGCTACAGCTGGCCGAGTGCAACTCGTTCAGTCGAATTGCAAAGTCAGTCTTTCGCCGCTCCGTTTCGCTGGGCGTTCCTACTTCATCTTCGTCCCTGGACGTGAATTCACTCCCCACCCCCAATGAAAATTGGTTTTTGAGGAAATGGAGCAGTAATTGTCTCACATATGTCGGTGGACACCCGAACCGCGCCGTAAGGGAAGGTTGATAAAGGAGGGACAGAGAGAAGAAAGGAAGAAAGAGGTGCCGTAGTGGAGGGCTCCGGAATAATTTCGATCACCTGGGGATCTTTAACGTGAACTGACATCGCACAGCACACGGGCGCATTTTGCGTTTCGCCTCTATCGAAACGCGGCTGCTGTGGTCGGGTTCGAATCTGGGTACTCCGGATCAGTAGCCGAGCACTCTAACCATTGAGCCACCGCGGTGCGTTAAACTATGAGGCACCCAATTTTCACACAATTTAAATTTCTGGTGTCATCGGCTATTGCTGTCGCGTAGCGTCCTGTGTCGCACGTCGCAATCAGAAAAAGAGTGGGTGGTTTTCTTTCTCTCAATTATTGTTCATTGCCAGGGAGCGGCCAGGTAGAATTTGTATAGACGCCTTCCCTAATGTGAGGATACTCACCCGCGTCTTCTGGACAATGTTGGATGGATAAGCCGTATGCCGATGACAACGCGCGTTCCAAGCTACTAAAGCGCTATACGCGGCCACAGCGACCTTTATTCCAGAGCTTTGAACGATCGAAAGTGACCTCGGCGGTCGCCACTGTAGACGTGCTAAGTGTGCATTCTGGGCGGCCGCGGCCCCAGGGCGCGACCTGTGTGTCGTCCCAGATTGGAGGCCGGCCCGATCGCCTCCACCCAAGGGGATCGGAGCGACGCGCCGGGTTCCGCGCTCTGATGATGGCCGCTCCCGCAGGGACACAATCCGGGCGCCAGAGGAGAGAGTGAAAAGCACAGCGTAACAAAGAAACAAACGAATAAATAAAAAAGAAGACTGCTTAGGAAGAGAGAAAAAGAAGGCGCCTTTAGTCTCACGTGGCGGGAACAACCAATCGCGCGGCACAAGCGTCGATCGCCTCCTTGGCATTGCTGGAAAAGGTAGAACCGACCACGGGCCACAGATACTTCGGACGGAACGACCACTCCGGAAAAAAGCGTCGTTCAAGACAAAGTCTATCAGGCGGCATTGTATATCAGGCGCTCGAACTCAGCAACCAAGTCATTTTTAGGCCTCAAAACTTGAACCTAACCTCAACTAACCGCATAGTGGACATCTTGAATTCCGCGCATCGTGGTGCCAGCTTTTACTGTGCTGCTAGCACCACAAAGGCGCTACCACTGCCGCCACTGTTGCTGGCGCTAACGAGAAAATTCAAACAGCGCTAGACAGCAGGACCAGAAAGAGGAGGAGACAAACGCGGCGCTGGAACACCAACTCGCCCAGTCTGCAATCCTAAAATTCATATCTTGTACTACATGGGCTTCTTTTATGTGTCAAAATATTGATCTGCCAAGTCCGGCTGTACTGTCGCCCATCATCGCCGTGTGTATCTGCCGAGCCCGTACCGCTTCGTGGCATTGTCGTTATGATACTTGCCCTTAGGATTTACAAGCGCTTTGTGGCTGGTTACGTCGGTCTGCAAGGCGCAGCGGAAGAATATGCGAAATTATCAACAGTGAGTGGTGGCGCCAGGCGAGACTGTTCAAGGACTTACTACGGACCAGATGCCGAGGTCAGCGTGTGTTTCGCGAGTGGTGTGTGACCATTGATAAAAAAAAAAAATCAGCGCCGTGTTCGTCTCCTCCTCTTTTTCGTTTTGTTGTCTAGCGCTGTTTGAATTTTCTTGTTACCATGGGACACCAACTCGCCCAGTCTGCCGTCCTTCTACAGTTGATTGCTGGCGCTGCCGCTACTACTGACAAATATACTGCAGCTATTACTAAGCTTTGGTGTTTATTTGGAAATGCAGGATAACAAGCGTTTTCTTTTTAACATAACTTCGTTCTCAGTCCAATTCCATAAAAAAATTCTCCCCAGTACCCGCGTCATGAAAACTTGTAAGCGACGGCTGGATCAATTTGCAGGTTTAATTAATTTTTGCGGGCCAAATAAGCGCCATGGGCTATGAGGCTTGTCGTAGTGGAGGTCCCCAGGTCAATTTCAAACACCTGGGCTTCCTCAAAACACCGCGGGCTCTCAGTAGAAGGGAATCGCCTCCACAGAACTACGATCACGTTGGTCAGGATCGAACCCGTTGCCTAAAGCTATAGTAGAACGTCACCCGCATTTAGTCGCCGCGAAGCAAGTAAATATACCGGCGGAGGGGAACGCAATTCAGTTGCGTTAGGGGTGCCACCTGAAAATAAATGCGATAGTCTCTGAAGGAACACCCCCTCGCACATAAGTCATAATCATCATCATCGTCAGCCTGACTACGCCCACTGCAGAGCAACGGTCTCTCCCAAGTCCTTAACAAGTATTTAGCACTTAGTCGTTGCATGTATTAGTACCTTTCGTACATGTAAAAGTCTTGTGTAATTTCCTGAAGGCAGATGGAGTGCACTAGAGTTTTATAGCTAGGCACTAAAGGCATGGTGAGTGATGCCTAATTTCGATCCGACATTGGTGCGCATGCAACTTCACATCGTCAGCAGTGGGCGAAGAAAAGCTGCGGTTATTCGTAATATGATGAGCTCACTTGAGAGCCTCGGTGCAAGCAAGCAAGGTGTGTTAAGCACGTTTTAAAGAAATGCACAATGCACATGTTAGGTTCCATTTAACACAGCCCCTAACCGCTTCTTTCAATCCAAAGGTGCCTGGAACATTTGCAGGCACCCGCACCGAAGCGACTACCAATTCCCTGTTTGTTTGAAAGTTTATGGACAGCAGCGTTACCGGAAAAGAATTTAAAAGCTTAACTTCATCGCTTTATTCGTATGCAGCCCGGAAGGCAGCCTAATCGTGGGCTCGAGAAACCCACTGCACAATTAACTCTCAAGCGATAAGCCCTGGGTGGAAAAAAAATTATAATATTTCTCTCATGTTTGGCTCCGTCCTATTTGGGCATTAACGAGCGTTCAGATATACGCCGTTGTGCTTCACTTCTTCCTTCTCGAAAACCCGCCATAAAAACGGCACTCCGTCGTGAAAACACACTATTCCATCCGCCACGTGTCCAGTTTCCTGGAAACCCATCGACGCACATTCATCCGTTCCTTCCGAACATTCGGTGGGCTTTCTCGCCACGCATCAATGACCGCGGGTTCCCGTTGTGCCGACACAGGCACTCCGAGCGCTTTTTTGCTTCCCCGCACAGCACCGGTGCTGTGCTACGCGGCTCTTCAGTAGGCGCCTCTCTGCACCACCGCTGCTCTTCCGCTCGCCTGGCCAGCGACTGGCGCGGAACGATCCACCGACATCGCCTCTTCCATCGGGCGAACCTGAGATAAGAGGGACGCTGTGGCCGACGAAAAGCGTTAATTTGGCTCTCGGGTCGTGACCCACATCGACACGGGCGGCGGTGTTCCGGAACTGGGGCCTTTGCCTGATACCCAAGTTGAATGATACCCAGGTAGTAATAACGTCGATGGCCGAGACATGATTGATCTTCGAGGCAGGCTGCGGAACGTTGTTACAGTCTTCTTGTGAGTTGGGTTTAATCCACTAGGAAGCCTTTGAAAGTCAAATAAACATTTTGTGGCGATACGCTGAGGACGTTACCGTTTCAACTAGCGCTTCATTCGATGTACTTTAAACCGATTTCGATAAGTACACAGGGAGATCCGACTATTAAAAACAGTATTTTGAGTTCAATTGCCGCGGAAGAGGTAACCGTACGAAGTAAAGGCTTTTATAGACCACTTAACATGAAGACTTTCTAACTTATAAGTATTGGAGGCAAATACGCGACACGGTAGACGCAACCGTTGCAGGAATATAGCGCCACCCATTGTTATGGATGCTTGTGTATTCTATCGAAGATAGCGTCACCTCGATAGCCTATAACTTATCACTCTTCCAAGCTGTCCTTGATAACATGAATAACCTAATGGACTACTTATGGAGTACGGCGGTGCAAAGACGACGGCACAAGAAGACGTTGCGCCGCCGCTCTGTAGCAACATGCACCAACTTGCCCAAGAGTTTGTAATTCTGAACGTACATCCTACATGCACAGCTATGCATAAAGTGCGATATAAAGAAAATATTGGCGCTTTTTTGTTGCCTTCACCTGACGTCTGGCAGTGCGGACGAAAAGGCGGGTCCCCGAAAACCTGATGTGCAAGCCTTAGAATGCATTTCTGCAGTAAAGAGGGAAAGAAGAGCACACAGAGATGGAGAAAAAAATCACAAGACATTTCTCCCTTGTGCAAGACGAAGGAGAGACAGCGATAGCACTGGTATCCTCCGTCCCCATGCCTCCTTTCGATAACATTATAAGGGTCATAATCATCATCGAGACTACTGTATGGACCGCCTGTGCTACATGGCCCGAGACCGCACGTTGTGGAGGGTTACTACTGTCCTGCGCAACCGGATAACATTCTCGCTGATCGATGCCTATTTTCTCTGCTGATGTTCTATGTAAAGCAACCGCAAAAGACAACGGCAAAGATAGATCGCAAAACTCGCCAAGCACACTTAACCACGCTGAGTCGGGTAAGTTCACCGCCAGGGAAACAGTTCACTGTCGACAATAATCTTCAGAAGCTGTATAAATATGCTCCTGTGGATTGAAACACTGCCGCCACTTAGCGAGCCCTTAATACGTTTCCTATTTTCCCTCTCCTTCACTGTCCTTTTTTTTCAGATTAGAGCTGACAGGAGACCAACCTGTCATCAATCGTCCAGATGGCGCAGCACTCGTCATAATTCTTTGCCGACCTGCTAGGACAAACTACCTGCGTAGTGCTCCTCACAGAGCGCTGCTCGAATCCGCCGCAGGACACACAATATATACACCGACAGATACACAGAGGCTAACATACGTAGACGCGCAGAGGAGCAAACACAGAGGCCAGAGGAGGGTCTTTGTTCTCAGCGTTGCCTGACGACCGAGAGAGAGGGTGGGGCATCCAGTGCCCCGGCTTCTTTTCATCGCGGAAACACACGGTCCGCCTGACGGAGCACCACCATTCTGTTCGGGGAGCTTCGGTTCACCGTCTTCGAGTTGCGGCCATTGTTCCTGCCGAAGCGCAAAAGAACTCGATATAGAGTGGCGGTATCAGACGTACTTTCTAGCGCTATCAACATCCCTTCCTTTTTCGATTCCTATCTCTCTGCCCCCCTCTTTCTCTGTCTCTCTCTCTCTCTCTCACACACACACACATACACACACACACACACACACACACACACACACACACACACACACACACACACACACACACACACACACACACACACACACACACACACACACACACACACACACACACACACACACACACACACACACACACACACACACACACACACACACACACACACGCGCGCGCGCGCGCGCGCGCACACACACACACACACACACACACACACACACACACACACACACACACACACACACACACACACACACACACACACACACACACACACACACACACACACACACACGCGCGCGCGCGCACGCACGCACGCGCGTGCGCGCGGGCGCACAAGCTCTAATAAAGTTATGCGACGTGGGAAGCAAACATGCAACAGAACTGAAGTGAGCAGACACAGTCAGGCGAACAGACACGTACAAGGAAAGAGGGGCGAACACAGAGACACACATACGCATGTTTGCAGACAGCGGGACACACCCAACGAACGCATACACACGCAACGCAGCCACGCGGATAGGAGACATGGTTTCTTCTCTTTTTCCCTTCTTTCTTCGAGAAACAGAGCAGAGGAAGAGTCCAGATGCTGCTGACAGCTGTCTCTGGAGAAGAAAGGGGCAAGCCTCATCCGCGGCTCTCGGTGATCCACTCCGCCGCTACGATTCTCTGACCCCTGCTAGGAATGGTTGCCTGTCAATGTCAACGGCTGCTGGATGCGAAAACGATCTACTTTTTATACCACATCGTTGTCCCTGCCATTCCTGTCCGCGAAACATATGTACTACAGTCAGATACGCGACGAGTGCTAGTCATCGCAAATTGCTACCGAGAAAAGACGGCGCTAATCGCCGGTTCCGTAGAAGAGGAGGGCAGGGGCCGAACATCTTGGGGCTGCGGAGCGCCATCCCAAGACGGCTAATAAAGCATCGGAACATCGTATCGATAAAACTTTCGAGGGCGATATTGGCTCGCTACTGACTGGTCTACTCAGCAACGAGTCTTCGGCTGCTCTGGTAGACCACACATGGTCCACGGACAGCAGCCTCCAAGCGAGTGCTGAGTCGGCAGCAAAAATGTACGGGAAGCCAGAAAAAAAAATATTTTTCTTCGTTATGTAGGCGAAGAGCATAAAACGTCGGCAGTGTAAGATGTGACGCTCCATGATGTGGTATTCATATCAGGCGACTGAGTCGCCAGGCAGCGCTACAGCACATTTCCCGCACGGATCCCGTAAACTTTTGCTGCCGGCAGTACGTATCCTAAACATCTGCTTCCTTGCTTTGACTGCCGGCCTTCGGTTGTCACCGGGCGCTGGGAGCTTTTCTAGATTACGCTGGATTACGCAATAGGCGCAGACAAAAGTAGACATGTTTAAAAAGGAAACAACAGCAGAATACCACTCCAGTCTAGCTAAAAGCAATCTTAATTTTCTTCAATATTCAAGAGGTTGCCTAGCGGCTTTAGAAAAGGAACCATCAAAGTTCACAGGGTTCTGCAATACGAAAGGGAACTATGTTTAGGCATTCAGTTAGCGATTACTCCATGATTATGAGTAACAGGCAGTAGGCACACCTCTTGCTGTTTTCTAACTAGTTTTCATCTTGGCAAGCAAAAATTTAATCTTTTTAAAAAGTTAATTCCCTTCATATTGGAGGGCCCTACACATGGCAGAAAATACAGGACACTCCACTGTTACGAGACGATGAGCCCGCAATACATAATCCGGAAGCCAGCCAGGGAATAGCCCAGCAGGCGCAACATGATGCCGTCGTTAGCGGCGCACGGCATACATGCTGTAACCCCCCCCCCCCCCCTCCTCTCGCAGCAGTGGAGAGGAAGAGAGAGGGCACTCGCTTTAATAGAGAATAAGGACGACAGATGAAGGGGAGAGAGGACACTTCTCGTTGGACGGCCTCCATCGTTGCTCCGGGTCCATTTGCCGGATTTGTCGAACAGCGCGCCGAGATAAAAAGCACGACAGGGGATTTTTTTTTTCATCCACAGAGGAGAGGCTCGTGTCGAACAACGGCGATATATGGACGGCGTGAGAGACTCAAAGCGAAGCGAACTGCGCTGCACAAAGGAGGGAACGCGCACGCCTGAGACCCGGCTGCATAGTCGACCAGCCGAAACCACTTAGGCTCGAAAAGCGTAAGGGATGAGACATCGACGATGACACCGGGGCCTAAGGATGGAGTGCGCAAGGGGGAAGAGGAGGAAGAGGGGGCGGCGAAAAGAAGTACTGTGTCTTTCTCGTAAAAGCGGCGGGCCTCTCTCGACGGCTCGCAGCGATGCGCGGGCCCGGATCAAAACAAAGCCACGCTAAAGGAGCTCTGAAAGCTCGGAGTCGTAGACAGCCAACCAGCCGCGGCTTTCCTATCGTCCGCTAAAGAGAATAACAGAGGGAGCGGACGGCATCGGATGAAGACGTGAGACACTTTGTACACGAGCTTTAAGACGCCTCTCTCTGCGGACGTCCATCTAGGCGTCTGTACACATTCAAGGACTCCAACGGGTGTTTTAAAAAGCGGAGAGGAGGGTTGGAAGAAGAGCGGACGGGATAGCGGAATGGAGACAGAGGCGGAAGCCGCCGAAAACTCGCTTATTTCGGGCGCAGCTCCAGATTACGAAGTGAGATCCGATATAAAGCGGGCGTCGAGAGGGAAAGGAGGAGTGGACTGGGGAACTGAGAGCTGGACTTTGAGAAAGAGAGGGAGGGCTAGGCCGGGGGGGGGGGGGGTTAGAAAGATCTGGTGGCATTCTCTGAGGACCCGTAAAAACTCTGCCGGCAGCTTCGAACGCCGCGTCGGAGGATGGAGAACAAAGCCTTCTGCCGCCGACTCGATGTGGAGGAGAGCTGCACTTTGGACGCTGCGATGGAAGGGGCGTGGCTCTCAACTCAAAGACGATTTAGAGAGCGATAGCTTTTGTGCGTTTATTTAGCGCGGAGAGGGAGAAAATGGCAGAGGGAGAGAGAAAAGGCAGTGCGTCGTCGAGACCACTACATATCTCCATTTGCTTGTGCTCTTTCGGATCGAACAATGCGTCATGTAGGAATCGTGTGGATAGAAGTAAGGACTCCTGAAGCTTTGGAATGGTTTTGCGGGAGTTCTATGAGCGCAAGGTGCCTCGTACATGACGGGCACACGATGATGAGAGCAACCATAAGCGAACACTGGAAGACAAGTGCCGGTAAACACGACAAGGGTATCGCTGGGAGAGGAAGGGCTTTAACAGAAGTCTTTCGTTTGCGTTGTTGTGCTATGCAGAACGTGCCGGGATTTCAGTGTTAGTCCAAGTGAGAGCGCCATCTGTGGCTAGAAGTGGGAGATTTGGTCAACTCTCTTCGATATTATTTCTGGCACAAAACCTTTCCACTTCCTTATGCTTGGCAAGTCTGTAAATGGTGCGAGGAATCGTGATCGAGAATGGGCCCTTGACGTCCTCTCCCGCCCCCCCCCCCCCCCCCCTCCTAAAAAAAAAGGATATGCCAGGGTAGAACCTTTTAATAGCAGCAACTGACTAGAAAAAACTGAAACATAAGATATCAGAAATAAATGCGGAAAAAACGAAGAAAAATAGTGCCGTAATATAGTGAATTTCTCTGTACGCAATTACCTTGGTCGTTCTTGAACAAGCGATCAGTTTTAATTGACGTACATAAAATTAATTATCCGGTCTTTCCGTGTGCGAAAGCTACAAGCGGGCAATGAGACATGCATCAGTGAAGGGCTGTGGATTACTTTTGACCACGTGCGGATCTCCAAGGAGCTCTGGAACCTCAATGCACGAGCTTATTCCCACTGCTTCTCAGTCAGGATTCGGTAGCCGCGATTTTGCCCTAAGGAAGGAACCCTGCCATGTTGTAGAGGTAGAGCATCCGCCTCGCGCAAAAGAGGACAAGGTTCGAATCCCAGTGCCGCACAATTTTCCAGCCGAGCGCCATAACCATTGAGCCACCGCGGCGGCTCAAAGAAGAGCGCAAATTACAAAGGCGGAGAACAAGAAGCAAAAAATAGCTGGTTGTTCTACCCATCGGTGCTTCTACGCTTACGCATAGTAACAGGAATGTGTAATGTTCCTTTAGGAATCCGAAACGGTTCCCTCTCTGTAAATATTCCTGTATTCCTATTTCTTTCACAGCTAATGTCCATCATTTCACCGAGTTCTAGCCTTCCTATTTACTGTATTTAATGCCCTCTTCACGCATTCACTTACTTCTATAGCAGAGAAATCAATCCGTTTGCTGAGCAACAGGCAGCCGCCAACCGTTTCTTGGACATTTCACCCCCCCCCCCCCCTTTTTTTTTTCCATTTTAACCTGCCTTTTCAACTTAAGGACAGATACATACCGCTAGCCAAGCCCGGTCTTTAGCCCGGAGTCTAAGGGCGCAATCGACCGGCGGCTCGTGCGATTGGTTATATAAGACTGAAACCTCCGGCTGGTCTCACTTCTCTTCGAAAAAGCATCCGGAGCAAGAAGCGAGGCTCGTATTGCTGCTAGCAAAGGCGGCGCAGCCAAATTTTCGCTGGCACCAAATTTCTGATCAAAGAGGTAGACTGAACTGACTTTTTCTAAACCAATCCTGTACACCCCATTGTCACCGCCTTCTACTCTTTTACACTTCGAGCGCAGGCACATATACGGGCACAAATCCTTCACTCACGCGCCCAGGAACGCGGGCGCAAAACACATGCGACCGAACTGTTCGAAGGGTAAGGTCCTCCGTTCACATCAGTACTCTGACCGCACCATTCCCCTCATACATCTCTCTTGTTTTCCACGTTGCTCACACAGGAAACTGGCTGCAGGTTCCGGGCTTTCCAAGGACGCTCAACTCAGAGTTCACGATTGCCTCGAGCTAATCAATTCGGGCTCGCCGCAGTTTGCGCTCCTCCTCGGGACAAAGAAAGAAAAAGAGGGACAGAAAGAGTGAAAAGGAGAAAAAGAGATCGGCAAGAGGATGTAGACGGAGAAGCCGACGCCGCTGCCGCCCGGTTTCGACCCCGGAATCGAAGCCCGCGAGCGGAGCCCGCAGCTAGGGCGACGGCGACCAACGCCACGACCACGACGACGGCAAAGACAAACGAACGCTAGGCGCAGGCAGCCGCACGGAAAGAGAACCCCGGTGTGTGGACTCACCCGATAACGCACGCTCTCTGCGCCGACAGAGGGCGCAACCGCCCCTGTCGCCCCCTCCCGCTTCACGCACGCACGCACGCATGCTGGACTCGTGCGGTGTACAGTTCCACTCCTGTCAACACGGATCTGCGGCTACCTCGCTTGTTTTTCTTTTTATATGTTGTTTTTTTGTGTGCGATAAGAACCGTAGGCGGAAAGTAGAGAGCCAGCATTTCGGCCTGACCAGAATGAGAGGAGATCGACAAAGCCGCCCGGAGGTTGCTGGCTGGCCAAAAGGAAAGGATAAAAAAAGGGGAAAAGTTTGGAACGCGCGGTTTTTGTTTGTAGAAGAAGAAAAAAACAAGCAAAGGAAGATAAAAAAAGAACGCATCGGCGACGTGCACTCGCCTTGAATCGCACTATGCTTCCAACTGGCCTTTGTTTGGCAAAAGGAGTGCGGGTGTAACGATTGCTCAGTGCCTAAAGTTCCGTCATACTCGCTGAAGTTGTCGCCTCGTTAGAGGGCGCCAGTGAGTGGCCGCAATTCGCAAGCAAAAGCTGGGTGTGCTCAGTCTTGTTCGTTTTATCAGCAGTTATTCTCAAAAGGTTAGGAGTTACTTCCACTAAGACGAACAGGCAGCGCACGTACGCACACGTGTGTGCGTGCGTGCGAGCACGTGGACGCCCTTATCATACCGAGCGGGCCCTTTATGAGGACCACGAACCTGGACGACACATTCCGATTGGACAGCATCTGAACATTGGAATTCTCCGACCGTCGCACTGGTGAGAAGATGATCACGTGGTTCTCCGAGGACTGCCGTTACTGAGCCATTAAGCTCATAGCTGACATACCACTGAACAGCTCAAACCCTGCATAATATAACTAAGATTGAAAGAAAAACCTAAAAGAAATAACTTATAAAATTAGTCATACAATAAGCTTCCAGGGCGGCTAAAATATTTTACAAGTGCGAGCAGTATCAAAGGCGAGACTTCGGTTGGACATAATAAGAAAGCATATTTCTACTTCTGCATTGAACTTGAGAAAATAATAAAGAGGTCACAGGTGTGCACCATCACTACTTATAAAAAAACTGAGCGAGTGAGAGAGAAGCAACCACTCATTGGATGCTAATAAAGCGTCCTCCAATATATCTTGGCCGTGTATGTTGCGCCACGAACACTGCGTGCAAATCTTGCAGACGCAATCAAGCCGAGCAGCAAAGCGTCGCTAGCTCTGCAGTAATACACTCCTTGGTTAACGCGAGAAAGACGGAGTCACTCCAACCCTGCACCCAATCTCGGAGAGATACCGACGCCCGAGCTGACAGACTCTCCGGTTCGCAGCGGAGGCCAAAGTTGAGGCCGGCGACGCGGATTCCAGGGCTTGCGGTTCCCGTGGGTGCTTCGTATAGCGCATCGAATTATTACTTTCCTTTATTTTCTTTACTCTTCCTTCGATCCGCAGTGCGTTCATCCGAGACATCCAATAGCACCTAACCCCTCTTCCGAATCTGAGCTACAAAGTAAAGAGCTCCTCTGGTTGCGGCGGCGAGAGTCGTACAGCCGAAACGGCATGATTGGAAGTGGAGATACCGAACGCCGCTGTGTGTAGTTATACGGCTGTGCGAAAACAGAGAGGCCACGCGCCACAGTCTGGAGAGCTGATCTCATATATACCGCCGGCTGCAGTAGACGCCGGCTCGGGCCCCGACTCACTGCGACCTCATATACCCGCGCTCTTATACAATCTTCCGCTGGGAGGATGTGAGCAGGCTGCGCTCCGTTGGAGCGGCGTCATGTCGGTTTCCACAAGTGCTAAGGCGCCCGTGTGCTGTGCGATGTCAGTGCACGTTAAAGATCCCCAGGTGGTCGAAATTATTCCGGAGCACTCCACTACGGCACCTCCTTCTTCCCTTCTTCTTTCACTCCTTCCCTTGTCCCTTCCCTTACGGCGCGGTTCAGGTGTCCAACGATATATGAGACAGATACTGCGCCATTTCCTTTCCCTAAAAAACCAATTATTAATTATTATTGTTGGTGGAGGTTTTTTTGTTGTTATTTACGGCTTCCTTTGCGACAAGACACGTGACCGAGCAGTCGTTTAAGGTACACATATCAGGCAGAACTGGGCCTGGCTCGGGTTTAAAACTGTATGGATGAAAACGACTCTAGCCATGCCCTGCGCGAAAGAAGTCCGGGACAACACGCGAAACAATCAATATAGTTCGCTGGGAGCCCTCTTGGCTGCGTTCACCTGCGGCTTATCTCACGTAGACGATGGACACAATATAGGCACCCGGCCTTAAACATGGCTACTGCCGGCCGGTAAATTCGTGCTTGAAGAGATCGAGCCGCTCTTGAAACTTCGGCACTCTCTTTCGCGAAGAGGTTGACTGGATATTTCACTGGTCTTCGACCATAAGCCAACTAGCCCTATATCAAAACGCTGCTTAAGTTTGGCTGGAATCGGTCTCAAAAATACAGAAGTCGATTAAATAGGAACAATCCTGTAATTACCCATTCAAGCTCCTATGATATGCAATGGGCTCTGCGGACGCTGTACTCGAGAGCTGCAGATAAATTGTGATCATGCCGCGCTCTCAGAGGTCCCGGCTGTCACGTGAGACTATCAGAGGATAGATGGAGTTTAAGGAAAGAAAGCAAATGACTGTCTTGTCTGCGATGTCAGTGGGATGTGACTGTGATCACAGGTCGCTCCTATCAATATAAACAAAACAACTATACTGTAATGTGACATGTAACGAGAAACAGATTTTTGATGATCCCGTATAGGTAACGGAGTCGGTTCGAAGGAAAGGCAAGATTAGCAACAGGCGGCAGAGACTGAGCTGGGCGGCTCAGATTAGTAAGTTTGCGGGGACAACATGGCCGGTACTGGCTTATGAGAGGTCAGAACTAGAAGGCTATATCCTGCACTGCCGCCAATATAGCTTATGATGATGAAGATGATTAATATACATACAAGCCTGTGTAATGAGAGAAGTGCGTACTGCTGCGACGCGTTCGCGTGGGAAAAACTGCTGTGCTCTCTAGGAGGCATTTTTCAGTTGGCCCATCGAAGCCCTCAAGCAAAATGAAAATGAAAATTGGCTTTAGGGGAAAGTAAATGGCGCAGTACCTGTCTCACATATCGGCGGACACCTGAACCGCGCAGTAAGGAAAGCGATAAAGGAGGGAGTGAAAAAAAGTAAGGAAGAAAGAGGTGCCGTAGTGGAGCCCTCCGGAATAATTCTGACCACCTGGGGATCTTGCACTGACATCGCACAGCACACGGGGGCCTTAGCGTTTCGCCTTCATCGAAACGCAGCCGCCGCGGTCGGGTTCGAACCCGGGAACTCCGGATCAGTAGCCGAGCGCCCTAACAACTGAGCCACCGCAGCGGGTGCCCTCAAGCAGTCAGACAACACATTTATTCGTCTATAGCAGCAAAAAAGCTTTCGCTTCTGCAAGGAAAACGAAGGTGGCAGCCTCGCGGAAGGAAAGCCATGTCATTGCGATGACAGTGCACGTTAAAGATCCCCAGGTGGTCGAAATTTCCGGAGCCCTTCAGTACGGCGTCTCTCATAGCCTGAGTCGCTTTGGGACGTTAAACCCCCTTAATAATAATAATAATAATAATAATAATAATAATAATAATAATAATAATAATAATAATAATAATAATAATAATAATAATAATAATAATAATAATATAATAATAATAATAATAATAATAATAATAATAATAATAATAATAATAATTGGTTTTTGGTGGAAAGGAAATGGCGCAGTATCTGTCTCATATATCGTTGGACACCTGAACCGCGCCGTAAGGGAAGGGATAAAGGAGGGAGTGAAAGAAGAGAAGAAGAGAGAGGTGCCGTAGTGGAGGGCTCCGGAATAATTTCGACCACCTGGGGATCTTTAACGTGCACTGGCATCGCAGAGCACACGGGCGCCTTAGCGTTTTTCCTCCATAAAAACGCAGCCGCCGCGGTCGGGTTCGAACCCGGGAACTCCGGATCAGTAGTCGAGCGCCCTAACCACTGAGCCACCGCGGCGGGGCCCCTGAAACTAAACCAAAAAACCAAACCAAACGAAAGAAAATCGACAGACGGCGTTCTCACCTGTATTCGGAAGACTGCCGCTCCGCGAGCGTCCGCAACGCCTGATTTTCCCAGATGCTACTCTCCGCTCAGCAGATAACAATAATAAAAAAAACTAAGGCGGGATCCAACAGTGCGACCACGTCAAGAAACGCAGAGGTCACAAGGCGGCGCGACCCTAGGGAATAAACCCCAACGGGACGCGAGATTCCATCTCCGTGCGCACGCGTGTATGTTCACAGCAAAAGAACGCGCGCACGCACACACACACACATACACATAAATACCCTAGGAGGGAGAACGCGTAGCGGGGACAGCACGGGAGGATAGCCTACACGGAGGAACTGCGCACCGCAGCCTTCCTCGTAGAACAGCAGCAGCAGCAGCCGCCGCGGCCGCTGCAACGTCATCGGCTCGCTGTGTAGACAAGGAAGGGGAGACGAGGGAACCGAGGAATCAATAGCCATCTCAATCCAAGACCAGCCGCCACCCACGGGGCATTCGGTCACCTCCCACATTTTCTCCGCGTCCCAGACTGAGACCCGGCGCCGAAACGACACCCCGTCCGGGAGCCTCCTCGATGAAAAATCTTCCCATTCCTCCGCTCCACCCCCCCAACCCTCAAGCTCCGATCTCGTCCTGTCCTCGGGTACGTAGAGGGAGCGGCGTTCTTTTCGACAAGATGCGGTGCGCTACTCTGCGAGCGCTGTATGTACTCTTTACTTGGTCGGGCACCGCGCTCCGATGAGCAGCGGCAAGACGCGGACGAGGTAGCGCCGTCTTCGAAATGCAGTTCCGGGAAGTTCCCCTGCTCTCGGGATGGTGTGCGTCGAGTTGGCGCCGCTGTTTTTCATTTCATTCCTTATATCCTATGCTTGATACGTCACTCAGAACTCAACTAACCATCGCAATTATTCCAAAAGGGAAAGATCTTTTTCTTCAGTTTCTGATTCAGAACTGAAAGCCTTCTTTCGGACAACGCAATATTATGCGGTGCAGTTCCTATTCTAGAAAAAGGCTGACGCTTTTCGAACTACCTTTCACCTCTTTTTTGCTTTCGATACTTCAGACGACTGTGAGCAGTTGCTTTGTGTGCGCACGTTCTCCACGCCTCGAGAAGAGTTGTAGGTTTTACCACACGAACGGGTAAGGAGTCAAAACACTCACTGGGATCCTATCTTCTCATGGTTCATGAACAAAGCAAGAAAGGTCAGCTAGACGATCAAGAAACCGAACGCTTGCTGACTTTGCGTACTGACTTCATTCCCCCCGGTGCAGGATAGAAAACCGGTTTATTCTTCCGGTTAACGTCCCTGCCTTTCCTCTTTCTTCTCCACCTTTAAATGTTCAATATCTTAATATGTCAGAAAAGGCCTCAACACAAAGGAATATTGTCAACAGTTTCCAATATGAATATGCCAAAAACAGTGGGGTCATGCAGGAAGGATTGAGTTAAAGATGCTCGGAATGACTTCTGGGATAAACATTTCTATGGGACAAGCCATGCAGGTTTAAACACCTATGCACGTACAGGTTCGGACAAAATGTGAACGGAGCATGCTTTTGCCTTCCAACATTTTTTACGCGTTTTATAATTGAAGCTGTCAACTGTGTTATATGCAGAGAAGTAGTGGACTCCCGGCTTGAATGCTATGCTTGCAGCCTCTGAACCAGAAAGAGCGGCAGAGGGTTAATAAAAAATCTCAAGCATTTTTACTAATATTTAGTG
Organism: Amblyomma americanum; assembly: GCF_052857255.1. Taxonomy (NCBI): domain Eukaryota; kingdom Metazoa; phylum Arthropoda; class Arachnida; order Ixodida; family Ixodidae; genus Amblyomma; species Amblyomma americanum. The sequence continues at coordinate 6,982,932 of NC_135507.1, read as the reverse complement.
AAGTGATTATCGAAGCTATATACCAAGCGTTATCGGTGCAAGACAAGTACCAATAGAATGGCAAGATTTAAGAACCAGACTTTTCCCCTGGTAACCGTAGCCGCTATGTAGGTACCGCGATATGCAATTGCATGCACTCCCCAGCCCCGCCGCGGTGGCTCAGTGGTTAGGGCGCTCGACTACTGATCCGGAGTTCCCGGGTTCGAACCCGACCACGGCGGCTGCGTTTTTATGGAGGAAAAACGCTAAGGCGCCCGTGTGCTGTGCGATGTCAGTGCACGTTAAAGATCCCCAGGTGGTCGAAATTATTCCGGAGCCCTCCACTACGGCACCTCTTCTTCCTTTCTTCTTTCACTACCTCCTTTATCCCTTCCCTTACGGCGTGGTTCAGGTGTCCAACGATATATGAGACAGATACTGCGCCATTTCCTTTCCCCCAAAAACCAATTATTATTATTATTCACTCCCCAAAACTTATCTTCCTATTTATCAGCTTCCCAATACTAGCGAACCTGGATGTGGCCTTTCTTCAACACTCCATTATCGTCTGCTGCCCCTCTCCGCATCCGCCTTCTAACCAAGCCGCTCCGTCCAGCGTTAAAACATCAAAAGATGGCGCTTTACAGCTAAGGACGTAGCCACACCGATCATAAATGACTTTTATCCCAGCAGTGGGCCCACCCGTCTTCAAATCCTCTCAACCATCGCATCGCTGCCCTCAACCCCTACTCCGCCCTTTTTCCTTTCCGACTTCCCACCATTATCCCAGCCAGTGTTCGCTTCTTTTCACAACACTGCATTTTTCTCCTCCCTGTCACCGCTTCCGCCAGCACGGAGGAAGCCCACCGTTCCGAAGTCAGCCGACGAGGCATAAATCGCTCCCGGTCTTCGGCATCCCTGCAACAAATTGGCAGGGAGGGTACGGAGCCTTCGGGAAGCGGCGTGGGGCGAAGGGAGTGACACTAATACGTAGGGACCGTGGGGACTCGCATCCAAAGCTTTCCGGTGGCTATAAAAGACGTTGTCTGGGCGTTCTCTCATATCCGAAGCTGTTTGAATTTCTGATCAAACGATGTTATTCTCGTTTTTTTTATCATTGCAGGCAACCGCTCCAAAGCGGCAGCCGCAGACACAGAAGATAGAGGAACACTCGTCTTGCAGATGATGAGAAGGACTCTCTAAGTGCCTGCTGCTACTGAAGTCGACTTAATGGAGTCGCAGAAAACCACACCTGCCGGTTTCTAAACAATTTATTAATGATACAGGATAACTATGTTCGTTCAACTATCGCTGAAGATCCGAGAAGCGGAAGTCGTAACTTCCTCACTGTTCGTGGCTTACGCGTCTTCCAGGCTCTATTGCGTAGCTCTACATGTCTACAGCCGAGAAACATCTCTGGCAAATGTTCATTGCGGATCAGCCCAAAATTAACCTTCGAGTGTGCTGACAAAAGTGGAATTCAATTTAGACAACTTGATCGAATCGGACGTGAGGAAAAGACTAATCCAGAATGATAATTCAAGGAAGGTTGCCCTAACTTTGTGGTTTCACGACGCTAGATATACAAGTATACAGGAGACTTCCTTCCAGGTATGCGGTATCGCTGTAGCTGGCCACACATCAACTGAAACTTCGCACAAACCCCCTGGCCACTCATAGCATTACCATTGAGGGCCTTATGTTTATCTTTATAGTTACACATAAAATCCATGTAGTCTTCGGTTCGGGTAGTCTTGAGTATGCGTCATCTGCGGTTGTGTCGCACAGGTTGTCCCATCGGATAAAACCAAAAGGCACACAGATGGCCACGCTCTACAATATGTAATAGTATCATTCTTGGTCATACATTTCAGGTGGGTATGAGAGTAACTGCGCATACCATCCTCCTCAGGGAAGACCCCGGTACCTTCCTGGGGTCATCCGGGTAGATCCTGGATTGACCTAGGAAAATAACAACGCGACCAAGCCCTGCTGCAGTTTTTGAGGTCTCTACGCAGCTAGCGGTCCTCTTTTGCTATAGTCGGTACACTGCGAATGCATGCACCCTACGTCCGTTCATGTTGCCCTCTCTCTCGTTTTCCTTTTTTTTTGATGCGATATAATTAGTAGCCCCATAAGCCAAAATGCGTTGTAGGTCATAAAATTTGCCCACTGGCTGCAGGCAAGTGACGTCACTTCAGGTAAGATCACCAACACCTGCCAATGCTTTTGCATTACCAACACGATATTGGAATTCGGTGCCCCCTTGAATCTTCCGCTCCCTTTCCTTTCCACCGTGCGTAAGGCAGGAAACCAAACCAGAGTCCAGTTAACGTCCGTGACCTTGCCTTACTTTCTTGCTTTCACTGTCGAACTGGAGGTGAACGCGTACGTTTTTGGCCACGACAAACTACGCCGCCACCTTTTATAACGTTTACTGGTTTCTCCTACAGTTGTCACTGTAACAGAAAATGACCGAAAATGAGAAGGAGTATGCAAGGGGGAAAGAGAACTCGCCAGGACGTTCGCCACTGAGAAAATCCCCAGAAGCAACTCAAATTACCTGGCTGATCGCTACATGGTTACGGAAACCGAGCATGTAAGAGCGTTGACGAAGGGGTGGACACGCGCACACAAAAAGCGCCGAAAGAAAGACGGCGCCAGCGAAGAAGAGAAGAAAAAAGAGAATGGGGAAAGGCTTGGGGAAATAAAGGAAATGAATAGCCAGCCGGGGGGACAGCACGCACGACGCCCCAACTTTCGCGCTGATGAAGCCCGCTGCGGAAACGGTTCCCTTCCATCCTTTCGAGCTCACTCAATCTTTCACCCTCTCTATTTCTGACCTTTTCCTTATTTTCTCCTGTCTCTCTCCCTACATCTTCAGCGCTGCGAGCCCGCCGCACACGAAACCAGTGCACACACTCCGTCGTTCCGCAAGGCCTGTGCCCTGCCCTCTCGGTACTCGACCAAAAAGGGCAGATAATGCGGGCCCCTATGTCTTGCTCTATCCACCACTGACACCAACGACACCGCTTCGGAAGAACCAGAAGCATTCGCAGCTTTTCCATCAGAAAAGGGATAAAAGAGCAGGGAAGGAAAAGCAGCAGCGCTGAAAAAGCGACGAATGAGCGGGGTAAAATGAGAAACAAAAATGCGGTCGTCGCTTGGTCGGTCGCCGAGCTCCCTCGCTTCCCCCCCTCTACAGTTTTCTCTCTTGATTTTTCTTTTTGTTCCATAAAAATAAGGAAAAGGAGAAACCCGGAGCGCGTGCCGGCGGTCTAGGCAGGCTTATCAGAAAGAACCTCCACTCCTTTCCCTTTCCTGCATTGCACCCAACACGCCGACGACGCCAAAGTCGTTCGTGTTCCAAATGGCCGCTGCTCGAGTCTTCCCTTTTTTTTTCCCTTTTTCCAGCTTGTGCTGACTTGACTGAGGGAACCCTCGTTCTCTCACTCTCTTCGTTTACTTTTTTTCCTTGACATGACGCCGTTTAGTGGTTTCCCGCAAACGGCCATTTTAACGAAGTTTCATTTTACGCCTTACCTTAGATAAACCGTTCACTTCGGCTATCACATGCGAACGTACAGCGCTAATTTAAAGGGAAGTGTTAGTCGCGGTGGCATGCCTCCTGAAGCGTATGAGTCAGCGATTGGGTAGCCAACCCACGACCTCGCGCTCTGCAGGGGAGAACTAAAGCCACCGCAGTGGGAGTGAGATACCTGTAGGACAGACAATAGCATGAGCGACCTAAAAGCAGCTGTATTCAATGCAGGAGCCGCATAAGGATAATATAGGAGCTCTAAGGGAGGCAGGAAAGCATAGAACACGGTTAACCTGTACGTTGCCTAAACAGCGTCCCCGTCGCTCGTAGCACCAGAAGACCGATCAACAACGCTATCCAAAAGGGCATGAGCCGTAGGTTTATGCAGAGTGTGCAGTCACCTAAAACTCTCTACTTGTGAAGCTTAAGTAAACTGAAGGTTATGGAAGTGTGTAAATTTTAGTGGGAGAGAACGAAAAGTGGACGGGAGTGCATCACAGTGTCATTTTGCAGCGAGGTTAAGGCCATAAGCACGAGTTTTATATTACATTTTTCTACGTTCGCGAATCAGGCATTGACTCGTGGCTTCGTTTATCCCAATGCACTTTCCTGATCCCGTCGGGGGAATAATCGTTTTCTCGAAGTTCACGCAGCGACCTCTTAGAAACTTTGTCTCCGACATCGTTTCATCCTCCGTTCTGCTTCGCATATCGATGCTTCACGCTGTGGCGGACACTTGCAGCTTTTCTCGACGAACAATGTATAGTCAGTATGAGGCGGCGCAGAGCGCGAAGCAGCTATTCTTTTTTCCCTCTCCAAGACCAACGGCCCCTGAGGGACGCCGAGTCGTTCCGCGTTTAGCAGCCGATCCGCATCGCCCTCGGGTTCGAGAAACTCGCTCGGATCAATCACCCTCCTCCTCCTCTTCCTCCTCCTCCCTTGGACCAAGCCTGTCTCTCCCATACTCCCGTTTCTCCATTAAGACATGGCGAGAGTAGCAACACGGTAAAAATCGAGAAAGAGCGAAGACGTAGCCCCGAATGAAAGATGGTAGAGGAGAAGAAAGAGAAAGTGTACACGTTCGTTCACATTGGCCAGTCGATTAGTTTGTTCAGCGGCGCGCTAAATTCCCGCGACATTTTCTTAAGCCATTACAGAATGAACGATACGCCCGTTACGGCATCGCAGGGGCGAGGAGGAAGGAGATAGGAAGATGGGGAGCTGAGGGGGAGAGGATGACGCTTCCGTCAGGACGCGAAGAGGCGCGGGTGGCAGCATTCCGAACAGTGCATCTTGGCGCCTACACCCTGAACGAAAGGCAACAGAGCGTCTTGACAACGGGGATCCGCTACGTTCTCGCGCTCCACCTATTTCGAGCTCTCCAGCTAGTGACGAAAACCGGAAGTGACGTGTAATCATGAAAATGGTGCGCTCGTCCGGCGAGTAATGCAGCTGCTTCCTCGTAAGAGGTAGAGCTGTGTACTGCGAACGTGTGACAAAAGAAACACGAAACGAAATGACGTCACCAAGAATAACAGTTATTTCGCAAGTGTCAGTTTTTCAGCTCGCAGATGGGCTCGCCTGACGAAAGGCCATATCGTAGACAAAATGTTTAAATTTTATCAGAAGCCTCGGCAGTAAACTCATTTGCGAGCATTTCAAACTACAAGAAAAGAATTTTTGCGGCGTGTTTAGGCGCCGAAAATACGTTATAAAAATATGAAACATTTCAAGGAAGTGCTGATTATGCCTAAACACAGCAAAAAAACGTGTCCGAAGTTCATTGCTGTTCTATAGTGGTAGCTAATGTAGGCGGCACGTCAACGCTGTGAGACAGTGCCCAAGCTCAAATGATGTGGTGAACGTGAAAACAAGAAAACGCGAAATTATCCAGGTACGCAGGAACACTGTTCAAAACTAGGGACGATGTACTTGGCGGAAAAACCATATAAAAAAGATTGTTGCGTCCCATCTCTCTATGCCGCACAGACAAAAGGTAGCACGGGAATGCAGGTCAAACCAGGTCGCTGGCCCGAGACTAATAACGACATCGATCTCAGGAGTTCCCTCACAACAGCTTGGTGTAACAAAATACCTTTCCCGTTCTGCAATAACGGGAGCTGGCGCAGGTGCTTCTTACGCTCCCCCTCCCCCCTTTTTTTTTGTCGCCGGCAAGAACGCCGTTTTAGTAAACAGGTCCGCCGGTGTGGTGCGCGGGGTCCCCATAGGAGAGCTCGTGAGTGAGGTGCGTAAGAAGCTCGGTCGGGGAAGCGAAGGGGAAAAAAAAAAAGCCGCAAGCAAAGCGGACACTTCGCCGCAGTGCTTTATTGCTCGACGGAAAGGCCGAACCTCGTTTGTTCGTGGGGAAAGCTTGGACGAGTGAAGCGGTCGCTGAAGCGCGCTCGCATGGGGAGTGGGGAAGGGGGCCGCGCGGGATTTGGCTCGTTAACTCGGCGCTGCGGTGCGTGGAAAACTGGACGGGGTAGGGAAGGGCGACGCAGAGAATAGGGAGGCATGACAAAGGGAGGGGTGTGCAGGGAGTAGGATGTTCTTCAAGTCGGACACGAAGGAACTGGCGGAATACACGTGCTGCTGAGCGCCTGTTTTCTGCTTTCTTAATTCTTTTCTTACATTAAATTTTTCGAAACCCGCCAAGCGTACATAATAAGGCGCCATAGTACGCCGCAAAAATACGCCTTCCGCTCTGATCACGGCTGAGTACTTTTCCGCAGCGGTGCTTTTACGCAGAGAACATAAACGACTCCGCGTTCTGCGAAAGTTTAGCGGAGGAAAGAGAGGTCAGCGGGGTTCTCGTTTGAGGAAAAAAGGAGCCTCTGCCTAAAGCGTTTTCCCGCAGGTATTATTTTGAGTCTGAAGAACAGCACGTCGGTCGCTAACGAGACTCCCAGGATAGTATTCTTACTCTAGCTAGAACGGCTGAACCCACTCTAGAACAATACCACGACTGTTCTGTGCAGAACATTAAACAGGATACAAAGAGAGTTCGAGTCATAGAGCGAATTTCATGATTATCCAGAAATCTTAACACAGTCTCTGGCGGATAAGATACTTGAAGCGAATACTGAGTGAAAGATCATTAAAAAATTCCATTAATAAAATGTTTATTGTAATGAACGCCAAGTCTGATGAGGATAGTGAACAAGAAACTTGTAGGTGTTCAGAAACGTCCTTATTTCATTTCTTTTTGATCAATGAGCAATTCTTGCTTTCCTTCAGTTCGTGGCCAGGTCAATGCAAAGAATCAAACCACTGTTTAAGGCGCTATACTAAGCGGCTGACTGCACAACAACTGCGCAGGTTGCAATGTCGACAAAGTGTTATCAACAGAGTGACAAAACGTAAGAGCTATTACTGCAGAAGTTCTCTTCGATAATTCTCATTTCGTTCCACGCTAACAGCTTTTCCTCATTCCTTCCCCCTTATCCCGGTAGCTTGGAGGCGTTAGGCGCGGAGTAGCATTAACAGCTATCCACAATAGGCATAAGAAAATTACAGAGGGAGCGTTTTCGTGGTTATTCACACATTTTTCTCCGATGATCTCGCAATCGACGAGCGCCTACCCACTTTGACGTCAGACCCTAACGCGTAATGGTCGTCCAAAAGCACTACAAACACTGAAGGCTCCACCATAGCGTTTTGATAATGGCAGTAAAAGCTGTAATGCGAGCACGCGATGACGGCACGTGCCGAGAGGTCACTGAACTCCGCGAATGTCGACGACCGCCAACATCGGTAATAAGTCAGTCTCAATGCAAGCAAGCAATAAAAAGAAACAAAGATTCTTTAATAGATTTGAATGCGAGATGCGATCGCTTTTTTGCGTGCGTAAAAACCCCTGTCGCAATGAGTTCATACCCTTAGGAAAACAGACAAAACACAAAGAAAGATAGAAAAGAAAACACATCACTATAACAACCGTGTACGCTAGAAATTAATGGATGTTGCAGTCCACAGCAGACTGCTTAGCGTTGCCAAATCGCTCTATACTGTGCATGCGCAACGCATCGATTAGAAAATTTGTCCTCTCACCCCCCCCCCCCCCCCCACACACACACACAAAAAAAACACTGCGTGGTACATAGTATACTGCGCCCTACATAAACATGGTTTTGTCGTCCTCCAATGCATCAGAAACCAGAGCGAAGTCGGAAGTGATGTCTACCGGGCCAACAATGAACGCGGAAATCGAATGTGAACAAAAAAAAGACGAAAAAGACAACAAGAGAACGATCGACGGGTAAAGGGAAAGAAGAGAGGATAGAAAGAAGACAGCGGCGGGGGACATAAACAAAGGGGAGGTCGATAATCGATAGTGCATCTCTCCACCACTCCGCAGTGCTTCCGTTGTGACAACGAGCTACGTGCCTGTCTGCCTGCCTCCTCCGAGATTATGGTTTCTCTTTCTTCTCGTTAGAGATGCACAAAACCGACGTTCATGCACACAGCATAAACTCCAGCAAGCAAAGGAGCGAATGCGAGATCAGCTGCCTTTGCTAAGAGGTGACTGAAAATCCTGAGACGTCCCCTGCCTTTCCAGCGGGAACGAAAAAGAAAGGCGCACTATTATCCGTGGTGCCCAGGAGGATGAATGATAACTACATACAAACAAAATGAAGAGAAGGAGAACAGAAATATAATGGTAATGAGAAGAAGCTAACATCAACGAGGTCAAATAAACCAGAGCTACTTGCAGACACATATTAAAGGTAACGTGACGGGCATAAACGTCACTAAATAAAAAAATGCCTCAAAGATAATGCTTCCTGTGTGGAGAGATTCAACCAACACCTCTGTAGGGGAGGCTTGGACGTCCCATGCTGCTAATGACGTGAATGTCACAGGATGATATGTGCTGGTGATGTCTCGGTCCCGTGAACAAAAGGTGGTGACGTGACATGTTACGCCAACGCGCCGCTCATGCAACAAGTAAGCCACTAACAGCTTCGCTGTAGAACTATAGCCGAATGAGTCACCTACAAATGGATATTATGTGGGTCCTCGGCTAACAGGGGTTCGCTGCAGGAAACTTCGGAAAATTGGAGATTCGGACTTCGACAATACGCGGCATTTCCACACCACCATTCGGCCGACCTGTACGGAACGTGCTAAGAAATAACCTGTCTATATCGGTCTCAAGCTGACGTCCCCCACATTTGTGATGTCAAAGCCCTTAGAAAGTTGCAAATACGCTACTAACTTTGAGCTCAGAACCGGAATCCGCACCCCATATCAATGGTTTGACTCAGCTACTGGTGCAGAACTACGTAGAACTCAGAAAATGTACATGAAAACGACAACAGAAACCATGTATAGAATTGAAAAAAAAATAAAGAAAAGAAGTGAGAACAGGTTGATTGGGCCTGCCCGAAGGAAAGAGCCAACGATCTAGCAAAGCGCCAGTTAGCGAAAAAGCACAGAGAAGTAGGAATCAGTTCAGCCTCAACAGCGAAAGTTTTTGCTTCTTTTTTTGAACCGACAAAGTTTCGGATCCCTTGGTACATTAAGCGCTAAGTGCTTACGTAGCACCGGAAGCTAGAGCGCGTTTCGAAGGACACCAGAAGCTGAAAAAAAAGAAGAGGGAGAGAGAAAACGAAAAGGACTCATTCACCAGAGTAAACCTATAAGAGGAAAACTAGGCAAAGCAATGTCTATCAGAGGAAAAGATTCCTGACGCTGCCGCACGGATGGAAACCAAATGTTTAAGGTTTCGCTCCCGAATCTGCCGACTTAACTTCGATCATTAGTTAAAGGCTACATCTTAAGTCCTTTCGCTCCGATGAACAACTTCGACTGATCCCCGCAGCAATTCTTGCTGGCGAACACGACAGGCAGCGAAAAAAATCTGGCGAGAGTCTTAGCGACCAGAGCGTTTTTTCGCAATCAGTGCGTTCTCGGTGCCCCGGCCGAAAGCCGCCTTTATTACAGACCTTTGGGAGTTCACCTTCCGAAGAGAACGACTGCTAGACTTGATCACCGTTAGGGCAGGGTATAGACACCTACGCGGGCAACAGCTGGGAAAAGTCTTCCCCATGCGAATCCCCTGGTATTAAGCTTGCCCACGACTCGTTCGGCCGCGAAGGCTATTACCTGCCGTAACCTAGGTCGCCAATTCGACGGTTCGCGGCCAAAATCCGCGCAAAGAGGATTGGCGGAAAACGTTCAGCCTCTTATAATCTCCAGGTAATTGGGCGACCGTTAAAGTGCGCCAGCGGTATAGACGCAGGCAGAAACGGGCTAAACTCGACGGCACTCGTAACAGGCGCAAGCACCTGTCCGGCTTCATGTCACGATAGACATCGTTACTTTTGCTTGTTTTCCTTCTTTCTTTTATGCTTTCTTTTTCAAGGGAATTTAAAGCCCCCTTCATCCCCCCCCCCCTCTTCCTTTCAACTGACCGTTTGTCCGCTCAGTTGGGCAAGGCTTAACTAAAACTCGTGGGCAGAACTATTCTAAATACATGTAGAAGAAAGTGGGCACGAATTATTTCTTGGACAGCGAAGCGTTTTGATAGGACGAGTGCATGATAAAATGCACGTTAATGGCAGAGAAGAGACGATAACCCGCTTGCAGAAAGCATTTGCAGTATAGAACCACTTCTGTTTTGTTTCAGGCACCACGGCTTCTCTGGCACAGGCAACGAAGGAAGACAACGCAGGTCAGTATACCGCGTTAACAAGACCGCCAGTGGGTGCATGGCACTAGCGTCTTCTGTTGCTCCAACCTCGGTGCCATTTAATTTAGTCGGATGACAACGCAGAGGACACCTTGGAGCAGCGTTTCTCGCACTGAGTACAATGACCTTTTTCATGGTAGCAGCATATGACGATCGCAGAAGGCAATAAGTTTTCCCCACACCGCGTCTAATGGTAGAGCTACCGCATCTTTTTCAACTTGAACGCAGCCGCTAGCTTCTACATCGCACGCGACGAAAACTGCTCAATACGACACAAATAAATTGTTGTCTGGCAAAAACAGCAACGGCACTTTCTAACCTGCATTATCCTTCCATTTTATTTCGTTGGGCATGCATATGAACCTCCACGGTATATAAAATGTACCTGCTCAGGGTATTTGACAGAACTCCATGCTTTTCTTATTGGTAAAGCTTTGAGCGCAGTGCGGTTAAGAATAAAGTAAAAAAAGAACAGGAACGATGTTTATTTGCTGCATGTAAAAACAGCTGCCTCTCCGGCTGATCTGGAAGCGTGTGGATATGCATATCATTAAGGTTGAATTAAAGCTCTATTTGATCTGGTGCGCATGCTCTTGGACCCTTTCCTTCGTTTCTTCCCATTTCTTACTTGCGTACTTCATTTCATTTTATTCTTTCACTATCTTTGTCTTAATTTAGTTCTTTCTTTCTCATCCCCTTTATCTTCGATTTCCCCCGATCTCTGTCTTTTCTTGTCTCTTCAATATTGCTCTCTCCTTCTCCTTCCCTCTGTTACTCTTGTTCTGCCTTTTTTTTCCTACCTTCCTTGATTTCTCTCTCCCCCTTTTTTATCCCGCTTTTTCATGTTGTCTTCCTTCCAAACCTTCTTTTTTTCCCTTTCCTTCTTTCTTTCCCTCCGCCTCCTTCCATCCTTTTTCTCGTTCTGTTCCTTTTTCTTCTTCCCTCCCTCCCCCTCCCTTACTTCCTTCCTTGCTTGCTTTTTGCGTCTCCCTCTCTCTTTTTGTTTTCTTCCCTTCTGTCTTTATTTCTTTCCATCTTCCTTCCTTATTTCTCTTATACTTTCCTCTTCTTTCTTCCTTATTTCTTCCCATTCTTCGCTCCTTCAGTCCCTCCTTCCTTTCTTTGTTTCTCTCTTTATTTCGTTCTCGGACTCAAAGCTCGATGGACAATTCGTTGACTTTGAACCTATGAGCTCGGGTAACATTTTTACGTACGCACACACTATGCTCACTTAGTTCTGCAGCAAGATCTGCGATCAAACAAAGACAGCCTCTTCTAAAAATTGTCGGGCGCTCAAAGTTGTTGCGCTAAATACACTCTGCTGATGAATGAGTGTCAAAGCTTTCAGGAAGCCTAGCGACAATATTCACTGCATGGGTTATTCGAGTGTAAGCACACAAAACTCCAGACCCGAGTGTTTCAGTCCACAAACCCGAATGGGTCAAAGGAGCCCGCGAGAGAGACCATACTTGTGCGCTCTGACTACCGTTGCTAACGAGATGAATTCAAGGCAATCACTGAACCGTGATTCGTCGCTGGAGAGGTAGAAAGAGTTCAGACGCTGCATTTATTTTGAAGATGGCTCGCATGCCAGCTGAGAGACAGGGAACATAAGCTTTACTCGTGCGCAAGCAAGATCACACAAAGAGACACAAATGGTAAATCAAGAACTGTTGGAAGGCACCCCATTTATGTAGGCTCACTCGCGAGCTGAATGCTGTTGTTTCCTATGTATCTTAATCACGAAGAGCATGCGATTGAAAGCAACTCGTCGCAACCAGTGCCACGAGCGGCGCACTACTACAGGCAGCGCAAACAGTCTCAGAAACTGAGTCCCATTGATGTCAGCGCCGTGTATTCGCTCGGTGTTCGTAAACATCCTTCACGCACGCGTTCCTCCCTTTGCCGCTTGCACGACCTCGCTTTCAATGCTACGAGTAGGCGCGGTGTTTAACGGGATCCTCTCCGCAAATTTTCTCTTCGCGCACTTCGCACATAGGTGGAGCTGGGATATAATGGCGCTCTCGAGAGACCAAATTGCAAGGCAGCGCACAGCCATGAGACGAACACGCCCGGATACAGTTCAGCACGCGCTCTACGTTTTGAAGTGCCCATAGGCCCGCTGGCTCCCCCTTTCAACTATACCACAAAGATGATTATGCGAACACGCGCACGCGCGTACTTAAAACGAGCTCTAATGCATTGCGCCACACCGCTATGCCTCGCGGACCCTCGAGCACGTCCGGACGCTACAGAGCGGTTCTCTTATCTTTGCGCAGAAAGATTCCGACGGTCGGGCGAAATCGTTAGACAGTTCTTTGTCATTTTTGCTTTCGTCTTCTCCTCAGAAGACGGAAGCGCAAGGTAGTCAAAGAAAGCGGAAATTAGGTGCGGGAGGGACCACCGCGGAGGAAATGAATGAATTTGGAACTGCGGTTAGTGCAGTCTTCATGATCGTTAATTTCACTTTTTCACTGAGTTTCATAAAAAAAAAAGAACGGGAGGAAATTAAAAAAAAACACAGAGAAATGTGAATGGAAACAGAAGCTAGGAGAGACTTATGTGCTGCGACTTCATTAAGAGATGCGCTTAGATTTCTGTGCACTTGCCACACTTTGTCACGTGAGCAGACTTACAACCGCATCTGGTAAAGAAGTGATATTTTCTTTTGCCTAGCGCGCTTGCAGCAACCTTTTAAAGAAAGAGCACCCGCAATCCGCGGAGCGCTGGAAAGGATATTATTGTTCGTTCCACGCGAATAACAAAGAGGAGGTAGTTAAACTCAAAGGGATGCCAGGCGTGTCTTTTCGCAAATAAGAATGTAATGTATAAGAGAGAAACTCAAAAGGGGCTCTATCCTGTAATGACTTTTTTCCTCATTCACTTGGTTTGCCCTCTGCAGTGTAGTACAGGGTTAGACAACCTAACTTGAAATGACGGTTCGTTGGCGAAATTAATAGGGGCTCCGTGCAGCCAACAGAACACAACCCAACAAAGAAACGAGGCGCTTCTCTGTGTTTCTTTTGTTATCTCGCGTTATCTTGGTTGCTGCAGAACGCAAGCAAAGGTTAAAATCATCGCTCCGTTATTCCACGTTACATTGTCCAACTCTGTAGTCCGCGATATCAAATCAAACATCAGCAATGTCAATGACCGGCTCTGTTCGTGCTAACCAAAGAAAAACATGCGCAAGAAAAAAATCCTGAAAAAGTCGCTGCAAACTAGGCCCCGGTTTCGGCGACATTAGATACCTTTAGCATTGCGGGTATCGCTACCGCGAACCACCTCTGCGCAAGCGTAGATCGCCATGAGGGCTGCCGTGCAGGGGCCAATCAGCGCGTGCGCAGTGCCGGGACGGGGCACGTCTAACTTTCTGCGGAGTTTCAACATGCGCATGCTTTCTCCCCCCCCCCACACACACACACGCACACGCACACACACACAGGTACGCACACACAAACACGCACACACACGCACACACACACGCGCGCGCGCACGCGCGCACGCACGCACGGCACGGCACGGCACATCGAAGCGCGCCATAGCGTTGGTTCATCGTAAGGAGAATTAAAAAAAAAAAAACACTCAAACCTCCTTCTCTACACCATCGCGACTGCTGTTTGACTTATTGCGACTAATACGCAGGCAATTACCGGAGGCGAAGTGGCTGCTGGGAGCACTCCGTTCAAAGAAGCTGGCTCTAAAGTGGCCCGCGGAGTACCTCGGAATGTCGCCTCCTTCCCTCAAAGCCGCCTCCTCGCCACCAACACAGAGAGAGAGAGAGGTCTGTTCCCTATCCCCCATCGTGCCTTCTGGTGGAATACGAAGGGCAGGCTGGCTGCAAGGCCCACACGGTTCTTCTCCGTGGCCAAATGCTTTTCCAAATTCAATTACAAGCTTTCTCGAGGGAAGCGCACAGAACTCGGCCGGAACGCACGACGACGAATCGCTCCACAGAAGAGGGAAAAAGAACCGAGGGGAATTTAAAAGCGCCTGTGCCAGCGGCAAGCTCTTTAAGCGAACCCTTTAACCACGGGCCGACCTCAATAATTCCTCGGCCAATACTTCACTCGAAAGCAAGACACACAGACCTTTTCTTTCTCCAAGGAAGGCAAGCACTGAATCGTGGAAAGAAATATGGGAACAAAGGGGCAAAGGACACGGGTCGATCGAAATCGAATTGTTGCATCGCAGTCGTAACTTACCGAACGCCGACTTTAAATGCTTTTTTAACCAAACGCGATATCTCATGGCTTGAAGGTAATATTTAACTCCAACACGAGCCATTGGATACGGTTTATACTTCTTACCACGGCGAAAGGAGCCATTGGGCACACTTAATGCAATCGACCTTACTTAGTAAACAGCGGCTGCAGAACGATGCCTTCTGTGCCGAAATAAAGCAAAATCGAAAAAAAAACAAATCATTCCGGATGAAATAAGAATAGAAGACAAGAAATACAATCACTCTGAAGGGAGGAAGAGTAAGTACCAGTTTTGCAGAAGTGGCGTTCAAAACAGATATTCTCAAATGAGAACTTTGATTAGTTCTGAATTAAGGACCTAGATTAGTTCTTATTTAAGGACGCATAATGCGCACTGTAAAAAAAAAGCACTCTGAGAGAAAGCGGATAAATCGACGATATGATTTCTGAAGTCCGATTGCAAATAATTGCAAAAAAACGCATAATATAATCGCAGAATGCAAGGAATGTTTTAGACACACCTGGTCGACACCACTCACGTTGGCTGATGATTTTGTTCATAGACGATCACTCCACTCTCTTCATTCTTTAGTGTTTCGAAGAGTGTAGCCCACAGAAAATAAAAAATAAAAGCGAAATAAGCGGCAGTCAGGTTTTGTCTAATTCCCCCATGTCAGGTACGTTGTTTATTGCAAGGACACACACAAAAAAGATATACAGCAAATTCCCAGATTTAAGAGCGATATTTTCTGCATCGACAAAGAACACTATAGTCTCGCTGACATTTCGGCTCTCGTCACTAAGCTTCAGTCATGCAAAAATAGTTGTTCCGAATAAGCGTGCTTCAGCATTAAAGTTAGAACACGACCCAAAAAGGTATGCGAAAGAAAGACAACACGACACATCGCACTTGTCTCCAAGGGCCACTTCCTTTGAAGCATTCCTGTCCCACTAGAATATACGAAATTCTTTTTCTCCTTCTTCCTTGTCGTAACAAACCTCACAACCAGACTGAATGCTGAGTAGCAAGCGCAGCTCCTCTAGCTGACTCGTTGCAGCGCATATTCTCTTTGACTTCGCCGCCTGGTATAAACCCTCGGTAGAGGGCGAACAATGCAGCTCGCGTGCCGAGCACTTCTCCGAGGAGAAAGCGAAACAAGGGATCACTGTGTTCCTTTTCTCCTCAGGTCGGACAGGAGTCAATAGGGAAAACGTGCCCGCTTTCTTCCGGCCAAGCTGCTCCCCGCCCTCTCGGCACGTCACCCTGAGCCTTTCATGGGTCCCCTTTTTTGTGTTCCCTTTTCGGGTTTATTTCTGTTTTTTCTCTCTTATAGCACTTCTCTTCCAAGCTTACCTAGTCTTCCCTAAACTTCCCTTTTTTTCTCTTCTACACTGAGTATTCTACCGAGCTAAGGCGAAGTCGCGCGCCGCAGAGAAAGCTGTCGCGCACTCCAGGCAGGAGGCAGAGTCGATGACACCGTCACAAGGTGGCGCCGAGAGACGCCATGCTGTGTCCTGTCGGGCGGAAGCGCTGACATGCTCTCTTTACGGAAGAGCGCGTTATGAACGCTTTGTCATTTTCACTTGTTTTGTACATATTCAGGTTGTTCTTTTTTGCATGCAGAAAAGGAGACATGGCGTTGTATCGGCCCTGTGCGCAGCTTTGATGGCTTTGTTCATGTTTCTCGACACCGGCCACTCAATTACCTAGCCTTCTCTCCGAGGCTCGGCAGTTTTGTACAGCTTCCTCGAATTCAAGAGGAAATCAATGATTCGATCAACAAGTGGATGTGTATCATTGCACTCGAATGAATCGCTAGCGTCAATGAACACATCAAACGACAATACTAGGAGGAGACAAAGTACGACCTTGTTTTGATACCAATTTTCAATCGTTACCAACGCACTTTACAAATGATAACTAACCTCGCAGGCATGCATTCGTCTTCAAATAAAGATCTCATTTCGCTGCTGAAGTTTCATTTAACTCTTGTGTAACTCCTTCGAGTTGAATTCACGTTTCGACGTGAAAGTTAACGCAACTCCCATATCTTTTGGATACACAGGCGTTCGAGATGGAAAGCATTTTCACTGCAAGGAAATCCTGTTGGCTGGTTACCTTTGGCAAAGACGGTACGTCATGAAGGAAGCATGCTAAAAGCTTTCTCACGCGAACATTCACAGCAGGAACATTTCTTTTGTTTCCTCCAGTTAAAATAGAAGACGCCTGCGCCGACAACGAAAATGCGGATTACTACGTGCCATCAGTACGGTCTCAATGACACCCCGCCAACAAGGCTTCCCGAATGATCCCCGATTCCCGGCGTCGTTCCGGCGTCAGGCCGCGTCTGAGCTGCACGCGAATAAAGCGAGGCAGAGACCAACCCCGTCTCCCTCACAATCTGCTTAGCGTACAAAAGGAATCAGGGAAAGAAGAAAGGCTGGCTCTAAAAAGGAACCAGGCCAGGCAGGATGACGACACCTTTCTCCCCTAGGCAGGCAAACATGCAGCTAGGCTGTGTGCTCTAACGAGACGACCGAGAGGCGAGAACAGACCCCTGTTAGCAAACCACGGTGCGGACGCAACGCACATTGTGCGTGGGGATGAAGTGAGCGACCCGACTTCCTGCCGACGTCGGGTACTGGGGAGCAAGTAAGTGGAGGTGTCGGTGTGCGCAGCGAAGGGTAGGCGAACTCTGCCTCATCTCTTCGGTGCAGCGGGGACAAAACGTCGAAGCGAACGCAGGAAAGCTATAACGTATGCCTCCGGCGGCAGAAGAGATAGGTGGGTGGGTTGGTAAATCCTCAATTTCAAAAGCGCAAAGACGACGATAGTGCGCATCCATGAGCTTGAGTACCGTAGTATGAGCGTTTAAGAATGAAAACACCTTTTCCTTAATTGTAAGCTTATTTCTTCACGTTGCACTTCGAGTAGCCAACGGCGTTGAAACGCTTCAGTTACACGACTTCAAAAGGTGGAACTCCCGTGGTTGCGATCGAACGGTAGACATGATATGTCATCATATGAACCAATTCGGCATATCTAAAGTCAAGGAACCGAAAAACTGTGCGAGAACTGCTTGCTTCAAAGCCTCTCGGCATCAGCATTTCGAAGGCAAAGAGTGTTGCCGTGAAACTACATTAGCAATATAAAAAAGGCGCATTCGCCGCGGTCCATGGCTACATTGCAGAGAGAACGCTGCTTACGCATCAATCATGGCCGGCAGTGTTTTGCGCAGGAGATTGCAGCGGCCAGAAGGCTACAGGAAGTCTTATCTCGTCTTGACGATGTAAAGTCCAAACTCCAATACACCAGTGTGGAGCAATCCAACGAAAAAAAGAGAGACAGAAGCGCTGCACGCGTCACAAAGAGACTCTCTCACATGAGATGCAGAGAAAAAGGAAGAAGCATGCTCTTTCCAAGGAGCATACTTAGCTTAGATAAGCTGCCACATGCAACGTGCCTCCATCCGCACGCCTTCAACTATAAGTGACGCAAAGAATTTCGAACTAGGGGCCGCGTGAAGAGCGAACTCAAATATGAAAGTCGTCGCTAATGTTTTTGCAGGCTGTGTCATGTTTTTTGAAGACAGGGTATACCAGCAGTTGTGGCACACCGTATGGCTAACCCGCACAGATTTACAAAAAGGCGCATCTCCACAGCCCCAGTTTGCTGCTGACCTAACCTTTTATGCAGTGAACAGCTTGTTCCAGAAAGCACCGACCGCCATCTACACTGACACGAAGAGACCTCAAGGTACCCAATGGAGGTGTCCTGTTCATTCGTGGACAATGGTGCACGTAACTACCCAGGGGCAGAGGTAAGGGTGGGAAGGGAAATCGCGGGCGCCTTTAGACTATTACGTTGCTCGACCTCAGCAAGCTTGCGTGTTCTTCCAACGGTGAGTACGCGTCGGAGAGCTTGCGCTCGTTTCTAACACTCCGCGTAGTGTCGCCACAGTCACCTGCTAGACGTACAGCGCCTCGTGACGACACGAACGCCGTGGAGCGGAAGTCGCGGGAAGCATTCGTCCGAAAGCTGGGGGACTACAGGCGAGCGAGCAAGAAGCACGAACAACGAGTGCAGGTGTGCATTTTACTGAGAACTGATGTAATATGCAGTATGCTAATTCTTTCCTTCTTTCTATATTTCATTCGTTCATTTCTTTCCTTTGTTATATTTCATTCCTACCCGCATATGTACGTTTCTTTCCTCCTTCCTTTATTTTTTTTCCCGCCCCTCCTATATAGTTTTTTTTTTCGTGTCCATAACTTCAGTAAAAAAGGTGGCATTACTAGCCAAAAATGTGAAAAGTTGCTTATAAAACAGATAAAAATGTTTAGGTTTTAATCGACACACTCATGCTAACCCTAACCTATTAGTAAATGAGCATATAGGTAAATGAGACAGTGCAAGTAAGGTGTTAAAATCTATCGTACACGCGCAACAAAGAATGCGGCAAAATTTGCAATGTGCTCATTCTTTCACTCGCACCGTGCACAACACGCAAATCCAGACACACGTCAGGGCGTGCTGATGAGTTTCAGGATGTGAGCAGACTGAATTAATGAGGAGAACACACGGGGCAGCTAGAAAAAAAAATTCGACACTAGGAGAATAAAGACGACATGCAAAGTCAGAAAAAAAGATTCGCGGTCGGGACTGCTCGTGCCGTGCAGGAGGTGCAGCAGTTTTCAGTTTCCAGCACAGGTTCCAGTTTCGCAAATGGTATTATCAAAAAGCTTTGACACCAGGTGGTGTGTGACGTCCCGGTATTGTTGTGGCGTCCAGTGGTTTATGTTCACCCGCAAAACCAGAGCTCATTCGCTATACCAGTTCTGAAACTCCCTACTAAACAAGTGAATCAAAATCTGTCGCTCTGATTGGGCATAAATTCGGAGGTCGCCAGGCTATCACGCCATCTGCTGTTTTCAAAGGAACCATTCAGCGCTGCGTAAAACTGAATACGCGCAGAACACCTTTGAGGCAACTAACGCTGCAAAGGAGTCTTCCCACACAACGCGTGTAGATAAGGTTAAAACAAATCCACCTCTACATGAACACGCGCGAAGAAAAAAAGTTGGAGTAAGAAATCAGTAACCATAATGTACAAAGGACCCAAAGTTTACACAGCTAGTAGCTACGTGGAACGAACAGCCAGAGAGAATGACATATAAAACTGTTCGCACAGGAACCACGCGACTGTTCACGTATGGCCCGAACCTTCGCAACCTTGCAGCCAATCACGAAAGCCAAAATACAATGATGACTATATAGGCGAGTGCGGCGATAAGCCTTATCGTATAACTGCCTTCGAAAGTATGCGAATCCCAGAAAGCTGCAAGGTTTCTCCCTCAGCACGGTGTAGAAAACGAGAAGCTATCACCACCGCTCCTTCCGCCACAATTAACTAGAATTTACCGCCGCTAGCGAACCACTCCGGAATGCGACAAAAGGCGTTTCTCGCTTGCAACACGGAGCTGGGCCAAAGGTACGGGGCGTCTGAATAGAGAGTAGCTTTCGATGTTCCCGGTTCGGCGGGCATAAAAGGCAAAGAAACGACAAGGGAGGAAAAGCTGAAAGCAGCTCAGGGAATGAACGTCTTGCGTAGTGCACGATACACAGTGATCGCGACACGCGCCCCCTCCGTGTTAGGCAACAAAGTAAAAAAAAGCAATAAAAGACACGAGACACGAAGAGCACCATCCTGCTTCCACACGGCGTGTGGGACGCGGGAAGTGTTGCAAACTGAGTTAGGAGGACAGGGTAAGTGAGAACACCCAAACATGCGCAAAAGTTCCCGACGCGACCTCATTAAATATTCAAGCGAGTTTTAAAAGGCGCGCACGCGTGCCTGGCGAGTACATAAGAGCCTGCGCAACGAGTGTGCTGCTACTGCATGCGGAAACTGCAGCGAGCTAGGAAGCGGAAGGACAGAGAACGAGAAACCCTGTTTGCTGCTGTCAGGTGGGACTCGATGCTCACGCGCGAAGTTCAAAAATTTACAGGGCAACCGAAACCTGGGACTGGGTGCGGGATCTTTCTTCAGGGCACAGACTGGCGAGTGTGCAAGCGCGGGTAATCAGCTATGGGAACGAAGGAAGCAAATAAGAATGGATGTGTGCAGTGCTCAGGCAGGCGAAGAACGCCCGAAAGAACTTACGTCGTAGAACAAGGAAGCTTACAGCCAAGTGGCTACACGACAGAGAAAAGGGAAAACAAGGAAAATGGGGATGGGAAATTCGGGATGCAAAATTCGAATATGGCGTATGCCGAAACAAATACGTAGGAGCCGGATATGCAGAAAAAAGGAAAGAATAAGCAATATGAATTCCTAAACTTTAGAAAACACGTGAACTAGAAATCGTGCTTCCCGGTGAAGAGCTTGCGGTATGACCGCGAGAAAAGTGTTCCGAAGCGGGAATAAATAAAATGACGTCGTTAAGATCTAGAAGAAAAAAGAAAAATAGAAACAATCGAAAACAAAGAAATCGCTGGAACAGAGCGGTGTCTTCCGCAACAGGAGGGCAGATTCCATACGTAAGCGATGCGGCTACCTACCTGGTGGTGGCGGTCACGTATTCAAGAAAAGGAAATTGGGCACATTCGGAGGGTTTTTGAATTCGCAATGAGCGAGATCATGCGGAGCACACCTCAATGAAAACAGTGGTGGGACAGCGACAAAGTAATCTGCGAATATGCAAGTTTTTGACTGGAGACAAAAAAAAAGGCCTGCATACCGAAAAAGGTGAACCCTGCTATACGAAATAAAAGGAAGTAAGGAAATGGGAACGGCAAATAAGAAAGGAATTTAGCTTTGCATGAGTGGGAGTCATCCGAGAGCGCTCCCTGAGTGAGCAGTGTATGCAAATGCGGTTGAGGCAGTTGGTACGCGGTTGGGATGAACGAGGGAGGGACTGGTATGAGTGGCGGAGGCAAGCCGGGCCTATATAAAAGTGGAACGACGTCCCTGCATAAAATATGAATGCAAGCACAAATGCAATTACAAGGACCTGGTCACAAGCCCAGATAGGAGTTCGTTGAATGACGTACGGAGTACTTTATTTAAGGATACTCTGGGAAAAAATAAATCAGCGGGCACACTCCAGCATATGCTATCCACCTTGACGCTCATTAGAGGCGGACTGGGATTTCTCGTTCAAGTTATGATGATTCCATGTAGAGAAATAAGTCCCGGGGTGTCCTGCTATGGAGTTCGGGAGGCGAGCTCACGTAGCGCAGCACCGGCGAAATGGGAACGCTATTTCAGGCCGAAAAAAAGTGTCACAGAGAGCGCAGTGGCATTTCACCCGGTATTACGGTATGCAAAGACTCCGCGATACGGTATGCACAGACGGACTGCAATATTCTTTCACTCTGCTCAGACGTGCGGGAAGCGTCGGAATATTTATGCTAGTAAGATTGAACAAATAAAGGTCCAAGAAGAATAAAAATAGTTCAAGCCGTACACAAAATCACGACACATAATGACGGCGTGTTCGAAGGCGGGACGTCTATAAATTTCGGTGTAGATCTGTCTTAGGAAAAATAATGCAAGAAAAAAAAAACGAAATATATACAAGTCCTCAAAATTGGACAAACACCGCTAAAACTGGGACCCAAAAAACATCACGAAAGCTACCACAGCAAAAGAAAAAAAAGGTTGCAAAAGCATGCTAAAAATGTTTAAAAAAGAAGAAGCATAAGAGCAATGAACTGTGAACAAAAAAGAAGGCCTGTCAAGAAGAGATGTAAAACTGCATGAAAAAAACTTTAAAACGTTAGGTCGGGAGACGATACACAAACTCTGCGAAGTGGACGGAACAGGCGACGAGAGGGAGGTTGTCGTAGGTAGGACTAGGAAGGTTAAAAGGGTTTGCGAAGCGCCGCTGTGCCCGAGCCACGTTACTAGGGAATTGAAGCACGAGAACCCCGCTAGGCGAGCCGTCATCACCATCAGTCATTGCAGGTCTCATCAGCGGAGCTCCTGCCTAGTGCTGGTACCACCCCCTTCACTCAGACAATGAAGACAAAAAAAAAAAGCAACCCCCCCCCCCCCCCCTGCTCCTTTCCTATCGAGTTTTCTTGATCATATCATTACTCTCTGCGTTTTTGTATGCTTCAACGTCGCGGTGTTCTGACTCGCGGGTTTCTTTACAGCGCACTCTTAGCTTGACCTGTCAGTACAATGCCCATCAACCCTTGTCTCCCCTCTTACCAACACTGCAATCTAGTTTCAAGTAGACAGTCTACCCTTAAACCCGTCCCATCTTTTAAGCAACCCCTACACCACACAGTTATTTCCCCGAGTATTCTTTACATGACAGTTATAGCAGCGTGCAGGAACAGCCCAATTTCCCCGCCATGATGAACGAGGGCGGCGGAGACCGTGAAACAAGCTGACGCACTATGAGCTTATTTCTTCCCTGCGTTCGATTAAGCGGTTTCTTTAAGCGAATTAGGGAGAAAAGGATATAATGTCCTACAGCATAAAAACTTGTGCTAACCATTCGGTGGCGTAATACCTCTTAAATCTAAAAGGTCGGACACTTCAGGTCCGCAATAGCGGCGCAGCTCTAGCAGCCTGGAAGGCGCCAGATAGGACATTAATTCGAAAATAAAGGACTGGCAGCAAAAAAAGCTGCAATCGTCATCAGAATTTCATGTTACAATTTTAGTTTCCTTACCACTTTCCAAGGAAAGGTACATCGAGGTTAGAAATTTCACCTGGAGGCGGGATGGAAGTTTTAAGAAATTGGAATATCAGCGGACAGATGGCAGCACGAATATTTCGCTTCACTCCAGACAACGTCTATGTCGACGACCTCTTATTTCCCCGCCATAACAGACTTTATCACTGTTTTTTTTATCTTCCTTTCAACGGCAGAGATCCACTGGTCATGCAACCTCATTTTTCCTTTGCATCTGAATAAAATACATATCTACGCAGAATGCATTCATATTGCACAACACGAACAGTTTGGCTTTCAAAACCATGTAAATGAAAACGACCGATGACCTCAGCGTCAATTTTCGTGGCTTGACGTCCACTTGCCTGGTGCTGCGCTGTGAGAAAACACTCCTAGTTGCCCTGAATAAAAATGATTATATGAGAAAGCCTCCGCACATCCTCCCCCTTCGAAGAAAAAAAAGATATAATAAAAAGCCCCGGTGGCGCTCCATTTACTCCGCGGACGTCGTATGAATCCATTCACCCCGAGCAGCTTGCCTTCATGGATCCGCGTCTGACGCCTCGGCCTCGGTCTTCTCCTCAAGAAAGCGCTGGCTGCCTGCATCGCATAAGCATAGTGCAGCAAATAGCCGCCACGACAAGCCAAGCCAAGCAAAGACAAGCCCGAACCAACAGACAAGTCGGCACGGAACCCCTCGGAGCCGGCCACATTCGGGTTTCCGGATCATCAACTGCCGGGTGTTGCTCCACGCGGGCTGATGCTTTGTGGACCCGCTCTCCAACGCTCGACGTCCTTACAGCGGTATACATCCTGACTCGGGGCGTATACGATGCAGATGTAGCACTGAGCCGGCGAGACGGCACGGAGCCAAGACGAGCCCAAGGACAAGACGGGCAGACGACAGTTTCTGCAGACCACGACAACTTTTACTCATTTTTTTTCTTATAGAACAATCTCCACGAAAAAAACGAGAAGTGATACCGGCCAAGCTTTTTCTTCGTCCCCTTTCTGCCAACGCGGCGTCTTTGGTATATCATTTCTTTTCCCTTATGTTGCAGAGTCGCGGTTTTTGAGCCGTCGCGAGCCGCGACAGGACGGTTCTGCGTTGCGCAAACCGCAACGCAGGCCGATATCTGTGCAGAGGAAAGGGGGACATAGACAGTTGAAGAAGGAAGAAAAAACTGGCAGAACTTCAAAATGCTGCAATTTTCGAGATTGTTTTCCTCCGTTCCTAGCTGCGGGGATGGGGGGACACCCCGCCCTCTCCGCTTTCCCTCGGTGCCGCCGGGAGGCAGCGCGCGTTTCCGCAGCAGCCGGGGCGTGCTGGAAAATGGCACCCCCGTGAAAATAAAAACAAAAAATGCAACCCAGGCGGATTTGCCCGCCTTGCTAGAGCTGTCACGCTCCGCTAGACACCCAGTTTAGCCTTCGTTGCTTTCAGCTTAATAATGTTTTGTTTTATCCGTTTGCTGTTGCTTACTCTATTAGAACCAGATCATGTACATACACGTTCAGCGGAATCACGCACTGTGCGCCATAGTCTCGCCAGAGGGTCCTCCACGAGAAACACAATAAAACGAACAGCACACAGGAGAACCCGGAGAAGCGAGTAATCGAAGAGGAGGAACCCGGGACAAAAGCTCCAGCAGACTTCCAACTTAACGGCAGCCATGCAGGCTCCAAGAAAAGAACGAGGACTTGAGAGAGTAACAGGGAGAGAAAGTGAATCTTAAGCTCTATATAAGTATGAATTATGTAGGAACCAAACCACAATGCTCGGTCGCTGCACGTCTTATGGTAAGGCGTGATGCCACTCATGCACTCGCTAACCAAACAAAGTTCTGGAGATGCGAGCAGCAGATTAAAAGTGGCGGCCAAGGGACCTACGAATTCCGTGTATCTGAGTGTGGGGTAGCGAAGAAAGTGAAAGCGGCAAGCGCAGTGCAGATATACATGCTTGATACTAGTCGAACAAGAAAAGACGTTTAAGAGGATGGTGGCAAAAACGTATAAAACACGACAATCATTGGTAGCTGAAGATAAGGAGCCAATAGTGGCTTCCCTAGTAAAGTTCTGGTATTATGTGTCAAACCGATAAAGTACATCTACCAGAAGAAATATGCTTAACGCTCAATCTAGCAAACATCATGCTGTTAAACATCAGGTAAGAGGAATTGGCTTCTTGATAGTTCAGAGTACTAAAGCATCAAAGCCGCATCCATTACCAGAACAGGCTGCAGTGCTACAGCCTGTCACATTTATCATTTATTAATGTTTTTGTTTTATTTAATAATCGCACAAGCTCCACGCTAGCTGCGACGGGCTCGGTATACTGTCTTTACTAGTAGAGAGGAAGGCGTGATGGGGGGGTTATGGACGCTCGAAAGAAACTCTGGTGTCTAGAAAGCGCATTTCATCACGACTGCCGACTCCCTCAGGAAGCTCGGCAATCCCGAATCACTGACATCACCGCCACCTTTGAAGCATGAGCCACGAATCAAACTCACAGTAAAAAGGCTTTGCCATCAAGGTCACAACGTTTTCCGCCTATAAACACGCTCGCAGTGCGCAAAAACATTTCGGTAATCCCGAGGTACACCCCCGACAACCTTCATCGCGTGGAACATAACTTTCGGACCACAGGAACGAGATGAGTGAAAAAAAAATTGAAGAGAAGATAATAAATAAAGTGCAAAAGAAGGGAAACATCCGCACTGCGGTCTCGCACGCATGTTGAGCATAGCGCAGCGGTTTCGTTCGCAGCCTCAGAAGAAGGAGGGGGGAACAACTTGCGCCGCTTGAGGAAAGTCATGCAACAAAGGAAAACGGTTCCCTGCGTCCATGCGCTCGCCCGCTCCGCCAATCAAAAGGAGTAGCGGTGCCGGGGATAAAAGGAATACAGGCAAGAATAGGAGGGGAAGGGAAAAACATGGACTCCGGTCAACGACCCACCGCCGCCTTCTTCGTCTTCTCTCTGAACACTTCTTCCTTTCCTCACGGAAGAGTTGCTCACATAACACTTACCCGTCCGTTGCGAAGTTCCGTCGACATGCCTGTTGGGCAGAAGGGAGGAAATGGCGGCAATATCAAGAGAGAGAAGATGAGGGAGAGGAGGTCGTGGATAAGTGATGGTACGGTGGCAGTGGTGTAGGCGATGGTGGTGGTGGTGGTGGCAGCGCCAGCAGCATCGGAGAGAGCTTCTGTGGGTATTGCGAGAAAGGAAAAGGAGGTAGGGAAAAGGGGAAAATGCAGTACAGGAGACTGTATTCGGGAGAAGAGTGCCGGGAGGAGCCCATTCCAAAACGGAATCAAGGCTATGCGCCGTTTCCGTGGGGCAAACGCTAAGAGAAAAAAAAGAAAGAGAAAAGGCAGTTTGCTGGGGGGAAGAAGGGAACACTACAAGGCACCCTGCTCCCCCGTATACGCTGCGCACCCATGCGCACAGCGGTATTATATACTGCCGCGCGCAGCTAGGTGGTGCAGGCAGTTTGGTGCGCCGGTTACTGCCGCTGTCCGGCGAGGAAAAGGATGGCTAGCGAATAACAAGAAAAAAAGGAAGAAAGAAAATGCAAAAGAGGAATGCTGGAAGCTGCAAAGAGAAACGAGTGAGGGCGGGCATCATTTTCGCGTTTTCGGTTCGTTGGGTCAAGCCGGGGAGCAAAGGAGGAGTCGCGGAGAATAATGAGCCGAGAGGCGCCGGGAGAAAGCGCTGAAGGGGAAGGGGAAAAGGGGGAAGAAAGGATGGAGCAGGGAATGGACGACAGGGTGGGCCGGAGAAGTTCGAGAGACAGGCGATGCCAGCAAGAGGACATGATTCTTGCCTAGGTTTGCGTGAGCAGCGGATATATATACATTCGAGGAGCAGCGCTTGCGCTATACCTGTGCAGTATATTTAAGTGTTAGCTTTTCACCAGGTAAACATACCGAGCCCTGTCTCACAATGTGCAGCACGCACAACACCTCCGGACACGGAGCTGAGCGAACTGGGACATTTCAAGCTAATTCTAATGAGGTAGATTGTTCTACTCAAAGCAAAAACTATATGTTTGGAGTGATGTTCACACATAAACAAGCGTCACAAAAAGAATGGAAAAGGACAACAAAGGATTAAAAAGAAGAAGTACAAATATAATGCACAGAATGAACGCTGCCAAAGGCACAGCACCTGACAGGAATATCCCGGTTGTACAGTGCCTTTTGTAAGGCTGCAACAGGTGATGCGCCACAAGCACCACACTTAGAGAAGCACAATGAACATTCGGTACTGAAGCTAGTTGCAAATACAAACCTTACGTGATACAGTGTAAGAACCAGGACGAAATACAACATGAGAAACACTAATGAACAGCCAAAATTTAAATGGAAACAGGCGGGCAGTGGAAATTAAAGAAGTAACGGTATCAGTACCGAAAGCGATCGATTGGAGCGCAAAGGGCAACAGAAAGACGAATCACAGCATAACGAGGACATAACGGCTTTACACGCTGACGTTAGGCTACCTGTTGTTAGATTTAGAAAACCCGTCAGCCTCTCCTTGACTCACTGGTAGAGCGATAACAACTATGTCGCGCAAAGCAGCATGGCACGGGAAAGAAACGGTCGATCGTCGACCAAGAGCTCACGGCACGGACAACCGTGTCTCCAGAAGTACATTCTAACTGTAAGAGATCAATCGCACTCATTTCAGCAAAGACCTGCGTCCATCCGCCCCGTGAAGTCATCGAAGTTTTACCCGTGGACGAATGCTGAAGGCAGAGAAATGAAGCTAGTTAAAGTACGCGATGAATGTTATTGATAATATTAATTTGAAAGATTACGTTCCCTCCAATTAACTGTACGAGAAAACACGGCAAATTTACGTTTACATCTTCGGCAAGTAGGAAAGAAAGAAAATCGTTTGCCATCCCAGAAAAAAAAAATAGAAAGAAAGGCAAGTAGGCATGAAGTGGACACATGTGGCTTTATGTAATTACAACGAACGGACAACAAACGCCCGTCAGTCTGAAGCGTTGCTGACGTCGACGTTGCCGATAAAATTTCGCGGCAAAAGAGGAAACAAAACGTTATTCTGGAACTAACGGAGAAAAGGTCCCCTTCCTGCTCGCACACCCATGTAATTTTTGCCGTTGTACCGCGAATATATTTTTCACCGCTCTAAAGTTTTTGACTCCTGACATTCACAGAGCCAATCGATCGATGCGCTCGTTGCTGCGCCCTTTCAATGACCAAGAGA
Source organism: Amblyomma americanum (assembly GCF_052857255.1). Taxonomy (NCBI): domain Eukaryota; kingdom Metazoa; phylum Arthropoda; class Arachnida; order Ixodida; family Ixodidae; genus Amblyomma; species Amblyomma americanum. Next base: position 6,954,586 of record NC_135507.1, on the reverse strand, counting down.
TAACGACGTCTGGATCGTTTGGCCGTTTAATAAAGCCCGTCCGTGTCCCTTTCTGTTCCATCGAAAGGAAACGCAAAGAAAATTAGTATCAATAAAATATAACAGCACAAGACAGACAAACACCAGACAGCTACTGCTGCGTCAGTGTGAGAGAGCGATGAGGAAAACGTACAACGAAACGAACCAAACGAACCAAACGAACCTAACGACCCACGCGGGTCGACAGTTATAATAAAGAAGCGAATATTCGTCATCGAAGTTCCTCCGTTCTTTACCACTCTTTTCATTCCGGCCGCTTCCAATGAGACAGGGTTAAAAAGTTCTTCTCGTGCCTTGCTAACAATTCTCAAATGGTAAGGTATTAACAGCTGAACACTTACGGCGCGTGCTGTGTTCCGAAGGAGGAAATACGACTCGATATGATGATGATGTAGCTCGACTGCTAAGCTTAAATGTGTTGTTCGAGTGCTAAGCTTAAGGAAGGGAGAATTTATATTCCGTGTAATCACGAGTAACGGAAGTAGGAGATATGCTGCCACGTGCAAGAATTTCTGCACGAAACGAAACAATTAATCAAAAGGACGTCCGCAAAAAAGAAGGAAAGGAAGGCGTAATAAAAGAAAGAAAAAGACAGTGAGAACAAAAACAAGTTATGCAATAAGGAATATAAACTGAAAGAAATGAATCAGGTGACCGGGTTCAATTAAGCGAGAAGAGAGACAGAAAGGGAAAGGACTTTGCTAACGACGCGGAGAGAAATGGTTCTGAGTTGCTTTCTTTTTTGTTTTTCAAGCACGCTATGGTGTGTACGGTGAACTAATCCTGCCTTCTTTCCGTAGTTTTTTTTTACCATCGCTCGTTCAAGCATGCTTCAAAACAAGAACGAATAATTCTGTAATTCCTCGCTAAAAGGCATTCGGTGACTCGAAGAAATAAACGAGCTCGTCGCACAGTAAGAGCGATTTTTTTACGGCGCAGGGTTTCTCTTCCATTAGCTCGATTTTAAATGTTGCCATGGTCACGAGACTAAATATTACTGTCCATTGTTTGCATAATCACGTTCATAGCCAGAGAAAAAGCGAACGCCTCGCCTAATACAATCTATAAGCTAATGCGTGCCAGCGCATGCCCGCCAGTCAGGGCTAACACGCTCGTTAGCCTGTCTCTGAAAGCAATAGAATCCCTCAGTGGCTCAGATAACCAGTCAGCACCTGACGACTGACGTCATCATGATTATTCTTTCGCACTAGACACCATGTGACGGTCCGAAACTCCGTTCCGGACTACTGAAGTGGAAAGTGTGACCAATTAACGAATTATTTGTTTAGTCAATTAACTCCCTAGTTCATTGATTTTCTCAATTGATTAATTAAGTGAGTGATTCAGTTTTACGTGCCGAAAAAGAATGATGGGTTAACTTATCAGACACACCGTATGTAAGGCACCCAGGCGACCTCCTAGGGATTTTTAACGTCCACTGAAATTCGACACACCGGCATTTTTGTACATCGCCTCCACGAAGTGCGGCCGCCGCTCCCGCGACTAAGCTTTGAGCTCTGCCGACCAAGGTTGGATTCCGGCTGCAGCGATCCTGGGATTTCCAGGCGAACGCCATATAGCCATTGAGTCAGCGAGGAGGGCCTGAACTCGACCTTTTTTTATGCAACTATGCTTAATGTTAAGCCCCCACTTCCCAGTTCGCACGCACGTTATGTTTAGACGTGTGAACATCTTAGTGTATCACAGCAGTGAGCTTAAAATTCAACAGCTGTCAATACTGCATTTCACAATTTATTGTAAGTGCGGAGGAAGCTATATAAAAAATATTCAGTATGTTAAGATTGCGGCGCAGTCGTTTCATTGGTCGGCCATGCCCACAGGTCCGCATTACAATCTCATAGCGACTACCCAGCTGCTGAAGAACAGTGCTGACATAATCGCGATCTTGACTGACCGACGGAAGCAGCAGCTTGAACGTCAGTGCCAAGAAATTGTGAGACAGAGTACACAACGAAAAGCATAAAACCGAGCACCGATGTTTTCCTTTCTTTTTGAGAAAATGTCAACTGTACTTGATGCATTAATGCTGCAGCTGTCATAATAGTGGGACCAGCCGCTGTGTGAACCGTTTGAAAACAAATCAGCTTAGGAAGAGTGCGCCCTCGACGTTGGAAATATTGCCCGCATTTATCGATACCGAGTAATTAAGGGCGTTTTCAATGCCCGTTCTATCAAAAAGTTAGCTTTATCTGAAGAATGGTGCCGCATGCAACACCCCGGTTCAGTTATTGGAGTCTCAGACTGAACCCGAAGCACGAAGACGATATTTTTTCGCTGCTATCAAAAACTATTCTAGACTTCTGTTCCTAGTAAACCTAACGCAGGACGCGGGGTCTTTTCTTTCATTTGTAGTCATGGAAACCACGGAAAGAGCGCCTACAGTTGCGGACGCCATGTTGGGACTTGCCGGACACCACGAATTGCGCGAGCTATTAAGCAGTTCATCCGCCACAGTGGCTCAGTAGCTATTAACTTCTGCTCCTAAGCGCGAAACAGTCCACAGGTTCTATGCTCGCTACGACAGCCGAATATCGACTAGAGCGAACTGCAAAAGTTGTTGACGCGCTAAGATTTACGTCCATACTGAAGAAGTCCTGGCGGACGAAATTTTCCGGAAACCTCCACAACTAGGTATAGCTCACATCCTCGAATGTTGTTGTGGCTCGTAAAATTTCACTGCCGGCTTACGTTTCTAAGAACGAGTGCTTGACTGACACTCTACCGACAGGAGCTTAGCCCACGTATATAAGCGGGCCTTAGCGAAGCACTTTACGCAACAGTTGCTGGTAAGCGCGTCAGACGTGAATTCACCTAAACAACAAAGGAATAGACGGTTCGAAACACTCTAAGCTAATGCTTTCAGGCGCTGTTTGGCAGAAGACTATGGCGCATTGTAGCCGTCACACCTCATTGCGCTGAACGAGAAATAACAGCAAGCAAACCCATAACAAGGGTCGACTGCGTGCACTGGAGGCAGAGCCTGCAGCCACTTCAGTCCGACAGGATTACGGATTTTCCGGAAGCTCTTAGCCACCGGGGCAGAGGGCCTGAACTCGTAAGCCGATTTGATTTTCATTCGAAGCTTCCGGCACCCGGGCTACGTTCGTGGTTCCTCCAACCGTAACAGAGGCTGGTGAACAAGCATCCGCACTACAAACGCGCCGGCGGAAGAAAGATTATTTCCTCTATCTCTCCATCCGGAGAGAAAGTTGGAGGAAAAAGAAACATTCCTCTCAAAACGCGCTTATATCTACTGTGCCAAGCCAGAGCCGAAAGCGCGGCATCGAGACATGAGGGCGCAAGACAAACACATTGCCGGGACATAGAGACAGAGAGCGAAGGAGAGAAAGGAGGAAAGATAAGGACAAAGCTCGCGACGCTCGACTTGTCAAAAATTTCTGCCCTTTCCGAGGAAAGCTGTTAGAGTTATAGTCCGTACCTGATGGCGTGCGCGACCTAACGTGGTTGCTACTGGCATTGCCTCGTCGACGCTGCCGAAACAAGGCACTCTGGCAGAAACGGAAGCTTCCTAGAACAGAATTGTGAGGCACGCACCCTGTCTTCTCGCGTCAAAACACGACTTTTCAGTTTGCGTGTACGTAACAATTCTCAGAAGCACGTCGCATTGTGCAATGAGGCAGCAGTTGGCTGCATCGAGGGGGGCGTGTTAAATATATTAGTGAAAAATAACCTCGAAAGCTGTCTGGCGTCGCGGAGGCACACGGAAACTCCGCCACCAACGCAGCCGCACGAACCTCAGATTAAAGAAGAAATATACAGAAACGAGGAGGTAGAGATCCCCCAGCCCTTTTTGCCTTTCCCATCCCTCGAAGCCAATATACGACAGCAGGGCTACAGATACGGCTGCTTTCCACTGCGAGGCGCGCTTTCAAAAGCTCCGAGCAGCACCGCGCAGCTGTGTGTGTATCTATATTTATACAGCCTTTATCCGACCAAATCTGGCTCCCAATTCGATTGCGCCGTGAGTTCCCCGCTATCATAGGACCGCAGCCCTTTCCCTCGCTATCTGACCCCCTTTCCCTCCTATAAGCCTTTCGATCCCGCACACGCACCTCTATCTTCTTGTTACCCGTCGATATAGAGAAAGATGCGGGCGCCCAGACCCGGCGCTTTCCTGGTCGACAAACAAGCGACGGTTATTTCAGACACGTCTTCTCCCCCACCCACTCTTCCTCGCAACCCTTGTGTACAGCCTGTAGTCGACTTTGTTGGACGCTGCGCTGTTTTAGTTCGAGCCCGTAGCCTGTCTCCTCTTCTGAAGGCTGCGGCGCAGGCAGGTGGAAGACACCTGGGAAGAATATCTGTATAAGAGCAAGTGTAAGCTGTTAACGGCGCAGTCTTCAGCGCCGGCGGCAACCTTTTGCCCGCAGACAGGGAGAGTGCGAAAGCTAAAGAGAAGAAGAGCGGGCGAACTTGGAGCAGCAGACGCACCTGGCGGCAGGTGGCGCAAGCACCAGAAAACATTCACCTTAATGGAGTATGGAGAATGAACATGGCCATGCGCGCCATTTTTCGATCACTCGCGCTATTGTAAAGCTGATGGTGGTTATCACGATGGGGATGATTACTACGACCACAAAAGCACATTTCAAACGACGAATGCCGCGGTTTTTCGAACATTTTGGGTTGATAGTCACGTCGTGTTCTTTAATGGCCTGCTTTCTCTGCCCTAACAAACCGTTTTTCAGAATGCCAAATTGAATCGAGGCGCAAAACAATGAGCCGTTAGCGCAGAGGCAACACCTTTGTCGGGCCAGAAGAACACAGAAGGAACAAAAACTGTCATAAAATAAGCGACGAGCAAACACAAACAGATAAGTTGAGATGACAGCTGCAATGCCGTCATAATGAGGCTTAGACGCGGCATTGCTTTTTGTGCCCTGCCTTCCTAGCAAGAATACCATGGCGCTCAAAAGAGGGCGCGTTGCGACGACGAGGGACGTCCCGGAGGAAACAAGCCGCTAGAGGGCGGGAAGGATGTGAATACAGAAAGCGCGTATAATGCGACAGGCTATGCGTGAACTAAGGAGGACGCGGACAGACAATGAAGACTGCTCCGCGGCAAGTCTGGTGGTGGTGGCAACGGCAAGTACGCTTCAACGCATCCCACGCGAGAGGCACTGCACGCACTTGCCCCCTCCCCCTCTTTTTTCCGTGCCCCATCTTCCTTTTTGCTCACCACTCCCCGTTGTTACACCTTAGTTTCTCAAGCGCTTGCTCCCTTCTTTTATCTTCCTTTCTTCCCGTTTTCCACCGGGGGCCCACGCCGTAATCAGCAAAGATTAATTAGGCACCGCGCAACGAAAGGCGGCGGAGGAAGCAGGCACGAAGGCAGCTCAGCACCAAGAGGAACAGAAGCGTAACAGAGCCGTGTATATGCGCGGGGCGTTCCCGTACGTACGACGTTACCAGTCCCCCTTCCCCCCCCCCCCTTCCCCCCCCCCCTTTCCCCTAAGAAGATCCTCCGTCCCAGTCGCAGTCGGCACAGCCGAGACCTCTGCGCTAACGCGGGTTCGCGCGATGGTCCCCGGGGTGCCAGGGGCAAAATTTCGTAATTTAATTATGTCCCATTAGAAAAGAGCGGGAGGTCACGTGACGCTCACAGCGGAGAGAAGGAAGACAAAGAAAAGGCGCCGGAAGAAACTGCTACTCTTTCCACTCCCCACTGCCTTTCTCGTTTCCCGAGACTCTTCCCGCTAGCATGGCACGGACGTGCTTAGGTTTGCTCTTTTATCGAGATGGCAGGCCGGGGACTACTTGCCGAACTGAATGAGCCCTGCGATAGGGAACAGGGGTGGTGAAGCTTGAGGAAAGCTTGAGGCACGGTGGGACCAGGAAGGAAAACCCACGGGACTCGTACCCGACATCCCTCCTGTCCACCTCCACTCCACGCCGCACGTAATCTTTCCTTCCTTCCCTCGACGGGCCGGCATCACCCTCTCCCCATCCCAGTTCGGGCTCCGCACAGGCGAGACGAAAGATAACCTTTCGCTGCGGCGCCCAGCGTCACGTTCCCGTTTCACGCGTCGCTTGTCGAAACGCTACGCTCCATTGAGAGCAGAAGGCTTCCGTCGGGCCACACTGGCGTAACGATGAGGGGTTCAGCGTGCTGTAGGAAGTTAGCGTTACTTTCGGGGCTTAACTGATCATAAAACTCACCAAAGCCAGCCGGAGGCGATAAACTGTTGTGAGGTATACGTTCGGCAAACCGTTGAAGGAATAGATCCTCGGTGGATCATTTTGAATTGAATACATAGCGTGAGCTTAAAAAATTTGAGCTGCATGAGAAGTTTGTTCAGTGCACCAATCAAATAAGCCAAAGTCACTCAAATAAAAAACAAAAAGGAACTGTGCTGGTTGGTAAAATTTTAACGGAATCCCCCAAGGTGGAGTAGGCTTGTAAAAAAAAAAGAAGCAGAAAATAAATAAAAAGAAGCAAAAAGAAACTTCGTTGGTCAAATGTTTAGGGGAATCCCGAAGGTGGAGTAGATTTGTATTGAGTAATTACTCCCTTATTACAAAAATAAACTTTTTATAATTGAAGCGAGGGAACAATTTTTTTGCTTTGTTTTAGATTGCGTGAATAGCTTGAAGAAATATTATAGCCTAGATGAACAACAGAGGTTCGACGAAAACGGCTATGTATAGCAGGACAGAGCCAGTCGTCAAAATAGGTTTTGCAGAGGCTCTTGGAGCAGAGAATTTGCATTCTGGGGCACCTACAGAGCACAAATATAATCATTTTGGGGCAGTATAATGCCAGCAATTCGGAGAAACTTAAGAACACGAAGAGAGCAGAGTAAGCCTTTGTTCAAACTGGCATGTCAAGAAATGTCTCCGTCGTTGAGTTTTTCCCGCCACACAACCAGCTTTAATAGACGCGTAGGTTTCTCCTCCACTTAAGCGAAAGGTTTTCATGACAAGATTCGGCTGCATGAAAATCTGGATACTAAAAATTCGAAAAAAGATTGAGCCAGCAGTTGCCGTGGCACGCATATCAACTCCTGCAGTCGTGCTTCGCAAAGGATGCCTCGCACCACCGCTCAGTAATTTACATAATTCTGGCAGCCGTAGGATGCATAAGCTCCCGGATTTCAGGCTAAGCGAAGAAAAAGTAGTGACGACTGCATAGACAGAGGGAAACATGCAGGGCGGAATGAGCGCCTCTCACAGATTGACTCAGATTTGCTCTTTCAGTTAGAGAACCATGCGGGGTGAAAATGTCAAATTTTTGGCTGCGAATCGCGTCGAATATTTTAAAATAATTTAGAATATACGTAAACAAGGGCAGCCCGACCGAAAAACAAAAAAGGATGTTTTTATAAAACATGGCAGCGAAAGGAAACTGATGTATTGCGAATACCAGGGAGTTGTTCAAAGAAGGAAAATCACAAGAAAAATTTTGGTGTCTATAGACCTTTAAGTTAGTTGTATCAATATACTTTTTTTTTTCGGGAGGCGAAATTCTAGAGGCCCGTGTACTGTGCGATGTCAGAGCACGTTAAAGAACCCCAGGTGATCGACATTATCCGGAGCCCTTCACTACGGCGTCCCTCATAGCCTGAGTCGCTTTGCGACGCTAAACCCCCATAAACCAAATCAAACCAAACATTTTTTTTCGCTCATTATCATTATCAGACCTACTGGTTATTAGATAACGGAACGGAAAGGGGAATCACAAGGCAGTAGTAGTAAAAAACCATGTCATGCGAATTAATAAGCTGAAGCAATTCGAAGAATAATATTGCTGCGTTATTTACCTTTCATTTTTCTAAGCTCTCTCCTTCCTAGGAAATAAACAATAATAATGTTTGCACATGTGGGGTAAATCACGAAACTCGGCAATAGCCGTTAGTGTATCCGCTCGTGTTGGCGCCGCACGCACAACACAGGCCACGCCACTCGGATGCCAAAACAGATATTTGTTAATTTCGCGATTTAGGAAAGAACTGTAAACATTGCCTTTTTAAAATCTCACAGGTAGGAATAGCGCGGCAAAAATAACATGACGTCGTGCCATTCCTTCCTGTGAAATTATATGTCAACAAGCCTCAGTAGCCACTCTTTTTTAACCCCTTCCCCTTTGATCTCTTCGTTAAATATTTCTTCTCGGCGCGATCCTGGTGTCACGTCAGTGTGAAACTGTTACCGCGCCTTTCCTTTCCTTAAAACACCTTAGAAAACGCTCGGCTTCTGATCCGGAGTACCCGGATTCGAACCCGACCACGGCGGCCGCGTTCCGATCGAGGCGAAAAGCAAAAGGTGCCCGTGTGCTGTGCGATGTCAGTGAACGTTAAAGATCCCCAGGTGGTCGAAATTATTCCGGAGCCCTGCACTGCGGCATCTTTTTCTTCCTTTCCTCTTTCACTCCCTCCTTTATCCCTTCCCTCACGGCGCGGTTCAGGTGTCCAACGATATGTGAGACAGATACTACGCCATTTCCTTTCCCTAGAATCCAATTCATTTCAGGCGCTTGCAACTCTAGTATGCTATGAGGCAAGCGGGACCCCAGTCACGCACTTCCGATGAACGTAACACAGACAGATACCGGTGTAAAGAACTGGGATTATAACCATGTGTTCCACGCTTTGCCAGCCACCCTGTACTGGTACAAAAATGACCCCGAGGTTCTCACCGTGGACGAAGAGCTCCGCGGACTCGGAGTAGGCGACGCCGTGGCCGTTCCTGGCGCTGCATCGGTACGAGCCGGCGTCGGGTGGTTCCACCTCAAGGAGGAGCAAGTCGCCGTTGTCCAGCTGGCGCCACGCGGAAGAGCCCTGTCCGGCCAGGCTGCGGCCGTCCAGCAACCACAACACACTGCTGGCGTCGCCGCCTCCCGGCCGAGATGAAGACGGAGGGGGCTCCACGCGACACGGGAGCAATACGCGGGAGCCCCGCACCACCGTCCGGCTCCGGGGACCCTCCAGGATCACCGGTTCTGCGCATACAAAAAGGAGAAGAAGATGATGAGTGTTCTTGCAGTGCCAGTGTACAGCATATACCGGGGACTTCAAAGGGATTTAGAAAATACAGTCTCGACAAAAAGTTCTCAGGCCACGATAGCTGCTCCTGCTGAACTTTGCAGGGCCAATGACATTGTACACCCAGCGCTGCGAGTTTCTTGCCGGCGAGAACACTTCTCCTCACTCCTTTCAAGCTTAGGGGCGTGAAGAGCGCTGTAAGCAAAAGGCGTATGGCTCACAAAAAAAAAAAAACCCTTTAGCCTATGAACTGTGGGTTGTCAGCTGTGAACACTGTGGTCTGTTAACCCAATGGTCTGTGAACTGTGTGAAGGTTCTGTCTTCTCGAAACAATACAGCATTTAATTATATTCAATGCAGACGTTAATAAAACTTGCTGCGTATGCAAATTCATTTACCTTAGAGATTTTCCAACAAGCTTTTTCCGACAAACCTACAAGCGATAACATGCGCACGAGAAAAAGAAAGAGGGGGATGGCCACGATAAAAAAACCTGCCTGCAAAAACCTTCGCTCATGACCGCAACAAAAGAACAAAACAAGTAGCTGTTAATGCATAGCGTTGCATGCTATATTAAGGTGCCGCTACAAATCGGAACGCGTGCATGTGGACACACCAGCAAACAAAGCCACGATTACGCTGAGTAAATAGGCATTTCTTACGTTTGTGCATTAGATGTCACCTACCGCCGATGATAACCGTAAACTTGGGTCACTTTAAAGCGACGACCGCTAGACAACGATAAACCTGGTGAAAAAAGGTAAGTTCCCATCCAAAAAAATGTTATAAATAAAAAAATTAATAGGACGGTTACCATTGTAAAACGCGAAGATTCAGCGACAGCTATTCAGGCATATATATTCGACGATATCGTCAGGTAACGAATATGAACGCGACCTCATATCTGTATAGTTATGGAGCGCTTTGTTTTTAGTTTTACACGCAAACACTCGTTTCTCCGCTAGCTCTCCTCTCCAGTCCATTGCTCTAGGCGCGCGGAGCTGCCGACGACCCTCTCCTTGGGCAGCGCGTTTCGCAGCAGCCGCAGCAGATGGACCGTGCTACATTTCTCCGCTCTCGCCATACCCTCCTCCTTCCAGGGTAGCCATCCTATGAATGGTTCCTGTGGTAACCACTCACCGATTACGCATTCCTTCGTTCCCCTCATGACCTAATCCTTCCAAGCGAATCACCCTTCGAGTAGTTGGTTCCTATGGCAACGAACCCCCCTGTTATATCGACGACTTCGAGCTACTATTACTACTACTACGACGCGAAACGCAGGAACACGCACTTAACAGCTGTCGCTGTAACAGTGGAGAAAACAATTCTCTCGTACACAAAACTGGGTGTCCTTCAGAGCAAGAAAGGACAAGTTAAAAAAAAAAGAGAAAGCAACACCACCAGCAAAACGCGCGCTCGCTTTCCGAAGTCTGCAACTGCCAGTTTTCTCCGCCTTCGTCGCTGCGTCTCTCGGTTTCTAAAGGCGTCAAACGGAAGCGCTCTTGTTCAGGCTAGAAGGGAAGCTCTAGGGAACAACTTCCGTTGTCAAATCGTCGAGCATCTCCTCAGCAAAATCTCGTCGTCGAGAGACACATTTATTCCTCTCCTCCGACCCTAACCACCCGCCTGTCATCCAAAACGCCGAGAACACGCTCCTCTGAGTTCTCCGTTGAGCAACCAATGAACGCGCGGCTTCAGCGTTAGACTATCCGACGCCGACGAAGCACCAAGCCTAGGAGGAGCATACACACACACACACACACACACACACACACACACACACACACACACACACACACACACACACACACACACACACACACACACACACACACACACACACACACACACACACACACACACACACACACACACACACACACACACACACACACACACACACACACACACACACACACACACACACACACAGCACGGGCGCCTTCGCCTCAGCACCAAACAAGTCTCGTATTCATCAGTCGTGTTCAGCGAACGAAACGAGTGCTCGACCGGGGAGACGTCGTCAGCAGAAGCGGGGGAAAAGGAAAACAAAGCCGGGAATGAGGGAGAGAAGGCGCGGTGAAAAGTTCCACCGCCGAGCCTGTATACGGGAGCCTGCGTCGTCAACGTCGGAACCAGAGGCGCCTGCAAAACGCTGATTATAATTATGGCAGAAATGCATGGCGGGGAAAAGGGGGCAGGGGCAGAAATGGGAAAATGGAGGCGGGAGGCGAGGGGTAGTGCGGTGGTTCAGAGAACACGTGCAAACCTTTTCTTCCCTTCCATGCCCGGAGAGTGTTAATTATATACACCATATTGGTTTGTTGCGTCCCTTTCCCCTGGCTCGGGCCTCCTCCCCCTCACTTCCCTACGGATCCCTTTCGTTTTCCCCTTTCATTCCTTAACGTTTTCGCCCTCGCCCCTCTTTAACACGGAGCATCGGCAAAAAGACGACTGGTCGCTCGCCAAACGGGAGCGCGTTGTAACTCTGCGCGTTCCCGGATCCTTCCGAAGTCGTTACGAGTCGCAAATTATAGGGAAAGAGCTGGGATTTGAGACAGCGTTAGCAGCGCCCCGAGGGAGCTGCTCCCTTCAAGACTGTGTTCCGAGGGAGCGCACTAAGGGCTCGGCGTGAAGTTGTGCGCAATGTGCACAAGGTACAGTAGGTACAGTAAATGCGGGATTTCTGTCGGACGACCAGCTCAACTGACGAAGCGACGCCACTCTCAAAACGTGCTAGTCGTTGCCCCAAACCTGCCTGGCTGTCTTCGTGAGGCCGCCGTGCAAATCATGCTTCAAGTCGAAATGTCTCTTGATCAAACGGTAGAAAACCAAAGTAAACGAGTCTGTTACACCATTAGTCGGGAAAGTTGGGCCTGGCAAAATTGAACACCATTTCCACGAAAACGTATTGGTACGAGTACTTAACTTGAAGATGAAAGCTAAATAAATAATCAAGAAGAACCGTCTTGCAGTAGAAGCTACAGGACGGTAGTACGGAAAAGGTGGGCTCAGGCCAGTTTTGCGTACGTTTTGCAACCTGAAAGAAATACCGTATCGAGCAAACCTTGCTATTTCTGCTTGCAAGGGTCAAGCAGTCGGGACCACAGAGTTATTTACAATGGGCGTTTACTTAAGAAACCATGGTCTATATCTTTGCTCCGAATAAACAGTCGCCATATGGAAGAGCGAAGTCGACATCTCGAAGCTCCAGACGCGTATTGCACGAAACTGCCGCGACATCGGATCATAGCTGATTTGCGGCCTAACGGTAAAGGGTGGCCGAAGTGGAACGGGACCAGCTCTGGCACACAGACGGCTGCGGTTTCTCTGGGAAAGAACCGACTGGCGCCCACGACAACGCAGAGGAGCACGAAGCGAGCAGCTGGACAGGCAATTTAGGTGCAGAAGGGAAACTTTAAACAAAGAGCGGAGCTTAATGAGCAGGAAAGACTCCCGAGAAGACGAAGGGAAACACAGAATGGTTAATATTGTGTTTGAACACGCGTGCCGTCAAACAGAGGGACAAAAATACAAAGGAAAATATGATCCGTAATAGAAATGAGTCAATATTTGCTTATACGAAGCTTTTCATTCGTACATAAATGGTAGAACACTTGGCAGGGGACGAAGGACGAATGAACTTAGTCCTATTCAAAAGCAACACTTGCAACCCGCACGCAACAGCGGCGTAATTTATCTTTCCTTTCTTAGCTGTGTGAACTTACCTCAGTGAAACCTATGAAATTAAAAGCCTGCTATTACGGAGAACGACCCCGCCCTGAACTGCTATCCACGGGCTGAAACTAGCAGTCACACGGCTTAAAATTCCTGCAACCATCGGGCTGAAAACACAAATGCAACAAGTTCTACGAAACCAGCTCCGCTCCCAGGATGTACCAGTTCTTAAGTTCTCTGTAGGCTTGAAATCGAATTGCCGGTCGGGCGCTGTATGCACTTGCTAGAATAAAACTTCGGCTAGGACGAGGCTCGATCACGTGAAAGGCGCAAGAAACGTCGAAACACTGTCGTATTCAGCAATACTATCTAAATTCGATGGCTTAACTTCGTGTAGAGTTCGGCCACTTTTCTCTTAGCGTTGCGAGAGGACGATTAAATGAAACTTCCTCCTCCTCCTGCCGCCACAAGAGAGCCGTAAAACATTTACGACTGCACAGAGAACGCGGCACGAACGACGGCAGGGCCGGAAGCGTACGCAGAGAGAGGAGATGAAGGGGAAACGTCACGTAATACGGAAGCAAGTTCCGGGAAGGCACGCGAGTCGGCCATAAATCCACGTCGCGTAGCACAGCGGCAGCTGCGAGTCACGAACAACTCCGCAATAAACGGCGGAACCAAATAATAATGCCACTCGCCACTGAAACACAAGACAAGGAAAGCAAAATAGCAAAAAACAACATGGCGTTAAGGTACAGGGTTAAAGTTCACGTACTACCATGCGCAGTTTTCGTCACATATCGATAAGTACAGGAAAAGCTGTAACATGTAAGAATGAGTAAAAGGAGGACACTAATGATGTGACCTACTTCGAAGATCTGACCATTAATTCATTTTGCTAGATAAAGCTATACGGAAGGCCTGAAAAGCCGGCTTTATTGGAGGAGTATGGATAAATTCTGACCCAAACAGGGCCTTACTCAAGCTTCCGTTTTTTGGCCGATATAAACGTTTTCAACTAACTACCGCAACTGCTTCCACCATAAACAGGGGTCTCCTTTTAACAGCTACCGTAACATTTGCAAAAAGCCTCAAGCACCTGCCTCTTTGGCCGAAATGCGACCGCAGCAGCAGTAATCTGGCTTTCGCCGGCTTTACCGGTCTCCTTCCCGTGTCTGCGACAGCACATTTGTGAGACCATTGAACAATCTCGGAAGGTTGCAGGATGTGCACTGTCATCATCATCATCATCAGCAGCAGCATAACTACGCCCACTGCAGGACGCCGAGCTCTCTCCCTGATGTCGAATCAGCCTTACCGTGTGCCAGCCGCGGTCAACAACGTTGCAAACGCCAAATCTAAAACGCATGTGGCCGAAAAGTTCTCAAAACATTGGTAGAAATTTTGCGATTCCCATTAACACGAAAATTATTTTGTGTATTGCTCGCGTAGTCCTCTACTGGCCGCAGCTAGCGGATGTAGTGAAGATGCAAGATTTGGTCTCGTCAAAGGCACAATCTCAAAGAACGCAGAAGGTGACAGGTCCGAAACAGGTCATGCCGTGTTTTCCGTTAACCGAGCAAATATTCCTCCGTATAACGTCACGCACTGTAGTCGTATTTTACAGCGATAGCTGTTAGGCGCCCGCCTGTCGCTTTCTTGTCGCCGTCGGCGTAACCAGTGGGTGCGTTAACGTCACGGTCGCGTGACATTAACGCATGTCACAGTCGCGTGACATTAACAGACCCACCGTGACCTTAATGTTACGTGACCTTATCAACCTGGGTTGTATAAGCCTACCGGTGGCTCTGTTTGGAACAGTCGCCTGCCAGTGCAGGGATTATTAGTGCAGGGATTATTCTCTTGACCACTACACCAGTCGGCAGGAATATATCCCTAAAAAGTAAGCGCCTAACCATGAACATAGTGTTACGCAGTCGTCACCGTACTGTGAGTTTTTTTCAACCATCGCAATCGGAAGCCTTTATTATTCGCATAAAGGTTTCTCACCACCATTAAAAACCAAATAAAGCCGAAGGAAAAGAAGAAAACATGCAAGCATACATACATAAAACACGTAGCCGTCAGTACACATAAATGGGAGCAATATACGGAAAACGGAGGCGACCTGTAAATACCGCCGCGCACTCAGGCTAATAGCTCGCGTGCCGCTCGAGGAAAGAGTCCAGTTTTATCAGTCCCCCGGAGACGCAGCCAGTGAACGAAGAAGCGCCGGCCTCAGCGGAAGCCGGTGTAAATCAGGGATTCCACCAGCTCGCCTTTGCGCGGCCTTCAAGGTGGCCATTTTATCGCGGTTTTACGACGTAATGGGGCGACGACCACGAGCGCGTTCCTCCTAAGTCACGCGCCGAGGCGAGATTTCAACGGCCACAAATTTGTTTGATTTTTCTTCTTTCATTTTGAAACATTATTACCTTATTTGCATTATCTTTTGCTTCTATTTGCAGCAAACGTGCAGCCTTCTTCAGTAACATCTTGCACTTTGCGCTATTGTCTTTTTCAGAACATGGGCGTAAAGTGGGCTAATGCATACGGTGAAAAAGGCTGTCTAAACGAGAACGGCTACTTTCGCGATCGCGTTGGTGTCGCGTGATTTTTCGATATCTTTTTGTGAGACGGTGCCGTGCTGTATCCCACACACTGCTTTATTTATAATGGCATGAGTTTTTCCACTTCACCTCCGTAAGGTACTCTTTGTGCAGACTGAGTGCACGCTGTGCATTTACTGCAGGTATAGAAAATACTTATAAACTTTGTATGCGGCATAAAGCAATCCACTTTTTCCTGTTTCCCGTTGTCTTAACGTAGATGGAAAGAGTAAGCGTCAGCCTATCTTCGCGAGTACGCGGAAATAGAAAAAATAAAGTTAAAGCCTGGCGTTTGTAGCCTTTTTAAAAAGATGACAAAAGATTCCCTTGATCCGTGTTTAAAGCTAAACAAATTCTGAAAGACAGATGATTCATTGCTAGGAATAATAATATTGGAAATCGGCTGTCTAAAACGACGTCTACTGAGCAGCACACATTTCTCAAGGGTGCCATTACATTTGTACGGCGCAGCTATCGGTCGTCGAACTTCTGCATATACATAGTATGCCTATGTACTTCTTTTAGCTGACTAGTTCGTCGAAGTCGCAGCGACCGTCGACAATGCAGGCTGCTGCTGTGTTCGGTTGAATAAAATTTCCGACTGGCGCACTGTTCTCTAACACGTATTTATTTTACGTAAGTAGGAATGCTATTTCCAGTGAAGTCGTTCTTCAAAAAGTGCTGTCACTTATTGTGTTTATCTCACGGAGAAAAATACGCGGACACCGGTAATGAAAAAAAATACTTTAGAAGATAACAATACGTAACCGAGAAATTTTTCAACGAAACAAACGGTAGTAGGGACTTTTAGAATAGAACACCCCTCACTTCTGTCATTGTCCTGCGCCTACGCACTAGTTGGCCCCTCGCTATTTCCTTATACCCCTAACCGATAGCGTCACACTATTCTAAATACCACTAATACATTCAAGCCAGTCGCACGGCGCGTTTCGTATTGACTCAGCAAAAGGAAAATAGGCAGAACGAAACGCAATCATTATTCGTTAGATATGAAACTTCGTTTTCCACACTTTTCCAAACAGACGAGTGCGTACACCCTTTTTTTGGAGATTTTCGTTCCTGTTAATATATACAGAAGTTTCTCAGATCAAGAACGTTTTGAGTGCAACTCCCCACAAGGAAAAATAAAAGTTTTCGCAGCGACGCTGGCGCAATATATTCAACGTCAGAAGAAAGAAGACGTAAAAGTTTTTCGCAGTCTAGACGAAAGTTTCAACCCAGATGCAAATCTTGTTGCTTCAAAAACAAATATCAGTGCCTACCAGCGAATGCTACTCGTTCAAGTCAGACAAGCTGAGCCCCAGTTCAGTTCCATGCACCATTCGAAAACAGGGAGGCGAAAAAATTTATTCAGCAGACCAATGAAAAGGCAAAGAACGTAAATCACAAAGCAAAAGCAACGATACGAATAACCCAGACGATGTTTCTAAGGAACGAACTCTTTCCTGTTCTCGTTTTATTTCAGGCGGGACCAACAAGCATCGGGTACGCGCCCGACCAAACAAAAGCCTGCATAAACAGGCAGAAAAATAAGCTGAAATTTTTCTGCAGCACAGCCCGAGCAGTTTGCTCGTTAAGGCGACGTAAGCCAAAATATCTCTCCAACGCTGATTCCAATCGGTCGCTAGAGAAAAACGCGCGCCGCGCACTTCATTCATCGAAACCGCTTGCCCTTCCTTGCTGGCTTCTTTTTTTCCCCCTTTTGAGCCTCTTTCACGACTCTTCCTCTCCCGGAGAATAATGCGACTGTTCTCAGTTTTTTTTTTCTGTAAGGTTCTATACACGGCACATGCGAGTTCGTTTTCGGCGTTTCAACACAACGCGCCGATGGCTACCATCGTCTTTTCTTGTTTTGTGCAGGTGTTTTGCAATAAATAGTGTGCGTAGTATCTCTGGAGTTTGCGCATGTAAAAAGAAGTGTAGAAATCCTTTCGCGCCGGAAAAAGTCAGCGAGCGAGATTATTAGCAAGGAGTCGTATTAAATTTCGCCTGCAGTTCGCCTGCAGTAAAAGGAGATGATGCAAGGGAAAGCGGAGGATGCCGGGATGCACTGCACACCGTTCTGTGCAAACACAGAGGGAAAAGAATTCGCGAAAGCGACGCGAAAAAAACAACAGCACAAGAACAAATAAGAAAATAGAAACGCACCTCGCCTCCTGACGAGGACGAAAGTTTTCGTCACGCTTCGGAGCTTATGGACGATCCTTCGTTTCAGGAAGACTGTGCGCGTTTATGTCGTTCGCTATAGTCTGGGACCACAGTCGCTGTATTCTATTTTCTCCTTTTTGTTTTTGTTTGTTTGTTTTAGTTCACCGTGCATACTAGAGAACGAGTAGGCGCGAAAAAGTGTGGGATGATTGAATCGTTTTAACGTAAATGAATGAAAACAAATCTGAGCAGTTTCACAAAAACAGCTTTAAATTAAACTACCGAAATATCGGGATACCTAATTACCAAAACGACTCAAATACCAAAAAACTACCAGCACACTCTGAGCCAGAACCAGCAAACCGGAACTAAGTGCAGCACTTAATTCTAGTAACGAACAGCTCTGCTCTGAAGAGAACGAAACTATAGCCAATCAACCCCTTTGCGGCTAATCTCCGAGGGAATAATGGTCTGTGCTCTAGGAAACAGAGGTTTTGGAGACACATGTGATCCGCCACAAAGAGCATTTTATACCCCTTTAAATCATTCCGACTTAGAGTGCAAAAAAGTGCCAACGCAACACTTAGAAAACGTACCAGCTGAAGTACTACAGGGAAATCGGGACCAACTCTCCACAACTCACTCATCGGGACGAATAGTTAGTCCCAATATAGGGTACCAGTTGCCAATGATCTCCTTACAATTAATCTTCGAGGGCGTGTTGGTTAGTCTTCGAGGAAACAGTGGTTAGGGCGACGCAGTTAGAACCAAGAAGGCAATAATTTTCACACACTTTACCCCCTTCCTGCTCATAGTGTAAAAAACTGCGAACGTACTACCTCCTAAAAGAAATACCCAGCTTTCACAAGCTGGACAATGAGAACGGTATCGGTAAGTATCCGTGAACAATAAAAGACACGGCGGCTGTTTTTTGTGTGCGCCTTAGGCAATGTGTTAAATGTAATGACGGGACCCAACTGGGCTTGGGAAAGGGAGTCTTCATAAAAAAAGGGAGAAATTAAAGTTTCTTAGAGCTACCAATACAAGTTCAAGAGTACAAGAAAATGTGGTAAGCCAAAATGCCGGTAAGCTTTCTGGGCACTAACAGAGTTTCTCGAAGCGAACTTTGGAACCAACAGTAAAAGAAAGGATTTCCTATAAAGTTTCATCTCGCTGACATCATATGCCTTTTTTTACAGCATCTATACGTGCTGGTTGCAGTAGGATAAGTTACGCATTGAGATTAAATGGATGTGCGAAATTTATAAATTCACTTTTTCATGTTTCGGTAACAGGTCCTATAGTCACGGTGGAACCACTACCATGTGTGGGACCGGTGTTTTATGAACAAGGACCTTGTAGTAAAGTATAGGCTTCCTGCAACTGGTTATATATATATATATATATATATATATATATATATATATATATATATATATATATATATATATATATATATATATATATATATATATATATATATATATATATATATATATATATATATATATATATATATATATATACGTGTGTGTGTGTGTAAATGATTATCATTATGTTTATTTACCACAACGCTGAATATTCACCTAAACTATCCTCGGCGGAACACCACATTATACAAGCGCGAACAGAAGCGATTGTAGCAAAGACCGGTGCTCAGATTGCAATGAGCAGCGCTAGATCTTTGGTGGAAAAATGCATATTTAGCATAGCGTTACCATGGCCGCTATGATAACCGTGTCTAATATCGGTTTCCTACATCAGCTTTTCGGAGTCCCGTAAGCAGAATAACAAGACCGATATACTGCATTTTCTCTCTCAGTCGACGGGATAGGGCGCTTCAAATTGTTATCCCCGTTCTTGCAGTGGCGAGAAAAACAACTTGGAGCAACGCCATTACTGCCCAGAGTGCGAACAGAACATCCCCGGCTGCACTTCTTGCAACCTCTATGCAGACATCGAGCAGCAGTGAATGCGCTCAACAGAGCCATGATGCCACACGCAAGTCTTTTCGGGAGGTATGCCAGCTGCGCAGCTTGGGGATCGCACCGCACAGCGACGCCTGCTTCGCCGGCTGTTAGAGTATACTTAAACGACGAACGCACACTCAGAGCGGATAGGAGAGGGAGGGGAGGGCGTTGGGAAAGAGGCGACCAAATCGTGCACACGTAACCCGAAGCGCCTGCACGCGCCTGTTCGAGCCATTTGCATTGGCCAGGCACCGCAGTGCCAAAAGCGGCGCTGCGTGGGCGATTAAAACCTAATCAGTTTGGGATCCCGGAAATAGTACCCTACGCTCGCATCTGCGTCTGACGGCGCCTAACTCCGCGTGTCACAGCGAAACACACGACCTGCGAGAAAGGCGCACGTGCTAGACGTAGCGGGCTCCTTCCAGTAGGCGCGATTCTGCCCTCCTGCTGAAAGGCTCACATTTCCCTATTTCTTTACTTTTTTACAGTCACTGTTATATGTAGAATTTTTACCAGGTGCAGACGACATTGTCATAGCGTAATATGTCCGAACCTAAAGCTATTAGTTCACCTAGTTGCAATTTTTGCCATAGCCTTTGCCGAGAATCAACCATGTTTGGTGTTACGACTTTCTAGGGGAGCTTTCAAGTTGGTGCGTATATGAAATTGTTCAGACGGTGGAAGTGTTATGACAGTTTTCAGATGATGGCGCCGCCTATGAGCTGGATAGCCAGCTATAAAGGACACCTTGCAAGTTATTTTTCTCCCCTAAATTCGTGTTGTAGCCAGCCTTGTGCAATTCGTCTGGATGCTATAGTACGCGCGACAATATCCTAATTCCCGGATTTCACCCAGATGTTTACACACGGGCTCTATGCGGAGTTTTGCAACAGGTACATTCAGCCAGTTGTAGGGGAAGGTGGGAGAGGTGCTGTATTTCATTAGGAACACGCAATGCGTGGCCCACATTTGCGAGGCGCGCTTCATTACGTGACCACACAAGGCAGGTCCTCGAAAACGTCCCTTTCACAGACCACTTGAACAAAATGCTCATCAGACAGCAAGTGAACGCTCAGCTTGAGACCGATTACGACAGTCCAGGAGGAGGGCAGTGATCATCAAAGGAAAAATCACGGATGTAGCTTGTAAGGTGCTAGCTGTGATCATGCTGACTAGTGGCCAAAAAAAAAAAACCGGTACAAAGACCAATGCAAAGCCAACGCACACACAATGTAGTTTTGTTCTTTCAAACCCGTGGGACACGTTTTTGGCGCCCAACGTGGGGACATCTGCGTCTGAAGACGTGTCTGGGTATCACTGAATTGCGCTTTTTGACAGGAACAGCGGTTTCAGATATTTTTCCCGGTTATGCAGCGCTAGTTTGTTTTTAGTAGCGCATAAGCATCTGAGGCTGTCGGCTAGTTTTGTTGGAGTAAACTATCAGGTGGAACGCGCCGCACTGACTAGCCAGAATAGAGCGACGTCAGGAATCGTCATCACAGAGCACGAAGCTGATTGCTGAGAACTGCAATCACAGATTCAACCGAACACAATGACGCTACTTATGACGCTATTCATGACGCTTATGACGATACCTAGGCGTTTATTACACACTGTAGTGGTGTAAATGCAAACAGATATGCTAAACCTGCTCCTAGAGCTCCTAAATATGCAGACTGGCATCGGCACTTGGCCCCACCCTAGCTGCCGATGAAAGTCACATTGTTGCAATGGTAAATTTAAGTTGCTGGTGACTACCCAACCAGAAATGGGAGAGAAACAAATCTGGCACGAACAAGCAAAAGCTATCGATTTGTTTATTGAAGAGCCCTCCAATCCGGGAACCACATCCTTCGCGCCCAAAGCGGGGCCTTCAGATACTGAACCTGCCTGTATGGTTAGCGTATGGCAAGCGCTGTCCTCAGCATGCTTATAGGTTATTGCTGAGTGTTTTACGCATACAGCTTTATTCAGGCCAACAGCTACAAGCTGGCACTACGAAAATCCAGCACGTAGCACACGACACACCATGCAGTCCAAAACAGGCAAGGTGCCAAAACGAGCAAATGAACAGTAAAATACTCCATCGACGCAGCGAAGCTCGACGCCGCCCCCTTATAACTCTCCCCTCCACCCGATTTCCCCACTCTCCGTACCCACGAACCGCAGTGCAGGCTGGGCGAGTTGGCGCACGTAGCGTTAACGATGTCATTGTCGCCGTTGTCATCACCTCGGGACATGCAGGCAACAGCGGCGCTCACAGCCTTACTTGCTGCCCAACGCACCGTCATCATCGCTTAATCTGGCCTAATTGGGGGGGGGGGGGGGGGGGAGCGCATCCAGGTTAGCCTGTCTCATCTGTCGCTTTCCCGGCTGCTCGAAAAACGCTCTCTAGCATGAAAGATCAGGCATGCATTTCGACTAGCGGATTTACCGACCTGTCAAAAACCACGAAAACAGCGGAGTCAAATTCCACACCCTTACCTGTAGCTCCTTCTCTGACCTCAACCCCTGCGCTAGAGCATTCCCTCCCCCACCCCATGATTTCTTCTCTCACCTCCAACATCAAACACGTCGCGACGACCCTCGTGGCAGCTACGTGCCGCTATAGTGCAAGAGGCATTGCCCCCGTTCTAACGAAACGCCAGTACCTCGTCCGCATATCGACCCCCCCCCCCCCCATCCCCTCCCCCCCCCCCCCCCCCTCTCAACTCCTCTCACCCGCATACCCTCTGACAACGTCGCCACCCCGTGCACACTGTATAGTATTTCCACCCTCACTCAGGGCCACTTCCATGTCGGCCGCGTCATCTCGCGGAATGAGCACTTAATCCCGTTGTCAGAGGTGAGTTAGGCTAACGGGTGAGAGCATCAGGGCTCGGATGAGGAGGGAAAGGAGAGTTGGAAGCAAGCATGAATACAGTAGAAAAAGAAACGCGGTTCGAAGCGAGGGACAAACGCACCGACAGCGCCTCTGCACGAGCGCGCGTTCCCGCTTCTAGCATCGCGAGGAAATTTAATCTGGCTCCCCCCTTGGGCTTCCGCGGCCCGTTTAGATTCAGTCGAGTAAGTTGAGAGAAGGGGCTCTGATTAGAAGGTTTAATGAGCAGTGATAGAGAGAGTGGCGAAGGGCGGCATTATTGTGCTCTTAGAGCCTAATCCGTCTGACGAGGAGCAAGCGCCTGTAAGACGCTTGGCGTTAGAGCCAGCGCCGTAGATGTTCCTAGCGATGAAGACAACGACGCCAAGACCTGGCAGTGGAGAAGAAAGGAGGTAAATATGGTGTGGGAGAGAGGCTTGCTCTCACAGAGAAGGCTGTTGTTCTGCCCGCATGCGCCTTGGTGAACCCGGGCGCGGTATTTGTCTTAACCTCTCGCGATACCATCACCGCGTGGCTCCCGAGGTCACTCAACCGTCGCTGGGTTGCCTGACGTCGCCGCTAATTTAATCCCGGTTGTCAACGCGGTAGTGTTTGCGTATGCGATGGAGGTTCACGCCAGCCAGGATCTCGTTGCCAAACAATCTCGGGGATTTCCCGGATCACTTGAAATCACAAGGAACGCAGCTGGAGCTCAGGGTCACGTGATGCGGCCGTGTGCGGCGCCACGATAAGAAATGTGCGCAGGAGACTTTAGCCGTACTCCCTACAAGACGGACCACTAGAGGCAGCGCCGTGAGGAGTTAAGAACATAGGCGTGAAAGTGCATATCCACGCGTACAGAGTACCGTGCAGTTGCACTGAAAAATTTCGCCGCCATGGTAAAGTTGCACAGTGGTGTCCGACATCTGAGAATTCTTAACTGCAACCGACTTGACGTACTTAATATAGCAAGAAAACACCCAGACTTCCAAAGAAACTCCTTTTAAACAATGGTTCAGAAAATTGTTACAGAACCGCAACACGCTGAACATTCGTTCTGTTCATAGCCCCAGTCTTTCTTCAATTGCATGTAAATTGAAGTCCCAGAAGGATGAATGTCTATTTATCACTGATTCACTACTTGCAGCGTCATTTTGACATTAAAGCAAGGAGATTGCTTGAAAAAAAAATTGTGCAAAGTTTTCACACTCAAAGGAGGCACACTAATAGCGTTTCCTAGAGCTGCTTCTCGGCAACTAAGTACGCAAGCCTGTATCGGTGACAACAAAGCGATAATTGCAAGTAAATACAAAAGAAAAATCAGGTGTCGCGTGAACAAGCGCACAGGAATAATGTTCTACGCAGGCAATCCCTGAAAACAGATTTCCTTAATCTCATTTGAATAAATAATATATTTAGTCGCACTATACGTTCTATCCCGAGAGGCGCAACATTTCCTCGGAAACGAATTCTGGCTCAAAAGCAAGCAAAAAGAAATTAACGGGAAGACCTCATTTCTTCCTCGTATTCTTCAGCGAGCGATACGCTGAGCAAACCGCGAATGAATTAAATCCCATTCTACGCAGCCACGTACAAGGCGAAACATTTTAATCTCCCGAATTCAACAGCCGATTCAATCAGCACCCGGCGTGCAAATGCAAACACTGTCGCAGTCGCAAACAGACATTATTTGCCTCGCTCGTTACTCGAGCTGTTTCGAGCGGTCGTGATCCTGAGCCCTCTACAGAAGTCCTCCTCCTCCTCCTCCTCCTCCTCCTCCTCCTCCTCCTCCTCCTCCTACTCGCCTCCTTTGTGCGAACACTCGCATGGACGAACCTCCACGATCTACGGAACCGCGAGAGAAAATGATATAAATGGCAACGTATACGATATGCATGCACACCTACATTTATGTACAAAGCAAAGATGAATCGTTATTTGTTCGGCTATGCCTGGATGTGCGTTTTCGCGCAGGGAACTAGAACGAGAGAAAGAAAAAAGGAGAGGGGGAAAAGACGTGTGCATAAATGCGTGAGAGGCTAAGGAACTGACCGAGTCTGGTTGTATGAGCGCGTGTTTTTGTATGGCGTTGGCCGCATTGCACGGCAGACAGTGGCGCAAAAACCACTTACGACTTCTCTCGCGCGCGCCGCGAGTCGACGGCGCTTCCAACGGCACACCACTAGCCCCCCCTCACCGATCTTCGCTCTCGCCTGCCGCCTCCGAGCCCGCAGGCAATACGTTCCGCTTAATTGGCAATTTCCCGGAATGGTTCTAATTAGTGGGGGCAAGAAAGGAAGGAGGAGGAGGATAAGGAGAAAGGGAAGCCGGCTTATGGTGTATCACGAGAGAAGAAAGGCTCAAAGGGCTTTGCTCCGAGGGAAGGATGCAAGGGGTACCGAAGGGTGAGGGAAAGGGAAGACAGAATCGAGGCGACACGAGAAAAGGCGACTGTTTATCGCAGCTGCGCTCGCAACGGGCTGATCGAAACGCTGTCGTCGATGCGGGTTGCTGCACTGCCGCCATCGCACAGAAGACTGCACACAGAGCGCGCTTGGCCACCGTGTCGGATGATGGCCGGATTCAAAGCCATCTGTTCAGGCTGTAAGCAGGACTCAAAGCGACGCTAAAAGCGGGTCGTCATTCGGCATTAGCGAAATCCAAGTGACTGTCGTAGCGACGGGGATATTCAGGAGTAAGTGGGGGAAAAAACGAATATTGTAAACACATAACCTCTTGCATCTGCTTTTGCTTCTTATGTCAGTGGAATAATTAACACTTCGATTAACTTTGAATTTTTCATTTCCTTATTCAGAATAAAGGTGTGTTGCGACAATGAACACTACAACATTGTCAGAAAGGTGTTTAACACTATCTTTCATGCATTATGAACGGAAAAGTTTTCACCTGAGGCGCGCACGATACTTGTTCTGCTTGGCGGAGTAGAAGTCTTGTCTCGTGCTAAGCTGCATGTGATGATGATAGAAATAAGTATGTTTCCTTTCTCTCATAGAAATGCTCGAAATTTCCTCATATTCGGACGCCTGTTTCCACCATTTCTAATGCTACTGCCTTCAGCCTGCCCACAATCATCAGAAACTTATCTTCAGGTCCTTCCTTCCTTCCTTCCTTCCTTCCTTCCTTCCTTCCTTCCTTCCTTCCTTCCTTCCTTCCTTCCTTCATTCCTTCCTTCCTTCCTTCCTTCCTTCTTTCCTTCCTTCTTTCCTTCCTTCTTTCCTTCCTTCCTTCCTTCCTTCCTTCCTTCCTTCCTTCCTTCCTTCCTTCCTTCCTTCCTTCCTTCCTTCCTTCCTTCCTTCCTTCCTTCCTTCCTTCCTTCCTTCCTTCCTTCCTTCCTTCCTTCCTTTCTCTCTCTCTTTCTTTCTTTCTTTCTTTCTTCCTTCCTTTCTTTCTCTTTCTTTACTCCCTGTTTCCTTCGTCCTTTTTCTCCTCCTCCCTTTCTTCCCTTCATGCTAACTCCTTCAGTATCCACTAGTCCCCCTAGAGGGGACGCAA
This sequence comes from Amblyomma americanum, assembly GCF_052857255.1. Lineage (NCBI taxonomy): Eukaryota > Metazoa > Arthropoda > Arachnida > Ixodida > Ixodidae > Amblyomma > Amblyomma americanum. The sequence continues at coordinate 6,928,722 of NC_135507.1, read as the reverse complement.
TTTCCTTTATATAGCATCTAGGAATACGAATGCTATCGCCGTCCCCGGTGATCAAACCAGCCACCTGGTTATGATGATACCCAGCAGAAGTTAGCAATTCCTCCAGGAAGCGTACACGCAGCCAAAACGAGCATCCTCTTCGGAATAAAATCCCTCGAGGGAGTCCGAACGTATCACAAGGAGTCTGCAACTTCGGGCTCTGTTCTCTCGCAATTACTTATGCAGACTGCAATTTTTTGACAATGCAAAGAGATGAAGACTCGGCCACGCTTCTTTCATAGAACAAGTGCTAGACTTAACTTCGTTTGGGGTGAAATAGAAGGAACAAAAGAATAAGGGAGAAAATAGGAAACTGGAATGCGTTATACGCCGCGGAGAGAAGGTTGGACGGCGTGTTATGCAAATAAGGGCTGTCCTTAGCAGTGAAGGCTCGGCCCAACGTTAGACGACGCTGCGAGAAGAATCACTTAAATACAACGAACACAAGAGTATTTAGGAATGAAGAATGAATAGGGCAGAAAAGAAAAGACAGAGTCTGGAAGCAGGAACGCAAAGAAGAAAAATTAAAAAAAAGTAGATGCAGCAGTTACTGCGATATTAACGACAGGCTTCGTTAGTGCTCGTAGCATCAACATTCGCGGGCTGCAGAAAAAGAAAAAGCCAGAAAAATTAATTAAAATGGGGGATAAAGACGAGGTCATAGATGTTAACCGCACGAGAACTTCACTGAGAAAAAAAATAACAGGAGAAGATCAAAGACGCGAGTTGGCTTCGAAAATCATTGAGTGCGCCACGCGGTCTGGGAGTTTTTTTTTCTCAATCGATAGGGAATCTTCAAGGGAGACTGTACTTTGTGGATTCTTCCGTATGGATGGCATGTTCCAGTTATCCTTTCACAATTTTTTCTTCTCTCAAAAAAAAAAAAATTGAGGGACAATCAATGTAACTGACGTAACAAATGCGATAGCATGCATTTCGCGGCTTGAGCGTTCCTTGTTTAATGCGACGCTGCTGCATCGGTTCAAATTTCCCGCTGTTTCGTGCCGCTCCACTCACGGCAGATGCCGCCTCATGCTGCCTCTTCTTGCCCATTGCGTTCGGAAGCGGATCGAAGTTGAGGAAGACCGCGGCATCCAAAGAGCAGCGCTAGAGACTGGCAGTTAACACGCGGGGCCTCCAGTTGCGTTATTTCTTAGTCTCCCGATTTGGTAAAAAAGAAAAACAAACTGCGATGGCGTAGTATCCTAATGCTGCGGCAAGCGAAGTGCTTTGTTCACGCCGCCGAGGGTTCGAATCCCGCTCACGGCCATTTATTTTATTTCACACCCTGATAGGGTGTCCCGACGCCGGCGGATGGGGAGATTTTGCTTTACCGTGGCCTGTGTGCTATGGCATAAAAACTTCAATAAAACTGGATGCTAAGGGTGTCTACGCGTCCGCAAGATTAGATCGTCAGTTGCGCAAAAGACGCTTACGAGGCTACCACAGCTTGTCTTCCGCGAATTGGCGGAAGGAAACACAACGCACCAGCTATTGTTCTGAGACCAATCATGACATCCATATTTTGTCGCGTAAATGTGGTCACCGGTGAGTATGGACACTTGCCGCTGCTATTATGTCTCCTGTTGGTGTGTTTATTTGCAAATGTAACTTCCAGGGAGTCTTACTCAGTAAGCTATACTCAGTAACATTCTGCCACCATCACGTTTGATGGTAACCGGCTACATAAACTTGCAGTCTCAAAGGCCTCAACCGCTCTCGGCGGCTTAGCTCGCACAAGACACCCCACTTCAAAGAACCAATTAGCGGGCCAGCGAATAAAGCCAGCCTGCCCCGACAACCGGAACACAAAGGGTGAACAAGCAGCGATTATATCGCAATTTTTCGCATGCTTCACGTGATTTGAACGCCAGTTTGACGTCATAGCCATCTCTCGACAGTTGAAACCGAAACAGGTGCGAGAACTAATTCGATTACGAATTATTTAGCGGTCTCAGGCAAGTGCTACGTGGTGATCTACGCAATGGATAGCGCATAATTACAAAGAAGAAAACACGCAACGAAAAATTTCGTGTCTATACTATTTTAAGCGCCCGGCGCAATTTTCGAGACTCCTTCACTAAGGCACCCCTTTCCCTCATTGTTCTTCCACTTCCACCTTCCTCGCTTCCCTCACAATGCGGCTGAGGTGTCCGCCGAGAAGTGAGACAGTTGCCGCGCCATTTACTTTAATCGAAACAATTTTTTTCGGGACAACTATTTTTTTGAAGAGGAGAAAGTAAAGAAACGCACAGAACTCCTATCGGCCTTTGAAGCCATTTCGGAAGGAGCAGACGTAAAGCACGTCTGCAGAAACTTTCAGAAGAAAAGCGAAGGGAAAGTAAACGCAGCACAGGTAGTGCACGCTCCATAACTTTTTCCTGGCGGAAAGAAACGACCACGCTTCCATATCGAACGCGGCGGCAAGGAAAGGTGTGTGTGAGGGGGGGGGGGGGGGCAAAGAGCAAAGATCAAAGGAGGCGGGGAAGCAAGTTGGCCATTATATCGGCGGAAAAAGAGCTACGACGACTCCGAAAAGCGCAGATGCGTACGGATCTCTCTCCAGGGCGAAATCTTGAAGATAGCGAAGATATGTTCAGACGCTGTGCGCGCGAACCTTTATATGCGAGAGAATCTTCAGTGCGTACACCTGACTGAAGTCATGGCATATCCGGCTCAAAAAGGAGGCGATGAATAGCACTCCAGGAACGCTGTCCATCGCGTACGTTTGTGGACTGCGCCACGTGCTAAGCAAGGGGAGAGCGAAGGCGGCAACCCGCTGCTGCTGTTGGCACACTTTAGTCACCCCTGAAGAAGGGACCGAGTTGGTCCCGAAACGTTGGGTGAAGTTAAAAATATTGGCTGGCGTCAGTTTTCTCTCAACTATCTCAAGAACCCAACCACACGGACTTCCGTCGAAGATCTTTTCGTAGAAATATACCAGACTAAACACGGGGGCGCGAGTGAGGCTTGCACGCCGAATGAGGAGTTGTCGAAGTTGTAAGCGGAAAGAGAAAACGGAAGAAAAACACGTCGTCCTCTTATTTTTAGCGTTTGCCCCTTTTCGCCTGCCCGATGTGCTTATTTAACTCGCGCATCATCTTTCTTCCGCCCAGCATCGTCACCATCCCCTTCGCCCTCGAATTTCACAGCTCCAGTGTCCCTTTAGGATGCTCGATCCGCCGTGCAATCATGGGCTAACGCGCTGCGAGCATGACGAAATAAGAACGTATATGTTCTTTGGCGAAGTTCAAAGCTGCACAAGTCTGCCCCCCCCCCCCCTTTTTACCTTTATTTTTCTCCTTCTTTGGGGCTTATACCACATTCTGCACCAATCCAATCTTTCTGCCTTTCCTACTCCTTCTACGGCAAAGATCCTCTGCGTTCACTCCCCCGACCATCCGTCTTCTATCTCCTCGATGCCGGAAGACTTACAAGTATCTTTCCAGACAACAAAATAGCTTCATCCACTATCTTAACACCTCTCTTAAGTTCATATAAATATTTATTACAACGGTTCCTCTCTTGATATTGTCTTGTCTCCTTTTATTCCTTCTTTATTTTAATTTACCATCCGCATGCGAATCTACACGGATTTCCTCCATACCCTCCCTCCCTCCCTCCCTCCCTCCCTCCCTCCCTCCCTCCCTCCCTCCCTCCCTCCCTGCTTCCTCGCTTCCCAAAAGCGCGTCGCAGCGGTAACGGGAAGTGCCGTGGAGCAAATTGAATCTGCGCACGTGCGAAGGCAAAAATTTGGAAGTGCCCCCTCCACTCGTCGCGCGGAGTATGTTCCTCGTGTAATTCAACTCCAATAGACCGCCGCACCGCCTGGCGCTCGAGGCGCACAGAGCGGCCTGGCGCGAACGTTCATTTGCATCGCAAAAGCTCCTGCTGCTTCTGCTACTCTCCAGGTATGCACTATGCCGGCACTCATTTCTACCTGGCTAGATTTAGGGGCGTTTAAAAGTATACGACGAGCGAGGTATATCCCCGCTCCGACGCTGTACAGGGAATGCTCTCTAATTGCATGTACACCACGTCCTGCACCCTTTAAAACCCCTCTTCTTCCAATACCTCCAACCCATCGGCACCACTTGGGTAGCTAACATCGCCGGAGAAACCCAATTCGAGAAGCGAGACAGAGACGTGCGTCCCGCTAACTCCGAGCTCAAGACCGCCCGAAAAGCCATGCTGGTATTTATTTCCCGAGATTAACGGAAAAGAGAAAGGGCTTCCCTTCACGAGAGAGGGATCTAATAGCGCTCGCTGCAGCACCGGATTAAATAAGCCTAGGTCACGGCTCGCGCCTTGCGATGTATATCTATTTTTGAGCTCTCCCTCCATTGCTTAATACAGGAGGGTTTAGCGAGTGTAGCGGGAAAAGTAGCCTGCACAGGTTGAGTAGATTGTGCACACGCTTATGAGCTTTAGGTGAGCCGGATTTCTTCCTTATCCCGAATTGCATAAGGGTGTTTCGTTGAGAATTAGTAGTTGCGAGATATCTGACTGTCGAAGGCTATATATATCCCTATTTTTCGTTTGCGGTAAGATGGTAGATGAGCTTTGTATACTGTAAGCTCTGTATAGAATTCGTTCAAAGCGTCGACGATAGTCCATAAAGTGTGACAGCGCTCGAACCATGAACATTCGAAGAATATTCTACCTCCAAGAGGAGAGTACTGTCACCGGCCAGGCGGTACCACTACAGAGTCACGTCATCAAAAAACAATTGCGAAGCATAGGAAACGCCTGTTAGGCCAGGGGATTGTAAATCCCTTCCCAATTAAGAAACAATAAAAGCTCGAAAATGACGTCACCCTAGGTGCGCCAGCGGCAAGGGAGCGAAGGCAAATAAATCTGTACAGGCGGTCGCCACAAGAAATGACAGACACAGACGCAATCAACGCAGTCTCAAAAGGGATATCTCTATATCCCCTTATATCATATTGCTTACAGCTACGCTACAGCGGAGTAATCACAGCTGATATAAAAGGACATAAGAAAAACACACGACATACAAAACACTAGAAACCAAGGCGGCCACATGCTATCTGAGATGATGAGGACATGTGAGAAACCAAACGAGAAAAATACAACAAAATGTTTCTGTTCCTTTCCCTGCTTTTGCCATGCATAGTGTAAGCTTCTTGCCCCCCTTTAACCAAAAAGTAAGCACAAAAGTGTAAGTGGGCCAGAGTACATAATGCCTATAACCCTCACGACACCCCGTAGTGTACCATGGGTGCAATTCCGAATGGGCGAGAGAGGATACAAATGGAGAGTGAAGCAGCGAAGCATCTCCACCGCTCGCTTTCTCACTGAGGGGAGTTGGCATCGCTTCAATCCGCTCCGGTCAGCCGCTGATGGACGACCGCGGCCGGTCTCGCTTTTAAAGCCTCATGCCAAAAGCATGCCACAAGCACGTTGTAGAGACACCGCACACACGCGCGCGCCACCCCGAAAGCGCGCGAAAAGCCGTTAGGCCATTCCTCCTCACACTTCTTCCAAGCGTCCAGCCCACCTTCCAAGTCCTCAACAAGATAACAAATATATACAGTGCGAAACAAACAGAGAGAAACAGAAATGTAGAAAAAGAGAGACCGAGAGAGACGACGAAAGCGAGAACACAGCGGTCGGGGCGCCTCCTTTTATCAGTGCTCGGCCACGCGGACTGCCGGGTGTTTTATGAGAACGAGCAGGGAGAGGGAAAGAGAGGGGAGGGAACGCGCAGGGGCGGACGCTGCGAACTCCTACTAGCCGAGGCTTCGTGTAGCAAACAGCAGAAGAGGCACAGCAGAACCTGTCGCGATATGGCTAGCGTACATACGCTCGGTCATAATCATCACGAGTCTCCCCGGGGCTTTCAGGCTATAATTTCCCGCACTCCGAGACCTTTAGGGGGCGTCAGATTCAGGTGCTCCCTTGCTTCCGCTAAAAAAAGAAAAGGAAAAGAAGCAACGCTGAATTTTAAACTGTTTTTACAATGTCGTGGCAACATAAGTCGAAATGTTCATGTGATCTGTACCGTCTGGGCGCATGTGTTCATGTATGAGTGAAGTTGGTTTTTGTTCAGTTGCGAATATCGTGCCTTCGGAGATACTCGTGTGAGCGTTCGTCATGACTGCAAGGCGCTGTATTCATGTCTCGCGGAGAAATGTTTGGGTGTAACGCGTTTTAGACATGTAAGATATATTACTAGTCAGATTTAAGAACCTCATTTGAAGACGTAATATTTTTATTCATTACGACTTTCAATAAAGTAATTCATTCGCGCAGTAGGTCAAATGTATGACAGTTCTGAGTTTTACTGGATGATTAACAGAAGCAAAAGCAGCGCCCACAAACATGGCTCAGCATACCGACCGGTTTCCGAGGGGAGAGAACAAGACAGCTTAGTTTTCACAAACTTTCTGGAAGTGCAAAAAAGGCAAAAACAAACAAACAAACAAACTTGGGGGCCTTCGTAACCACATTCTTGAACAAGAAAATGTGGTAGCATTTAGCTTGCCTGCCAAGGCGTCTACAATGAGTGTCTATTGTTCTGCTTGCGATTTTCCCGCCAAAACTCTGGAGGAAACAGGCTCCATTACCGTTATATGGTATGCATGAATAATCACCTTCTAGAATGTTCGAGTATCTTCCATTGGATTATTATATAGGATTATACTAATCCAGCACACTAGGCCAGTTATATCCACCAACTAATTCCTGCTAATACACCATAATAATTTTTTTTTGGTTGGCGTGCTTCCAAAATTTTGGGCGTCCTTTGGAATTTCTTGAATTTTGGCAGGTGGGCAGGTTGTGAAGAAGTCGCAAGGTCAAGTGACCTCTCTCGGCCAATCAGGAGATCTCCTAGGAGACAAGCTGAAAATTTTCTGGCAGACGACAAAATGAATGCTATTGGATTTAAAGAAATCATTTACAGATGAGAATTAAGCAGAGCATTTCGTCGCTAGTTATTAAGCGTGATTGCAAACCGTTGCAACAAACAAAGTTATTAGGGTATGCGGTACTGACACTTGGCTGGGCAGATCTCCCACAAAATAGTCACAAAAATATTTTTCTGGATTTCATAGGTGATCTATAGACAGTCTCTGGTGTGCATATATGTACTTTTTGTCACGGAAAGCGCAACAACGATATGCCTTAGATACAAGGGCATAATTCTAACAAATATCCATTGCCCGAGAAAAAAGGCTCCCACAGCAGCTCCAAACTCAGTTTAGCCAATGAAAGCAGCTCAAGTAAAGGCTTTCTGATAGCGAAAACTGCAATCAGAAAACGCTAGAGAAAGCATCGCGACATTCAAAGCTCAACTTATTCACTTCATTCACCGACACAAATTCCAACTCGCCTCAGTTCGTTTTTTTACTGCACCCTCAAATAACTTCGAAACAGAAGTCTCGAAACTCCAAACGCAGTCATCCGGGTATTTTCCTGCGTTCGGTGACGACAAAGTCGACATGCCGCCGTGTTGAATTCCTCGTGCAAAAACGGTGGAAAGGTTGAAAACTTCAGCGTGCAAGGGGCAGCGGGTTGAGGGCCGGAAAGCGAGGGATTCACAAAACCAAACCTAGAAAGCGCCGAAGGATGCGCCAGCGTTCCTTGCATGCATAGCGGAGAAGTTTTCAGAGCTAGCGCGTCTTTCCGCATTGTTCGCATAACTCAATCTCGGTCGCAGCGAGCACTGAGTGCCGCCACCCTAAGCCTCGCTTCCTGCCTTGAGTCATTCATTTCGCCCATCCCTCTGTATCGCCTCGGTCAAAAACACTTATCTTCCTCTAGCAGCCCTTTTATCATTCGGACAATAGCCCGCGACGTATCCGCATGTATATCTCCCACTGCTTTCGAATTTAGCCTAAACAAGCAGTGCAAGTCGAAATTAGTATTATCAGTGTTGGCGTTCACCGGAAAGCCGGTGAATTGTCTTAAGTAGTAAGCTAACTAATTTCTGATAACTAGCTTAATAACTGTCATAGTTAGGAAACTGGTTGCAATTAAAAATTTGTAGCCGGTCGTTAGTAATAACCGTCCATTTTTAGGATTTAGAAAAAGCGATTACCCTTGGCATTGCGGCACGAGAAAATTTGGCTGCATCATGCGAAAATACATGCGCTTTCGAAAGCATGCAAGCAAAGCAACCCAGTGCATGCAACTAGTCGAAAAAGCCAAATTCTGTCGAGCCACAGCGCCAAGCGTAATCGCGTTTTCGAAACTCTAAAAACTGATATGGCTATTTCTAACGACCGGCTACAAATCTATAATTCTAACCACGCGCTTAATTCTACTAGTTAAAAAATTATAATTATTAAAAATGAGTTAACAAGCTTACTATTTAAGACGATTGATAAGTTTTCTGGTGTTCGCCAACACTGGTAATATTATGGCGCGAAAGCCACATTTTTACCCCAAAAAGCATATTTCTGAAAAATTTTGAAAGTGTTCGCAGAAACACCCGGTATATGACAGATTCCCTCCCTGGAGGGCCATAGGAGGCCGGTTCAGGGCGGCAAAGCGTCATATTTCTAAGCTTTTCTTCTGGTGCGAGCTGCTGACGCTGCCTCGTCGACGCAAGAAAAGCCAAAACAAACCAGAGGGGGGGTATCTGTTCTATTTCCGCCATTTTCACTGTGGCACTCGGCACGGGCAAGATAACAATACCAAGTTCAATAACCTTCCTATACCGTCATATATCTCCAACCGACCTGCAACCCCCGTCATAACACAGGAGGCAAGAAAAAGAAAAAAAGATGGAATACAAACCAGAAATAGAATGAAAGAAAAAGAATAATGGATGCCGCAGAGAAAGCTGCGCGGAGAGAGCTACACTCGCAGCTATTGGGCGCCTGCTATCTTTTTCCAGACGAAGGGAAAAGAAAAACAGAGGGTGGATGAAAGGAACAGCCCGGCCCAAATTTTTTCCGCTTATTTCCTGCCGTTCCTGCCACTCGCGCCACCTATCCCCAGTTTTATCCTTTATTATGGCGAGGGCTCCGGCATGTCATCCCAGCTGTGGCATCGTCCTCCACTGCCAGGAGCTGTGGCCTCTCTCTTACGCAGAGATAGATAAAATATGGCCTCCTGCCTCCACTTCCCTCGCCTCCAGCAGCCTTACCGGAACCTATGTTGCTCGCGCACTGAGTGAGAAGGCTAAGAAGGACAGGTAGTCCCGCACACATATTTTCTCCTCTTCCCAATTCGCTGCACCACAGCGAAGGCCGTGTCCTCAATCATGTCCGAAAATTCTAAGCAGCAAAGATATAAAATGCCTGCAATGCTCTACTCGACGCCCCCAAACTTTTGAAAACAGCCAAAACAGGAACCAAGAGCGTGCAATTTCAGACTACTGAGTCACAACGAACCAAAGCTTAGAGCGTAGCCAAGCCTGTCCTCAGCTTGCTTTTGGGCGCGTTCACTTGAGCGTTCACTCGAGCTTTCTCGATAGCAAAGCGAACATTCGAAGACAGGAAGCTGTGTATTTATCGCGGGTATGCTTAGATTCTTCCTACTGCACGAAAGTTACCGGATGAACTTACTACCCCAGAAGTGGACACAAGGTGGCGCGCATTGCCAATCCACTTTTCTTGCCCTCCGCCACAATGCGTACACTTCCTCGCACTATTTCACGCCTCTCCTGCCGCTCCCTCTACTGCTCATGCATAGCCCATACAGCTTGTGAGCAAGCAAGTCCGGAGAAAAGAAAAGGTGAACGGAGAGCAGTTCGAACCCGCACCACTTAGTGGCTGCACTGTCCGCAATGTGCTCTGACAAGAACCACGCTGTCCCCTTCGTCCTGCCATCGCACCGTTTAGTCTCCATATTTTTCTTTTCGTATATTTCATTTTCCATGCCCCATCAAACAATGGGCAGACCAGGAATCTCCAGCACACCATCCCACAGCGTCGAAACGACGAGGGAGGACTCCTTCACTGCCGCGGCAGCCGCAGGCGAGCAAATGTTTATCATCACCTCGGGGCTTCGGTCTCACAATGAGAGCCCGCAGGTATAACACAGGGCAGAGCCCGACAGCCCACGAAGCAAGAAGCGGGAGCGGACGAAGTGAAATATACAACAAAAAAAAACTGCGGGAGCGCGGAGAGCAATCTCGGGAACGGACAGGCGAGAGGGAGAGACAGAGAAGAATGGGATAGGAGAGTAAGAAAGGGGAAAAATCTGACGCGCTTCGAGCCTTTTCATCCCGAGCCCGAGGATAGGCGTGATAAGGCACGGATGCCTCGGAAAAGCAGCGGCGAAAGAGGCTCTTTGGACGTAGGTCGAGACAAATATGCTCGCCAGGATGAAAGAGATAAAGAATGCGCCAAAAAGAAATGGGGCATTGTGGCCGCCAGAGCCTGCAAGGCTCTCCCAAAAGGTTTTTTTTTCAGGCGCACTTGTTGTTTGTGCGTTTCGGAGCACATTTACCTGCTTTGCGTCCGTCCAGAGCCAGCGGTAAATGGGGTTGAGTTCGGTCGATTGTCGGTAGGAAAGGAAAATCAAATGAATCGGCGCGTAAGAAACAGCACCTTTTGTCGAGCTCCTAAGTAAGAGCGAGAGAAAAAAAAAACGTCTCGAGTTGCCTACGAGCTTTGCGATAAAATGTGGACAGGTATGAAAGCTATAATTTTAGACAGTAAATAAATGTTAGGGCCAAAGGGTTCGTCCTCACAAGGTCCTCTTTTCATCCGCTGTTCAATGCCACAGGAGTTGTGCTTTATATGCCAGTGGCGTTCTCTGATCCCCGAAGTAGAAAAAAAAAAAAACAAAGCAAAACAGCTGCTGAGAATTTAAAATATAAATTTCCGCTTAAAAAGATATTCACGTTATGTGGAGCGACACGTGCAACTGGTTTCCCTTCTCATTTTTTAACATCCCTGCAAGACTGAGCTTGCGAGCCATAACACTTATTATACTCAGTCTCAAAATTGGCTGCCAGCGCAGTGGAAGCTACACAAAACAGGCGAAGGCTTCCAGACCAGAACGAATGGCTTCACAACTGGTGATAAGAGCGAAGTTGTGGGCTTATCGCCTCGGGCCCGTCCCTTCTAAATTACAGCGAACAAGTTGCGACATGCGAGAAAATATAGCAGATCGTCAAAACTGCGCCTGTAAAGGATACTCCGCCGCGTCTACAGTGCATTAGAGGAGAAGCCACCTCTAAAAATTGGAAGGGACAATTAAGCTCCGTTATCAGGGTGCGACGCGATAGCATAATGGGTTAACTCCCATATATGCAGAAGGTCATTGTCTACTTTGCATCCATAGACTACTGGGTGTCCTCATACCCCTCCTGGTGCAGTGGTGCAGCAGTTAAGCAATCCGCCTTTGCTCTGCAACGGCAGGTGCTCCCAGCGGTGGGCCTTGCGCGGCCCAGGTTGCTCTTCCCGAGCGACCAATCATTAATTTAACTACCACCTGCCACGGTGGGCACTTTGCTCCCTATCCGGTGGGCAGGTTTTGATGACGCCGCAAGGTCACGTGACCAAGGTGACCTACCTGTCACCTAGGCTGTTCTATGGGGACCACCTGCCAGAGCCACGCCCCTTATCTTTTGCCCACAACGCCAACGCCGACAAAGCCGACACCGGAATTTCTGGTGAACGCGGAATAAACAGGCTCACAGAGTAGTGTCCGGGATATTTACCAAGTGAAAGTAAGCCCAAGCGTACGCCTCCAGATTACCAGTTAGCCATCCATCTCCTGAATGTATTGTGAAAAACCAACTCGGCTGACAAAAAGCTAAGTAAAAAGCAGAAGCTGCTGACTTTGCACCAATGCACCATCCTAAACGATGCCGGACCATCCGATAAATATTAACCTTGACCCTTCGCACTTTTTCATCTGTGGCTGTTGCGCTATTGAGCAAAAATTACCGTCGATTAACCACAGAGGAACATAATAAAAAGCTGTTTTCCGGAGTCATCATGCGGGCCCTCTAATGTACAGCCGTTGCAGACAACGTGTACAACAGCTACAGAAAATGTGCAGAAACACTGAACGTAAGCTACAAAAACTCTCTCTCTCTCTCTCTATATATATATATATATATATAACAACTAAATAACATACAGAGAGATAGACCAGCCACAGAGCTCGTTTCTGACCCATGTATTGATGCAGTTGTTACACTTGTGGAATCCGTAAGCTGTGCAAGACTTAAAAGGCAGTTCACACATCCTTAATACAGATTTAAAACATTGGCAATGTAAGACGATCTGTACTGCACTGGCCAGAAGCAACCCGTAGTCGTATCCATTTGTTGAAAAGGGCTGCAGAACTGAAAATGCGCACAGAAAAAAAATCACTTAAAAGAAACACTGGGTAAATGACATTGCTGCCTGGTGTTGCCGGGTGGAAAATGCAAGAAAAAAGCAGTGGAACAGCTGTTGCATAAACAACTTAAACAGATACAGCCAAATCAGCAAATGTCACCAAAAAAGGGAGTAGAGATTGCCACTACAAGGTCGCGCATAGTCATTTTCAGAAGTGCAAACGACATGCAGTTGCGCACACACGTCTCGTTTCCATTCCATTTACCCAGTTTATTACCCAGCGATAGTCCCTCAAGAATTCTGTCAACACGGTTATACCGCAGTCACAACGATATTGTCCATTCTGGAAGCGACACACAAAAAAGCCTAAATAATGGATATCAGACTTGAAAACGGTTTCCACTACAGAGGCATCCGCTAACCAGCGTCATATCGCGACTGACTTTACAAAACAGAAGTTGTCAGACGCATACACATGCACGCAGACACGCACGTGCAGTTTCTATCTGGAACACATTCCGCGAAAGTTGCGTTGACTGAATTATTCCTTTTAGTTTGTTTCTCGTCTCGCTCAGTCACTCAGTCTTCTTCCAAAACTGTCACCTCGTTCTCCGCCCTATTGTAAAAGCGGCGCCGCCACCATCTTGCTTGTGTGGAAAGGGAAGTGGGAGGGGGAGAGGATTTTTTGAACCCGTGTGTTTTCGATCGTCTCCACTGCAATCTTCTCGTTACCTCCAAACTGCTACGAAATATGTGCCCGCCTGCACTACACCGACCGCCTTCATATCTGTTCGCTTTATTCGCCACTGTCTCGTACCTTCTTTCAGACTGCGTACTTGTGCTTTTGCGTTCTTCCTTGCTTTCCTTCCATTCTCCAGCCTATTCCCAACAGAGTCCAAAACTCGAAAACGCCGCTCACGGTTACAAAACTGCCTTTTGTCAAAGACCATAAAGGCCTTTACCTCCGAGCCTGCTGAGCCGAAAGCGCTGGTCTAGCTTGCTAAAAGGAAAAGTATAAATAGACGAAGAGAGAGGCGAAAATACGAAGAAGAATGAAACACGGGGCGACGCTCGCTTCCTGGCGGGCCTTCACACGTTTAATGTCAAGTATGAAGTCGACTACGGCGGTCGTAAACGGCTCCTTCGCCCAAGGGCCCGCGAATGAAGCGGCAGAGCCCGCCAGTCTTGTGTGCGGGGACGAAACGTTTCTCTACGAAGCAACGGTAGTTTCTCGTTCACAACTTTTCTTCAGCCGTTTTTTTCCATCCTCGGGCGCGTTTAGGAACCGCGTTTCTCCAGCAAAATGGTCCCTCAGAGACCGGTTTGGACGACGCCCCTTCCCAAGACTCTAGTCCTATACGACAGACCTGCGTCCCATTCCAACGTGCAAGTAGAACGCCTACAAAGCACTCTTGCGTGCCGTGTTTTAAGCCGAGATTATACCGAAGTCGAAAAGGATGAAACTAAACTCACAGTGTCTACTACCATCTCACGCGTGGGATTGCCAAGGCGCGGTTACGAGCGCTCGATTTAGGTGAGGCTTGGTGACCTGTGTCGAAACGGCAGGGGAGGTAACGCAAGTACGCTGGGCAAACACACGGTGAAAGTAAACCTGAGATTGTGGAAATGGACGACGAGTCTCATTTCACTAGCGGTTTTTAATTAAACCTGCTTCAGAATAAGCAGGCACGAATTAAACACGAGCGCCCCCATGCCGATGTCGTCTTTACTCCCCAAAACGCGTAAAGCCTATTGATGCCAAGTCGTTTTCGGGGCAATGTATGTATTTCCGGCGCACGTTTAGCTTGCACAAAATTGATGTAAAGCTGCCTTCCTTCTTTGGGTAGAATGTGGGTCATTCCAATGACACAACGAGGAAGCATAAATAAAACCACTTCTGCAGAACGTAGGAGGCTGTGTGAAAAGCTCGCCCACGGGCTTCAGTTGTGCGACCGCTCTCATTTCGTTTTCCGAACAGGAACATTGACCTCATTTGCATACTAAATTCCAGGACAAAGAAACTGCCTACCAGGAGGCAGTCATATAGGCAGCAAATTTTCGGAAAGAACAAAGTTCGTTGAAGGCATTAGTGAGGATTCCCCGCAGGAGAAAACAAACGTCAAAGCACGCAAAAAACGGGCATCGTCGACCTTCATCTACCTCGGAAAGAACTGCGATTCATGCCATAAATTCGTTCAACTTTCGGGATCACTGCCTCCAGCTGCCGCTGCCGTCAATGTGTGCCTGCTTCCGTTCGAAGTCACGCCTCGATCGAATTCCAAACTTGTCGTCGATGCAAAACTGGGACACGGCGAGGCAATTCAGGGCGCTCTGCACCGGCCGGCGTCAACCTTGATTGACCGGGAACCACTGGTTGTATTTAGTTTTCATTCCTTCCTGTCCGTCCCCGCCGCGGTGGCTCAGTGGTTAGGGCGCTCGGCTACTGATCCGGAGTTCCCGGGTTCGAACCCGACCGTGGCGGCTGCGTTTTTATGGAGGAAAAACGCTAAGGCGCCCGTGTGCTGTGGGATGTCAGTGCACGTTAAAGATCCCCAGGTGGTCGAAATTATTCCGGAGCCCTCCACCACGGCACCTCTTCTTCCTTTCTTCTTTCATTCCCTCCTTTATCCCTTCCCTTACGGCGCGGTTCAGGTGTACAACGATATACGAGACAGATACTGCGCCATTTCCTTTCCCCCAAAAACCAATTATTATTATTATTATGTCCGTCTCTGTACCTGTTAGTGTACATTAAACACAGAAAATATACCCATATACACGCTTTTCATTTTTTCTACATACTCGATTCTGATGAATGGTCTCCCGTCTCCTAGAAGCCGTGTAAGACGCATTTTGTATCGCATGGTACCAAAACTAAGTTTCCAGGAGAGACGATTGCTTCGCGTGCGAAGCCGTGTCGCCGGCTTCAACGCAACACGCGCGTTCACCGTTCGCTGTCCGTGAAGCCACGCGATTTTCTTCTTGACTACCTTTGGGCAGACTTGAAGAACTGTTACGCTACGCCAAGCACTGTCACACTATCCAGGGAAGCAATCCAGGTTGCTACCTCGTGCAATAGAAGAAAAGCAAACGGCGGGAACAGATCCAAGTAAAAATAAAGACGCGACATCAGTTGACGCTGTCTTGACATTGTCGTCTCGCCTGAGCAGTCTGTGGAAGCAGGACTGATGTATAAAGGTTTTACTTGATCTTGAAGTCATTTTTCTTTTTCCTACGACCTCGAAGTTTCTGTTGCCCGAACTTCATTTAAAATAGTGTCTCATAAAATGAAAAAAAAAAACCTTCAAAATACTTCAATGTCTGAAGTACACCCTGTCATGTGTGAGGAGAAACCATCGGTGGCACTCTGCTGGGTGGGGGCTAGGAAACAAAGTCAAAAAGAAAAAATATCAGGAAGCAGCTGGAAATCAGCGATGACTGGCAGGTACAAACAACGTCGGTAGCAAATGCTTTCCAGTGCGCATGAGTAATACCAGACCTACTACCGCTACTAATGACTGCAAAATGGGAGGGTGCTGCAGCCCATCAAGCAGTCTCTCCTCTTTCCCCTTTATATGTGCAGAATGAACTAATCTAAGTTGAAAGTTATTCACCTCCACTAATAATGCTACACAGTCAATACTATCAGTACAACTGCGGCTGTTTATTGGTCAACACGTAACTGCAATCTAAAAGCCTCGTCACTAACCAACAGATTTTGATTGCTCAATGAACGAATCAATCAAATGACTGACTGATCGATCGATTAATTGGTTGATTGATTGATTGATTGATTGATTGATGCTATTTTTTTTTCGAACAGCCGGTATTTTTTAACAATGTCGAAAGCTCAGTGCAGGGGCATTTCTGCGCTTCAACTCCCTTGAAATGGTCGGTATTGAACCAGCAGTGCGTTTAGCAACCAGTACTCCGTAGCCAGAGAGATAGCGCGGCGTATCCAGGAGCGGCCAACACCCAAACGAATACAAGGCGGAAATACCGAAAGTGCGGAAAACAATACAATTTCATCGCACCAAAGTGCACGCTCAGGTCTTTATACTCACGACGGAAAGCAGTGGCTGTTTCGAGCACGCAAGCAGGACGTACGCGCAAGCCTTCCGCCTTAGAGAAAAAAAAAGAAACTGCCAAAAAAAGACGCCCGCGGAAGAACGCGGAATCCAGCCGCGCGGGGGACCAATAAGAGGGACGACGGCCGGGTATACACGGACGGCGAAAAGATGATACGGATGAGGCTGAATGCCCAATAGTCGACGGCGCAGCGAAGGCCCATCCAGCGTGCACACACAAAGGAAGAAGCTGCGTCTGGGCCGAGGAAGTCATCCCAGGCTCCCCCTCTCAGTGTTCACATCAGCGAGTATGCACACAGGAAGCAGAATTCATTACCGCCCTATCATTCATACGAAAGAGAACTCGCATCATCGCGTTGCATTCCTCCCCTTTCGTCCGCGCAGCTTCGGCATCCACCTCTTGCCAGCCTCTCGGCGTTGCGACGCTATGACATCGCCATCATATCCGGACTGCGCCGACGAAGACGGGAAGACGACGATGACGACAGTGTTGAATACGGTGACGAAGGGAAAGAAGAGAAGGCTTGTTTTCTTCCCTTCAGTTGGATAGGAGCATTGACGTCGAAATTCGCGCAAAAACGACAGAGGAGTGAATCGTACTATGTTTGCCGGGCGCCGAGTAATATGGGTAGCGAGCAATGCCGTGTTTTCTAATCACAAGCCACATGGTAAAATTACATTGGTATCGAGCGGAGGGTAATAAGCGGTATCGATAATAGCTACGTGTATTACAGCACAGTAACTCTTTTGGTGCCTCGATGAAAAATATAAACGACGTAGTGAGCACGCGCGCCTGTTTGTATACAAAGCAAAGTCGAACGAATAATGGACTTTTTCTTAGCCCTAGCGACACTATGAGCTATAATGCAAGCCTCAGTGGAAGGCCCCGGAAGGTCCTCCGCGTACACTGGATTGTGGAATCTGTGCGCTCCATCCTAACCATGTCTTTACCACGCTCTTGGCTGTACAGTCATTTTAATCTGAACATGGATTAGGATGGGCACCCAAAATAAAGTTTTAATAAATAAATCTCGACAAATGCAAGAAGCTTCGAATGCCACAAAAAGATTTTATCACGCCTATGCCACCACCGGCTTAATTGGGTGGTGCGCATGGGGAATACCAGTTAGAAACTAAGTGGTGCTGCCCATGGCAGCTTTGCGATCGTGCCGGGAATATATGATGGTAAATTCGCAGCCAGCATGCTAACATTGTAGTCCGGTGGGAAACACCGCACACACCACTTCGTGTAGGTATAGTGCTGTCTTGGTGAATATGGATCATTGTGGCGTGTACACGGCAAAACCACCCAGACTAGGCGATGCTTTTTATGCCCACCATGCTACCATGGTTCCATGGCACTCCGCTGGTCATGGTGCACAGCATACAGTGGAGTTGATGCCAATATGAACATATACATGTAGGTATGGGCCATGGTGGTGTACACACTAAAACACTACCTAGACTTGGTAGTGCTGTGTGTATGCCCACCATGCTACAATGTTATCATGGTGGTTATGGACGCATCACCGAGACCAGTGCCTATAATAGAGGCACATTAAAAGTGGTACACTCGCCTTTACGGACGCACCACCGGGACAAGTTCAAACATACATCCCAACACCTCTCCTTCACCGCGCGCAATCCTCAGCCCATCGCTGCGAGGCACCGGCTCATTCCATTATGTGCGCGCTGTCGCCAACCGCAGGCGAACAACAGCGGCG
This sequence comes from Amblyomma americanum, assembly GCF_052857255.1. Taxonomy (NCBI): domain Eukaryota; kingdom Metazoa; phylum Arthropoda; class Arachnida; order Ixodida; family Ixodidae; genus Amblyomma; species Amblyomma americanum. The sequence continues at coordinate 6,910,599 of NC_135507.1, read as the reverse complement.
CCGGCCAGTTCGCCGTCCGTCCAATTCCACGGCCCATTTCCGTTCGGCGGCCGCTCCTCTTCAGCCTTCTTCCTCCTCTCCCCTTCCCCTTCCCTATTTCTCTTTTGTCAAGCGCCGCATCCAACGTCCAGTCCCGTTCATCGCCTCGTGCAGACTTGAGAAAGCCGCATCCCGCAGGGCTCCGGATGTTTTATCGTTACTTCCTGTGGTTTCTTTCTGTGTCTTCGTTTCCATCTTCATTCCCCCATTCACAGCCATCGCTGGCAAAACTTGGCGCGCTTTTAGCAATAGTCGCACGCCTACCTGGCTCTTGTCTCCAGGAATCCTGTGACCGGTCAGGAAATAGGACAGAGATGTGGTTGTGGCGAGCGAGCAAATGAAAAGATTTAGTTGTCAAAGCGAAAATACGCTGCATTGAGCGCAGCGGCGTTAATGAGAATTCCCACAATGGCGAAGGTTCTGCTCTGATGGACGTGAACGCAGAAGCGGGGGCTGACAATAGGTATGTAATGGAATGGTGCGGCGAAAAAATTGGGTCACAAAGTTCCCGAATTTCTAAATGCAACCGTACACCACATAATGAACATCTGTGGAGCAAGTGGATCAATTTGGGCCTCTGAAAAAATCGACAGGTGTCTGCTCCAGGTAAAATAATTGATATAACCAGTTTCATAACACTGATAAAATATTAACGCCACAGCGTTAAGGGTCCCATTCTGCCAAAAATATGGCGTTGTGAGGAGAAAAACCCCAGAGGAGCAACCTAGAAGGACCACCTGGTTCACGTGATCTTTGAGGCGTTCTCACAAACTGCCCACCGGTTCTCACAAACCACCCTCGAAGGTGGCAGTTACATTAATGACTTCTCGCGAGAGGTTGCTCGGGGAGAGCAACACGGGTCGAACAAGACCCACATGTGGCAGCTCCTCTCATGGCAGCGCAGTAGCGCATCCCTTAACCGCTCTGCCACTGCGCCAGGAGTGGTATCATGACACCCAGGGATATATGAATGTAAAGTAGAGAATTACAATTTTCGCGTATAGCGTCATATCCTTGAGGAGGAGCTTAAGTGAACACTCCAATTTTCGCTAAACGTTTTAGTAAGTTTCGTGCCAAACCGCTCAGAGACGTAACTTTTTCTCAGCCTACATGTTTCATAATAACGACCTAGTTGGTACATGACACAGGACAACTACAGAAGAGAAATATACGCCACGCACGCAAGACCTGAGTTCTTACATTTGCAGCGTCTTTTTTTCAGCTGCAGTTTTCTTGTTACTAATTTTACACCCTATTGAAGCATTTACTATTCACAAGCACGTAATCACTTTTTTTTTTGTAATCAGGAGCTTGGTTTACGGTCAGTTCTGTGCTCTAGCAATTTGTGAGCACACGGTTGTAGGAAGTTATTTCTCGTGCAGTTGTTAAGAGTCTCATCAACGCCCTCACCTCTTACCAACCAACAATATCTATCATAGTCAGCAGCCCGCGACGCTTCACAGCACCAAATGCATTTGGAACGAATACCCGGACAAGATGACACACAAGCGTGTGTTTCTTCAGGAGAAAACCCTGCACCGAGCCTCGTTGTTATACATTCATTAAAAACCCTGGCAATAGGTATTCCAGCACGAGAATGGCCACAACGTAGGCATAACTCGAGCTCACTTGTCCCGCAGTCTGACGCGTGGGCCGAAGCGAAAGTGACTTTATCTGTCTTGCTTGCACCTAGCAAATTAACCGCTTTCCGCGGAGCAAAAGACTGGCACCAGCATGTTTGCCTGACAGGTCCTCGCTTGCGGATGCTTGCGATAGGCTTCCGGTAACAGACAACCAGCGAAGCGCATTTAAAAACCATGCCGAACAAAGCGGATCGCTTTTCACTGCCGATATTGAGCGAAAGGGCTGTAACCAAGAAGTTCACGCGAAGTAGTTCATCGCCGTATATTCGAATCTGAAAGTAAAAAGAACAAAAAAAATGCCTGATCGCCAAATCTAAAAAGGAACAACACCGAGCACCTTGAACAAACGGGGTCTTCTTAAGCGGCGAACTGACCCTAAAGCTGTGACAATTCGTTTCAGAAGAACCATTCCAACAACACCTTTTTGTTTCTATTTTATTTTCAATCTTCTCACATCTTTTTAATTTACTTGGAAACGCTCCGGTGCGATAAGTGGTCCCGGCATGCTTTACTTGAAATCAACCTGTCGACAAACTTAGTGTCTAAATCTAGACACTTATCTCTTACGTTCCACTACTTCCGGCTAATAGTTGGATGAGAATGAAGAATCTAAACAGTCAAAAACACATGAGGCGCACGCTGCTCTGTCCCCCTTACCCTTGCACGGCTGATAACTCGCGTGGGGCACAGTTTTCCTAATGTGGCCCACGCGGGAAGACCTCTCTGAGATCTCTCACTTGTGGGCGACCACATGAATGCACCTAGAAACCGGAGCCACCTTCTGCGGTAGCGCTAATCTTGCGCTACTAAGCCAGTACTATAGCACCGTTACAGGTGCGTGGTCATCTCTGACCTTGTCACTGTCGCTCATTTATTATGACTGCTCATGTGCGCCCCTGTTACTGCCGCTATCGGTGCTGCACTACTGCGCTACACTGGGCTACACTGCGCTACACTATTTCTAATTAGGTCGTTGTTCTTGATGAAGGTGCGAGGCTAACGGACGAAAGTGGCGAAATGCATGTGAGCCTTCCCCAGGCAAGGAGACCAAGGAAGAATATGAGAATATATGCATACCTAGAACCTGCTCATTACGCTGGATTCTCGTTAATTCACCACACGGCGACGCCAGCACGCGTAAGATCAAATTGAAGCCCTGCAAGGGAAGGTGTGCGAGTTTGTTTATCCTTTAGACGGACTAAGCAGGAGAGAGAAATGTTTTACCTGTTTCAGAAGTCGTAATCGAGATGGAAGATAAAAATATATCCCAAAATGAACCCCAGGGAAAGAGGGGAAAAAGAACCACGTAATTTCACGCGCCGCGGCCTGCAGCGAACTGCCGAGTCAGGAGGAGCCGGGCGGCCTGTTTCGGGAACGTTCGGTGCCGTCCCTACAAAACCCCCGGCGCCGCAACAAACAACCACTGCACCCAGGATAAACACGAAGCCGAACCACACAAACAAATGAGCAATGAAGCCATTGTCGATGAAGCGAGGTACATATACGCATCGCGGAGTGCCCGTGCGCTTGTGTGCACACGGGGCCTTGAATCCCAGCGGATGCATCGCTTGGCTCGCACCGCAATCCTTTTTCACCCCCTACCTTCTTCCCCTCTGCCTCCTCTTCTTTTAACCACCACCTCATCGCATCCTTTCCTGCGCATACTATATGCGTGCGTTTCGCCCCTCACGTTGTGTGTTTTGCCGCCGGTGCTCCGGCTGCATTTCTGTGGTTTGTTGCTGCGGCTGCATAACGTCCCTTTCTATTTCTCTCTCTCTCCATTCCCCTTTATCTTGCCGAACAAGGTATGCACTCGATGACGGCCTGGGCTTACGCAGAGCGGAGGTTCCGGGAACACACCGGGGGCGCACTCTGGTGGTTGAGCGCACAAGCAAGATATAGCAGCCGCTTCAACAAGCTGTCCTCGTTTGCGCGGCGTTTACCTTCCTCTGTTAATTTTGCCTTGAGACGGTCATTCTCTACAGAATATATATGATACTTCTTACGTGACAACCCTCCCCCCCCCCCCTCCCACCGACTCGATTCACCGGCATATTGCTAATTAATCATTCCCTTCGCTCTCTACTCTCTCATTTCTATATATTCAGCGTGCAAAGTAGCCGACCGGGCATTATGCCCTGATCACCACCGAGCTTTTCCTGTCTTCCTTGTATAGCTCTACATATTTTTGTGACTATTTCATAAAAGTTACCGCTGAAGAGGAGCTCAAAATGCAGCCAGGACAAAATGCGCAAAAAACCTAGGCGAGGTAAAAAGTCGCCGAACTGCAATAAAAAAAAATGCGCCGTTTGGTCACGGAGAATACGCAAACACAAATCGGAAGTTTTTGTTAAAGACGACGAGAAAAATGAGAAAAAGAAGAGAACATGCTAGGCAATGCTAGCCTGCACTTAATACTTACCAGATTCTGATCGCCTTATCTATGGGATAAGTGAACACATGAAAAAAGTTTTCATTTCGAAATCGAAACATGCAGGCGCGTTAATGTTCGTCTCAGTCAAGAGGCTTCTATTTTGCGAACGAACACTCATCTGCCCAACTTGCTGCTCGCCGATAGGCAGTGACACACTTGATTCCTAGCACGAGGATATATCGTACAGGAACCAACGCAACGACCGCGCGCAAATCACAGTGAAAGAGGGAAGACGCAAAATTACGGACGATGCGTAGCATCTATCAAAGGCATTCAAAGCACGATAATCCATCGCCAAACACTGCGAGCTTTTTATCTTAGGAGCAAAAGTTCATACGAGTTGATTTGGCCCCTGGCACGGCCCCAGGGACTATCAGGTTAATCTTTATCCTTTCCCTTTTACTGCACCTGCCTTTATGTTGAGAGCAAGATGAACGCGAAAAGCCTAGACAGTGATGCACTACGTATAACGGGCAGATCTTCATCACACGCCACTCTCTCCCACTTCTAACGCTCTTTCTCTCCGCACTTCTGGGGTCCGTAATGCTGCTCCAGAGCAGCGGCTGCACTGATGCTGCAGAAAGAAAGTTTCGGAAAGTCCGTGGTGCGTGGCGAGGCAACGTCACCGGAGCGTAGCGCCATCTATCGTGCCTGCCGCACGCACCCACCTACCATATACCAGTTTACCCCGTCCTCATAGCGCGTACGGCGTTACGCCTCCTGCCTACGGCCGGCTCACAACCCCGTCGCCACGCCGCTTTATGACTGCTGAGCTGTGCCTCCCAGAAGCTGGCTGTTAAAACTGAGGCCGCGAACATGCTAGCTACAGTAGAGGCATAGCGCGCGATTCACTAAATTGTGTTCCCTTGCGCAAGGGTTGAGAAGCGTGGGGTCTCGACGCATGAAAACCCCCAGGAGTATTGCTGCTCAACGCCCCCGTTGGAAAAGGCCAAAGAGGAAAGGTTTCTTATCGCGATGGCGAACAACACTCAAAAGCTGGCGTCGACATCAATCACTTCATCCTCTCCCTCTTTGTTTTTTCCACGATGGGGAGTATTCACAAACGTGTACGAAACCTAACAGGCCCAGCACCGCCTATTGCCACGCAATTGCCCAACCTAAGACGATTAAGGATTTGCTTTTATTTCAGAGAAGCAAACCTTAATCCAAAAGAACGGGGAACGCATATTCAAGCAAACAAGGAATCAAATAATAAAGGAACGCAATGTCAAAGTAGTGACGACACTACTCAGCGAATCTGCCTGCATACCAGCGGTCGCAGAACCAGGACGCAATTCGTTTGCGAGGAGTACACGCTGGCCCAGATGCACCTAATCTGACTTAGCGCAACAGCGCAGACTCCCCAAAGCCCTTTTCTTTCCCTCTTTCAAAGCTTTTCATTTATCACTCGCCCACGCAACGTGGGCTGCAACCCCCGAAAGCCCACTACGTCGTGCAATTCATTTTCAGGAACAGGCGTAATTTAGCTGCAGTACCCGCATCCAGGTGTGCTCGTAAAAGTGAAGAAAATACTACGTAACTGAGCCAGAACGACGTCCCCGCCTGCGCCCATGCAGTAAGCCGCGCACACCCCTAAAGTCATCGCACTAAGTCTTGGAAAGAATGAGCACAAAGTAAAAGAAAAAAAGAAAAAGTGCAGATTTGTGCAGCGCAGAAGCGGCGGCCGTTTCATCCTGCCAGCGGGCCGTAAAAAGTGACTTTTCGTCCGCGTGCGCTTCAAAGCTCGTAATCGGAGGCAACCCTGCTGACGGCTTTGCCTCTGAAGTTATGTGCACAACCGCTGAAGCTGCTACATCCGACACCGAAAACGGAAGTGAACCTGATAGCTCTAAAACTTTTTTACAACGACGGATCATCGCTTTCTGCTTCCATTAGCGATCCCTGACATCAATGTTTCATGTAATGCATCAAGATGACATCACCAACCTTTATTCCGCTTCAATGAGCTTCCAATGTCTTCCCTCTCATGGAGAGAGAAGTCTAGGTCAAAAGGATCTTGGAATGCGGGTGCGTGTTCTTCGTGACAGCAAAGGCGACGGCATTTGGAATCGAGACACCTTCCCGAACACTGCACCGAATTCGTCACAGGACGCAGGAAACGCGTACCGAACGCCACATACACGTTGCCCAGTGCAACACCCGGGCGGGCGAGTTTCCAAAAACATTTCGCAACAGCAAAACATAACACAGCCGCAAGCTGGCGCGCACCCCGCATTTGGTGGCCATTCGACCAGGGCTTGCATGCTAGGGAGGACGTCGTTAAAGGAAGGTTTGTGTGCGGTGACGGCGATTATTGCGCCAGCATTAAAAAAAAAGATAAAACCGCGCTAGTTTTACAACGGGCAATCCGGGCAACGCAGCTTGCAGTGAATACGAATGGCACCGAGCGCGAGTCAGGTTCTCGCGTGATGCTGAGGGGTATGTGCGATGTACGGTGGTGCTGGGCTGTGTATGCGGGTTTTGTTTGAATGCTGTATTCTTGGACGTTAACTGGCGCTTATATGTCCACTGCGGTCGTGATGACGTAGAGAAGAAGCATTAAAATCAGGGTCGTTTCCCCAACAGCCACAACGCGCTGCCGTAAAAAGAAAACGGTGTTATACACGACGCATCATGGACTGCCTGCAGTTAACGCCAGCCAATGTTCGCTACTTTCACCGGAAACAATGGGAATTACTGACGCCCTGTTCGGTTTTTATAAGGTAGGGGACCGCGTTAATTGCGTCGTCAACATAAGTTGTCTTAGCGAGTAAGAGTTCGGAGAACGAAAAAAAAACGCACATTTTCCAGTTTTCTTTTGAGTTACGAAATGGATTAGTTTTTATAGTTTGCGGGACAAGTAAAGCAGAAATCAAATCTCCCCAGTTGAGCACTACTCGTTAGTCGCTGAGATTAATGATGACAAGGCTAACAGCAAAATTCGCTTTTGTTGTTTCTTGTTTCAGCGAGAAAAAAAAGGCATGAGCGCATATTGTCAGAAGCACTCAATTCTATTCCAAGCAGGACCACGCACACTTTTTGTCAAGGCAGGGTACGCGCTTTGGGCGTCGGCGACAGGTGCAAGAGATAGGCATAAGCGGAAACCCGGCACTGCGCAGGCTGCCTCCTGGAGTGAAAGGATAACGACAGCGCATCGTCCATCGCGTTATGATGAAACTCTCTAACGAAGCAGGAGAAAGGCAGCTTTATTTACATATAAAAACAAATAATGCTGCCCAAACTACACATTCACTGCCCCTGTCTCTGTTCCGAGACACTAGAAAAACACGAGGGAAAAAAATACGTATACCTAAGGCACACACAGTACATACACAAGGCATACATAACGCATACACAAGGCACATATAGTGCAGTATACTGCAATTAAACCAGGCTTTGCTCGGCTCCTGAAGTTGAATGATAGCTAAACTCAACCCTACGGGTTTGAAAATGAAATGCCTTCAGCGCACCGTGACATAGGAGCGTATATTACAATTGCTTGGAGCAAAGCCAGTTTCACTTTATTTTTTAGTATTTGAATTACCTACCTCTCCTCTCAAGATTGCCCTCCTTTCACACCGTAAAGGAACGCTACCACTCATTGCATCAGCTCTTGCAGTAGCACCTACCGACGATGCACAACCACCGCAGCTGCGGCATAGGGGAACCTAGTGGTGGTTGCTATAAATAGCAGCGGGAGGAAGCTAATCCCACATTCAAATAACTTCCCCAGTGCAAATTACCGAACAAACCGTGTTCTTTTTCTATGTCAGTACGAGAACACTTTCAGGCAAAACTTCTTCCTCGACTTTCTCCCAGCCAACCGCCCAGTAAGCGGGACCTACACTACTCTTGCGATAGAATAAGCGCAGGCGGATAGACCGTCTCCGGTGTGCCGGCCGTTACGCTCTCGCGAGCGCCGTCATTTTGCTCGAGGGCAAAACCAAGCAACGCCACCCCGCTTTGCTGCTGGGATGTGGGAGAGGGGGACAATCCCTTATCTGCACGTGCCGTTAAGGGGACGACAGACACGGCTGCCTGAGCCATTCATAAGAGCAGAACAACCACACAGGGTCGAAACCATGGCTACAGAGAAGCTGTCTGGGTGGGGAAGCACAGGAAGGTAGGGAGGCAGACACCATGGCTGGGCAATTGACTTGATCCACGGGGCGATAGGGAGCGCGTCGGGGGACCCCACATGGCATATGCCGCGCAGTATAGCATACCGCATAGGACGGAGTGTTGGAGGGCGGGAAGGGAGCGACGTGCGACGGCAGCTCAGGAGTCGCCACGCCTCGAGCCGCAGGCGAAAGGCAAGGCCTGCTTCGCAATCTCTCTACAGCAACGCGACCCGTGGAGAGTCGTTTCCAGCGGGACCCGAGCTAGCACGTGGCACGGTGCCGGCCCCATCTGAGTGAATGCGTGGCTGCACACCCTCGCGCCTGCCCGTCGAATTCCGTGCAGGGGACACAGGTACGGTGCATAAAGTCGCGGATAGTCTCAGCATGACATCATGGGCAGGATATCGAGTTTCACACGCAAATTTTCTGTAGTTTGTACAAAAACGACGAGAAAGAAAAAAAATCGATCTTGTACAGTTCTACAGAACTGCAAAATTCGAGCAACGTGCGATAGACGATCAATGCCTTATAGCTTAGGCCCTTTTAAAACCCTTTCAAGGTTTCTTTCAGGCATCCTAATGTATCTCTCATGTGTATCTCGGTGCCTGCGCGAATTGCACTGCCCGGAAGTGAACGAACTCCGAGATCCTGATGTCGGGGTACCATCGAGAAACTAACGCCAGAAGCGTCAGAACTCAAGAGAGTGGAGCTCTCCGCTATGCTAACCTACAACTATAATATTTTCAGGGTCTCTGGGCACCGGGAGGTAGAGGGCTGACAAAAAGTATCCAAGCAGCAACACCTCCGAAGCTCAAAATCTCAACAGGATGAGCAGCACATCTTCACTCATGAGCATTTTGTACGCTAGATAGGAGCCGTAAGTGTCCCGAGTTATTGCTTAAGAGCAGCCCCTATGGCCTGGGGATTTTTTACAAACCCTGCACGTACTGTTATGGTTAAATAATTCCTAAACTATCGACTGCGTCGCCTGTAACTCAAAAATTATTCTAAATGTTTAGATTTGTTTTCGTTGCTCAAGCTACTCTCCAGTAGCGGTGCACCGAATTACGTCAACAGAGGAGGGCCAACCCAGCATACTTTCGCAGCGCAGGAAGGCTGTTGCAGGCGTAATTGCCGTGGGTTGCTGATTGAAACCCCGATGGGCGGCGGAGGTGCCTGCATTAGTTTGCAGGGATCGTGCACCTTCAGCAAATTGCAGGAAACAGATCGCGAGCGTCATGCATTCCATTACCACCGTCTTTCTGAAATGGAAAGATATGCAGAGGGCGGTACAACCACTAATGGAAACGGCCCATACGAATAAATTACTTCTGGACTGCTAGAAAAAAAAAATGTTTCGGTCCTATGTAGACAACAGCAGAGAAGGTTTTGCGGCTTGTTCCCCTTGCAAGGCGGCGTCGTTAAAACAGAACGAGTGAAGATTAAAACTCCTAGGAGCCGCCCCTAAAAAAAAAAAAAAACAGTGGCCACGGAGCTACCGTCCAGATAAACGCAGTTTCCGCTCCCAAGATTGCTTCAAGCTGGTGAGGCTCGGCAGGGTTTAATGTGTGGTATTGAAGTTCTGGAAAGCAATTATTGCCAAAAGTTATCGATACGCAAAGAAGGTGAGGTGCAACGAACACTACCTACACGCTAATGAGCGCTGAGTAAGGGTCACGTGCTAACAACCCCGGAGGTATGCGTGAGGAGCGCATCCTTTCTAAATAGTTTTTTTTCCAGAGGTACGTCCTCTTTAATCCCGATTAGTACCCCATCACACTAACTAGATCTACAGCACAGTGAATACCTATGCCCTTGTTCTTCAACTCCAAACAACAGGCTCTAGCTGTTCCCTTAAGCCTTCGGGTCTCGCCTATCCCGTTTACTAGATCTCTGCCTCCTCTGTTGCATTACCCTTTCAAGGACTCCACCTTTCATATCCACTCAAGTTCTTAGCCGAAGTGAAAAAAAATAGAAGTGGTTCTTGAGCGCAAAAGAAGCGTTCCCTTCTTTAGAATTCAATAATAGGTACTGGCGTTGTAGAACGAAAACGACGGCACAAGCGTGCCGCGAAGCCGGGTGTTCATAGGAGACGGAGCTCTTGTTCTGCCTCTCCAAGTGTTCAGAGTCCTACAGTAAAAAACAATATATTAAACACGTGAAAACCTTATCGCTCTCGCCTCTCCAATTCGGAGTCAGACTTTCCGCATTTATCTCCAAAAACTGGCGCAGAGATGAGGTCTTAAGCGGAAACAGCGTTCATATCAAACGTGAAACACAACGGAACCACCAGCTTGAGTCACGCTGTTCTAAGAAAGCCAGAAAATCGGCTTCTACGACTTCCTGCGAAAGTCAGGAAGAGCCAAGTCAGGAGACAGTGACCAAACTTTTGCGTGATACCAAAAAAAAGAAGAAAACAGGAAAAGAATAAGCGTCCACAACTTCCGAAAGTCGGAATAAAGAAAGGGGGGAGGGTGAGTCACCAGCGAAACTAGAGGAAAATATAGCGATACAGAGTGAGGCCTAATGGAGCTCGAATCAACCTACCCTTCGAAATGAAACGGAAAGCCACGCGCGAGGCAAAACAACAGAACAGCACATCAGGGAGATAAACAGAGAAAAAAGACAAAATTCCAAACCAAACAATTCAGCTAGAATAAAAAGATGAGAGGCTGCTGTTAGACAACCCTCACCCTCTGCACACACGTCGCACGCCATGACGCCTGCTGCGTGACATCATCTCGCGTCTTTCAGAGAAAAGGACTCCCTGGAGCGCTTTCTGCCTGCCTTTATTTCCTCTTTATTTTTTTCCTGTCATTCTCCCGCTGTTCTTGTACACACGACTGAAATCTCGGGCTCCGGAAATTTGTCCTCGGCGTAGAAAGAACCCAGAGATTTTATTTAGGCTCAAAAACATTTTCAACAGCCACGGATCGGTCAGTTGTTCGTCGCGCACTCCACCACGGATCACCGCGACCGCGAGGTCATCTTTTGAACTAACCGCAATACGTCGCGATACGACATATATATATATATATATATATATATATATATATATATATATATATATATATATATATATATATATATATATATATATATATATATATATATAATATGACAATTCCTGCACGGCTTTTATGCCGCCGCGGTGGCTCAGTGGTTGCGGCGCTCGGTTGCTGATCCGAAAGACGTGGGTTCGATCCCGGCCGCGGCGGTCGAATTTCGATACAGGCGAAATGCTAGAGGCCCTTGTACTGTTTGAAGCCAGTGCACGTTAAAGAACCCCAGGTGCTCGCAATTTCCGGAGCCCTTCACTACGGCGTCCCTCATAGCCTGAGTCGCTTTGGGACGTTAAACGCCACAAACCAAACTAAACTGCCCTGCATTGTTTTTCTAGAATACGTTTGGCAACATAAAAATTTAGCGTCACCAAACGCGGATACCCAAGACGGCTCTTACGTGTTGTATTTAGGTATCAAATAGACTCTATTATCAACTCCGGCAGCACGTATTCGGGATTCGCCAGTGATTGAAATCTTGGGCTGATGGCACACTGCCTTCAGCGTCTGTCTTTGTCGCAAGGGCAACACAAGCGCGTAAAAATAAAAGAAGTTTCTTCCGATTCACCAAGAAGCGTAAAGAGGCTATACCAATACAAAATGCGCCATTTAGCCCCTCGTGTCCATTTAATGAACTTACTCCTCCCTCCTTCCGTCACTCGTGCTGCACACCCGCCCTCTCTCGCAACAAGATAAAGAAATGAAAAGAAGTTCGCAACATTAGCATCGACGGCACCAACCGCATAAGTGACCTTCCGGGATAAAACTTCACTTCATGCTCAATTTCTTGACTTTTGTTCTATTTTCTGCAATGCTTTACTACGGGTAACAAATAGGAACGTCTGCAAATACTTGCACGGATGCCAGGCCATTCGAAAGCCAGTCTGTTTCGCCCCGACACGCACAAGCAGAGCAGTCCAGAAAGACCAAAGCCCTACTGCACATACATATACACGCGCACGCACACACACACACACAGACGAGCACGGACGTTCACGGCCAAGAATACACACACGCCCGCACACCTACACGCACGACTTCCTCGGACACAGCGCAGCCACGCCGAGAGCAAACAGACGATGCCACCGGCAGATGGACAGCGCCCGAAGGAGCGATAACAGGCGCACCCTCGCCCCCTCCACCCCCCCCCCCCCCCCTTCAAAAAAAGAAAGATGGACGATAGAAATGGACGCTTGGTGGCGGTCATGTCGGCGGCACAGCACAGCGCGGCGCTCGGGAAGCACTCGGCTCACTCCGCCAGAGCATGTCGCTGCAACATGCCGGAGCATGCACCAGCTAAAAGATGAGCATGTCGTCGGAGTATGCCAACAGATTAGGACTAAATAAGGCTCTAACCACATGACGAAAAGGTTTGATGCGTTATTACCCGAGTTCATGCTTCGGCAACAATCGGTTACGCCTGCCTTACAGAGGGTAACGTCGGTCAGGTATTACACAAAAATTAATAACGCTCCTAGGGCCAGCGCGAAAATTCAGGTGGGAAATATTGCGCGTTCCGGTTAAAATATATTATTCGCGCTAAGTTTATGTGCGTTGGTCCAATTGACCATTTGCGGAGAAGTTTCTGCGCATGCGTGGATGGATGGATGGATGGATACGGCTGAACCCTTTACATCGGGCGGTGGCTCAAGCCACCTAGCCATGTCTTGTGAAATTTTACTCCTGTCTTGCTTTTAGCCACCAATCAGATAACCTTCGCTTGGTTACTTCTAACCTCTTAAAATCCACTTTCCCTTCACTATCCCTAAACCCCAATGCCTTGGGTAAGTCAGCCCCGCTGCCTTCCACTGTAGGGTGAAGCCCTTTACAGAAAAGTATCAAGTGTTCAGCCGTTTCCTCCTCCTCTCCGCACGCAATGCACAAAGTGTCTATCTCCTGGTACCTGACTCTATACTTCTTAGTCCGCAAAACTCCAGTCCTGGCCTCAAACAACAAAGAACTTCCCCTACAATTATCATAGATATTTTCTTTGACAATTTCCTGTTTAAAGGTCCGGTATGTTTCTAGTGCCGATTTCGTCAGCATCCCTGTTTTCCACAAAGCTCTCTCTGTTCCTTTAACCTTTTTCTTAACCGATAAATGCTGATTTGCCCCCTTACTGCTGTCCAGATATTTGCTTGTCAATTTTCTAGCTCGCTTTCTCCATTTCGTGTCAACATTCTTTATATACAGGTATCTGAAAACTTTCCTAGCCCACCGCTTTTCCTCCATCCTTCTCAATCGTTCCTCAAATGCTATCTTACTGCTAGCCTCTCTGCTCTCGAAAGACGCCCATCCCATATCACCCTGTACCCCCTGATTTGGTGTATTGCCATGTGCTCCCAAAGCTAACCTCCCTACTCCCCGTTGCCTAATTTCCAGCCTTGCTTGAACATCTGGCCTCATACACAGGACCGCATTCCCGAAGGTCAGGCTAGGGACCATCACCCCTTTCCAGATCCCTCTTACCACCTCATACCTATTGTAATTCCACAGTGCCCTATTTTTCATGACAGCTGCATTCCTACTAGCTTTATTCATTACATATTTTTCATGCTCTGTCAGATACTCAACACTGTTATTTATCCACACCCCAAGATACTTGTACTCATTCACTACCTTTAGCACGAACTCCTGTATTCTATGCTCGCCGCCCTCTTCATTAAATGTCATGACTGCAGATTTTTCCTTACTATACTTGAAGCCTAATCTATCTCCCCCTGTACTGCATATGTCTAACAACTTGGGTGAAGGCGCAGGCAGCGCCCTCTCTGGGCGGTTTGGTTTTTGGTTGGAAAACATGAGCCAGCCGCGCATTCCTGCGCTGTAGTGCGACGACTGATGTGAGCTGTAACTTCCACGGAACTGACATGTAACTGCAACGCGATTTATCTAAGCTAACCACGCGTTTTGCAACAGCGAGACTTGTACGTAATAAAGGCGCAAAAGACGAACCCGTTGATGGGGCCAGTAATGCGCACATCCAGCACGTTTCGAAACGGGTGTTGCTGCTTTATTTCGCGCTTACTGCCGAGTACACACTGCTTGGTCGTTCTAGAAGAGTTTAGCCACCGACGCAGGAAAACCGAATGATATATACTAGTATGAACATTCACCATTAATGCTACAATGTGCTTCCTGAACAGAGGGAGCACGGCCGAGCGCAGCCTCGCGTATATCCGCGCATTCTAACGCTCCCGCGGCCCGTTAGCACGCAAAGCAACGCTCTGCCGTATCAGCACGAGCCGGGATTGAGATAGTACAACGGGTCCTTTAATAATCAGCTAAGTGTGCCCTGAGGCAATAGGTGTTGTGTTAAGTTAGCAGAAACTCCGGCCCTATCAAGGAAGCGCAAACGTAAACGTCTGTGTGCATTAGGAAAGTGCATCCCATTATACTGTCACACTCGCCCGCGCATAGGCGCACATTCACGCACATTTTCACTTGGTCATTCGGCGCTCCGCTGAGGTCGTTTTTCAGGCTACAACGCGAAAATAATTCGCTACACCCTGTTTCTAAAAACGGAAATGGGATGTTCTCCTCTGCCATCATACTCTTTCGTTAGCTGACACACGTTTCCGGCCAATAAACAACACTAAAACAACAAAACAAGCGCACGTGAGCTGCTGAACGCTGCCTTGCGCATGCTTGCTCGAGAGTACCTTTCCAACCAAAGGTACCGGCGGAGCTTCTCTGTTTGCACGACAGGCGGCGCTCGCTTTTCCGCAAATGGTCAGTTCTGTAACTCTACTTCCCTTCTTAAGGGAGAGAGAATACTGATGAACGACTGTAAAGCGTTTCAGTTGATGAGGCCAGAAATGAGAACGCAGCCTTAAACTATAACGGAAGCAGGCAGGAATAAGGACCGGTAGAAGGACGTTCAACCGGTATAAAACATTTTCTGCTGAAAGAAAATCATATCAACCAAATTCTCTTCAACGTCTTTTTTTTTAGTAGCGCCATAACGAAGGTTGATATTCGCTGAAGGCATGTGCTTTTCGCATGCCGAACTCAAGCTACGCTAGCTGAAAACGGAACATTACAGAGACGAGAGACCAAAATCAAAATTCCCTAGCACCGATCTCCCTAACAATTCCTCCGTTTTATTCAGAAGCACAAACACTCACGAAATGCTGGCCAATAAAACCGCACAATAATAATGCCTCTGAAAGAGAGTGCCCTGAGCATTATTAGACGGCTTATAAGTTGCAGGTACCAGGAACAGCTCTTGCAAAATGCAAACACCCGGAGGATATATCCACATCTGGCCAACGCCGCATGCGTACAGAGCAATATATATACAAGTTGAAAAAAACGTGAGGTCGGGTAGGGAGCGCTTCGGATTTATAAAATGCCCTGCAGTACGCCAAAGGCCGATCCCAGCTATACACAGACACCGGAAAACGCAAACACCGTATTTCGTCTCGATCCAATGATGCGCGAATCGTCGACTGCTTTTTGCGAACTGCCAGCCAGAGCAGCGTAAACGCTGAGCGGCAGCATTATCCAACCAGCAAACGAGCCAAGCCAAACCATAGACGGGCCTCTGGCGTATCCAATTCAGCGAGACCAGCGACGCGGATCCGATCCGGCCGGCCGCTGTTTACCAACGCTTCTTCTCCTATGCGACTCTTCTGAAATACGACGCTAAGTTTGCGCAGAGCTAGTGAGACAGAGAGAGAGAGGGAGGGTGTCTCGAAGATGCCTAAGACAATCTCCAGACTCCTGGAGGTGATCACACGGACGGAAAGAACTTTAGCGGCTTCCCCTGACTCCTTTCTTTTAGTTTCCCCATATTTCCCTGCATACCCGTGCTAGAGTGGAGTGGAATGGCAGTGTCTTTCCTACCTCACTCCCGCGTTTTCCTTTTTTCAATATTTCCCTAAACACACAGCTGATGCGCGCTGCCTCCTCACGCCAGTTCCGCAGACGCAACGGCATTCTTAGAGGATTCCGAATTGCTCGCAGGTAAAACGTGCTCCTTCTGCAGTTCCCTTTGCTGCCTTTAAGTGCTCAGATTAGTGCTCAGATTTACCGTAGCTGGCATTGAAACGGACCCGTTAGCTACGCAAGGAGAAAAAAAAAATTGTAGGGGACACTTAAGCTGTATGACGAGAGAGGGTGTTCGGTTAACTCCATATATGCAGAAGGTCATCCTCTACTTTATATTAATATGTCCCTGAGACTCTTCACGCCCCTCCTTACGCTGTGGTGCAGCGGTTAAGAGATGTGCCACTGCCCTGCCATGGCAGGTGCTTCCAGCGGTGGGTCCTTTGCAGTCCAGGTTTCTCTTCTCGAGCGACTAATTAGTAATTTAATTGCCACCTGCCACGGTGGGCAGTTTTCTCACTATCCGGTCGCCAGGTTCTGATGACACCGCAAGGTCACCTGACCTAGGTGGCCCACCTGCCTCCAAGGTTGCTCTCCTGGGTCCACCCGCCGGAGTCATGCTCGTGATTTTTCGCCCTCTACACCGACGCCGACACCGGATTTTTTAAATAGCAAGGTCTTTAACTCTATCGCGTTAAAATCCGAGTCAAAACGTATCCTCACACCACTGTACAAAGAGAACCACGGGCGTCGCGAGCCTTCAGCGCACCCCGTCCAGTGTCAAAAAGCACAGATACATATATATTAGCGGCACACAACAGCGGAACAAAGTAAAACTCGGCACCTGATCGTGAAAAGGCGCACCCCGCGTACGCCTCCCTCATTTGAGCGGCATTTCGAGGTAGGCACTGGGAAAGGGAAGGAAGGAGGGCTGTCTCAAAGGAGGAATATCGTCGTGGGTGTCGAAAGGGGTAACACAGGCGATGCATCGGAGGCAGGAAGAACAATGAGACGCAGTTCCCGGGGGGCGATGGTCCCAAAGAGCGGCCGCCCGAGCACCGCTTGCTCCGATTCTCAATTAGCGCTGCGAAACTCTGCCTTTCTTCGAAATCAATTCACGCTGGCCCACTGGGGCAACTAGAAGGCGGCTCGGCGTCGAGTTGAATGCGCCATCAGGAGAGGAAATCCGCATGGCAAATAGGTTCTTTAGAGTTATGTACGAAGCCTATCCGTTCTCCGTTTCAACTAAAGTCGTTTATGGGAATCTGATATTGCGTGCTATATTGCACAAGTGTGTTTCTCATACATAGTGCGCGTCTGCAAGGAAATTAATCGCAGCGAGAGTTTTCACAAACGACGCTCGATGGCGACTCTGTTTCCGGTGCAGATTTCCTACGAAAAAATTCGGTGTAGAGAAAAAAAGAAAAGCATTGCAGCTTTTCCTTTAGAACTAAACAGTTGCTTGCATCATTCAATAGGAGACGCATAAAAGCTGTTTATTGAACACTTATCCAGCCAAAGTGAAAGGTGTGTATTTGATATCACGTGGAAGCTTAATTCCGCAACAAAACCAGATCGGCTTGCTTCAGTCAAATCCGCTTGTAAAACACGCACACTCGCGCGTAAGAAAGCCGAGCCAAGTCGCAACCAAGCCAGGACTGATTAAGGCACTCGGTTGATTAAACCAAGGCCCGCGGTACACGCTCGCAACGTTCGCCTCTACAGCGCAGGCGGGCGTGAGAGCGCGCCTACCCGCCGTTTCCCCTTGAGCGCCTTTTAATCCACCTGGTCGGTGCGCCTTGCAAGGCTATTACGAGATGCTAAGTCATGCGTACGTCACCAAGGGAACGGGGGGGGGGGGGGGCTCCTTTAGGCAGCCCTTCACCCTTGCGCTAAGCAATCATCCTTTTAATCGTTGATTAAACGTACGCAGCTAACACCAACTGTGTGTGTGTGGGGGGGGGCAAAACCGCGTTCCGCGCGTTTCTTACGGGCGAATTTTTTTTATTTGTTCACTGAGACGGCAGAAGGGGGAGGCGCGAGCCACAAATTACCGCAATGCATCGTTGAATTAACGGAGATCAATACTGGCCATGCTGGCGAAACTGCGTACCACGTCCGGGTGTGTATTAAAGGGTAAAGACAAAGGAACATCGATTCACTCACTCGTGAACGCGCGGCCAAGGAGAGAACCTCACAGGCAAGCTTCGCGATCTATATTTCATTTTTCAAAGCAGCCGCGGCATAGCTGGTACTATTAAGTCAAGAGAAATAAAAACTTAGGTCAGGAGAAAGCCTTGAAAATAATACGAAATAAATGGAAGGAGCTATGGGGTTCTCATCTCCCCCGTACACGAACGAAAGAAGCACGGATTTGTTTGATGAGCGGGCTTTAAGAGAAAAGCGCGTGGGCCGATCGAAGTCATCAAAAAGGATCCCCGCACTATCGTTCCGAAAGCAATAATCTAAAAAAAAATAACGCTTTGGCGATAAAAGCCAAAATAAATGTGAGGGGCACTGGAAAGTTTACAAAAAAAACTGAAAAGGAGAGAGAGGGAACAGAATGTATATATGATAGCGTGCATGTGAAGGCATTGTGGAGAAGCAGAGTTCAGGCGAGGAGAAAAACTGAGAACGGAACCGATACTTCGCTTGGTGAGCCCAACTTTCCGCCCTTTCGGAACGCAAGCGTGCATCCCGCGTTGATAGCGCTTCAGCTTATGTTTTTTCTATTTATGCATACACATATGCATTCCTTTCGGCGCTTATGCTTTGCGCCCTCTTCTTTCGAGCTACAGGAAAAAAAAAAAAGGGGGTGGGGATAAGGACTGCACCCCCCCCCCCCCCCCCCGTAGAATATAGTGTGCACAGAGATCAACCACCCACCTAGCATTGCGATTAGCCGCCGATGAACCCCTACGGGTGCTTAAGCTTCGAGCTGCTTGAGAGCTGTTGCTCCCAAGTGGCAAAAAGAAAAAGAAAATAAAAGCGGCGAGACGCAGAATTTTAAGCAACGTTTCAAATGCGTAAGTGAAAACAGGCGTTTTCAGTTATCGGAACAGCTTTTTCAGTACAATGTGAGTCATTTCAAGCGCAGTCTATAGGTGGAAGAGAGAACCAACTATACAAGAAAAGGCGCCCATTGCTGAAGCTGGCGTCACCACCTGCACTGATTCGTCATTCCACAGGTGGATCAAAAAGGCCTTAGCGAGATACTTTTAAGGGGCTTTCCAATAAGACCGCGCATTGGAACGCTTTATAATAACAAACTGTTTATCACTGCCGTTACCGCTCAAGTGAGATTCAGGGGACGCACGTGTGTCATGCGCATGCGCAGTCAATTCACGGCGCCATCGTGGTACAGCACAGTGCCGGTAGAAAAAAAAAAGAGCGCTCAAAGAGGTACGCATGGGCGGAACACGTACCAAGCTAATGGCTGGCGGTTCCATAATTGTAGCGGTGTACACTAACGGTATGATAGAGATTTCTTCTATATGAGAAATAGCACCCGTTTACTGCGAAGTTTAGCTCCAAAGGACTAACGCGAAGATATGCGAGGAGGAAGTGTTGGGACCTTGCTGCGACAAAAGAGGCGCTGGTATTCATTTCGCCAGTCACTGAAATCATTTTGTCATTAAACTAATGAAGAACGGAGCACAAATACGCAGAGGCGGCAAATTCCGGAACATAAACGCCAAACTCGCGTCTCTGTGCCGCGGGCAGATTGTGGGAGTCGGAAATGCGATCATTATACAAGCTCCTTGGATCTTGTCCAGCAGTGCATCCTGTGCACACAAAATGCGCGAAGTACTGGCTACTTGTGACTAAGAGGGAACAATACGCCGCAAGCAATATTGCAGGCAGGGCAGCCACCCGTTCCCAAACAGAGTAGACTAGGGCAACGAGAGCTCAGACACGACGGAAACTCTCAACAGCTTAGGAGATATACGTCTAGCCCTGTTGTTCTATAGTGATGGCGTACCAAGGAACAGACGTATCAGACGGAAAGATGAGAACACTCCCGCTGACGTCAAGACGAATGCAATGCAATGCAAGACGAAGCCATCGGTAACCGCTCCTCTTGGACCTCGCTGTGTTATCTGCCACTGGTCGCTGGTCAGAAGAGCCGGCGTCGAGACTATTGCCAACAACACCGATAGAATCCATCTCGAGTTCCCCCCCCCCTCCCCCCCCTGGGGAAAATGACTCATATCGCAATTTGCGCGAGTGTTTGTTCAAGCGGCGGTACCCTGGCTTTCTTCAAGCTTTAAAACTTGGCCGTACTTTCTGAGGGAAATGAGCGGCTGACCTGCAAAGATAACGTTCCACATCTAATTTAACTGTCAGCAGCGCAGATAACTAATTTGGCATCACATGCAGAGAAGCTAAATCTCAAGGCGGAGCTTACAGGTGCAATCTAAAATAAAGCGATTGACCCTCCAGGGCTATCCGCAACAAAAATTAAGGTCTCCGTATGTGAAGAGAAGTGACTGCACGCTATGCATCAGTGACTGTCGCCTCACTAAAGTGACGTCCGATTGGAAGTCCATTACGGCGAACTTTCTGAGCAAAAATATGCTCGAAGAATTTCAGCCGCGTATACAAATTATATCAGTCATCAGCGCCCAGAGATCAGAGCCAGCTGCGTTCGCGAAATAATCGATGCACGACCACATAAAAAGAGAAAAATCTGCAATAGCATATAAATGAGTTGTGTAACAAAAGTAAAAACAGCGCTAATTTTGACACAAACCACACAGAAAGACCAGACAGGACAGGACAGCGCCCGTCCTGTCTGGTCTTTCTGTCTTGTTTGTGTCAAAATTAGCGCTGTTTTTACTTTTGTTACACAATGTTACACCAACTAGCTCAGCAAGAGGTACTGTTAAACATACAAATGACGCATCGTGTGACTACCGCAGCCGCTGAACTGACACTGATGAAACACAAGTAGCCGCAGTAGCCTATGAGTGATTGGGCGGATTCGTGGCTAACAGAGAGTATACTCTGGATCCCAGTTCGGGAAGCAGTGTAGATTTGGCGGCTCGGAGGCAGTCTTTACGCTCCAGTGAGGGGCATGCGGACAACACCGACAGCGACGCGATATCAGGAGAACTAGGATGACACAGCTAGCGCCGTAAACGTTCATAAAAGTTAGAAGTTCTTCCATTCGCTCATCGCGGAAATCTTCCCCCAGGGACATACGCTACCAGAGAAAAAGCGTTGAACGTTAAACGTACGTTACAGCTGGCGAAGAAATCGTAATCAACATCATCACTATCAATAAGCTTGCATCAACTGCAGGACAAGCTTCTCCCGATGCACTCCTATCAGCCCTCCCTGCGCGAGAGTCGCCGCAACCGAATCCCAGAAAGTTAGGAGCAGAATGCGTGAAGACGCCAGCCTGTAGAGCGGTGGGTCAGTGCTTCGCGTTCGTGCTTTCGCCCTAACAAGTTCCAACCAAGCAATCACAGGTCCTTCTATCGGAGCGAATATCTTGAAGAATTTGGCTCTCGATTTGCGAGCACCGACATTCGTCTCGGAGCTAACAAATCCAAGGAATAACGAAGTGCGACCGGGGACAGAACAAAATAAAATTCTTATCACTGCATTCCATTCTACTGTTATAATGAGCAGCGATTATACCGGCTGGTGCCGACGCAAACGACAGTTGAAGCGTCCCAATCAACGGCGACTGACTAAAATGAATAGAATTTAACTACAATCATCAAATTATTCTTATCCCGGAGCGGTTCAGTTTGGTTTGTGGGGGTTTAGCGTCCCAAAGAGACTCAGGATATGAGGGACGCCGTATAGTGAAAGGCTGCGGATAACTTCGACCACCTGGGGATCTTTAACGTGCACTGACATCGCACAGTACACGAGCCTGTATAATTTCGCCTCCATCAAAATTCGAACACCACCACCGGGATCGAACCCTCGTCTTTCGGGTCAGCAGCCGAGCGCCATACCGACTGAGCCACCGCGGCGGCTTTATCCCGGAGTGGGTAAGCCCCAACGTACACCGTCCATTGGCGACATTCATTTCAACATGTGCATTCGTCTTTCGAAAAACGCCAAGACAAAAGCACCCCCCCCCCCGCACTAACGCACGCGTCTTTCCCCAACTCTTCTTCCTTTCACAAATATGAGCATAATTAAAACTCCTGACTTTTGTGACCTGTCAAGCTAGAATGCAGAGAGAGAGCAAGAGAGAGAAAAAAGAAAGCACAAAAGAAAAAAAGAAAACAACGAGGCAGATCATCTATGAGAGCTGTCAAACGCATCTGAGGCATTCTTCTTCATTACAGCATTTTTTTTTCTTCGCCCCTCAGTTCATTATTTCTCTTCGCCGCTCATCCGCAGCTCCGAATGCAGACACCCCACTTGCATGGCCTCCCACTATGACTTAATGAACTTAAAGCGTCACGCGATGAAAAAAGAAGAAAGACGACGAGTTGCAGTTGCGGGATTGCGTCCCGAGACAAGAGGAACGATTTTTCTTACTCCGTTTATGGCCGCCAGAACGACCTGGAGTCATCTGTAGCCGCGAACTAAGTGCGGCGCAGAAACGAAAAGGAAAAACTAGTAAAATTACACGTGACCATCACAATCGCATACTTTGCGAAAATTGTAAGCATACACGCTCCAAGCTCTTGAACGACAACGAAACACGACGTTTCCGGGCCTGTACGGGTCCCTTGATCACATACAGCGCTGCATGGAACGACGGTGGCTTAAGTATGGTTAAAATTGAGCCATAACAGATCGTAGGTTTCTGGAAGAATTCCGCGTGTTCTGTTAAAAGAACGAAGTATGCTTTGTTAGTACTTTGCATCATAAACGAGATATGAGTATCTGGTGCGCTTCCAAATAAGACGGTCGTGTTCCAGTTTGCTGTAACCGTGTGATGAAGCTCGGCAGACATTATAAAAGGACAAATCATTTAACGGAGCCTAGTTGCGTCATGGACCGAGGGGAAAAGGCAGAACATGTGGTACGGCGAGGCAATGAAAATATGAATTCAAATACAGAATTCTTTGCTTGCACCGTCAAGTATAGCGGGGAGTCTACCTGGTGCATCAGGGGTATCGGAGTTTAATCTGTGAATAAACGTGCGATAACACCGCACAGCGAACGGGCACATTTACATTTGAGCCCTCATCAGTGCGTCTTGAACATACGGCGGGAAGTTTTATCTCCCTCCTTTAAAAAAAAGTTTACAAAAATGGAAGTTTTACCGCCCTCCTTTACAGAGTTTAAACTAACGTTAAAGTATACCAGTTAAATAGAGCCCTTTGATAATAAGGGAACTCGGTATTGAGATCTTCTTTTGAGGTACCATAAGAAATAGGCGACCGCGTTGAAATAAAAGCACAATAGTGATAATTGAGACTCAATTGAGCCCACTCAATACGTTCAGTCTAGTAGAAATTGGGCGTTAACGTTACTAGAGCGTTGTAAGATTACTTAGGTAAAAAGTGTGAAAGTAATCTGTTCGTCATATATCCTAGCTTTCCTGGAACAAAACGCAGATACTTCAATGATACGCTTTTAAGCCTTCAACAAACCGACAACTTGCGTACAACTTTCTCTGCAACCACATGTTATGATGGGAGGCTACCAAATTTGCGCTCGTCCTGTCTGCTTCTCTTCTGTGTCATGTGCCTTGCGCAGTTTTATCTTTTTATAATCATTTCATACCAACTAGCCCCTCGCCACTCACTCCTGGAATACCAAATTTTACAGCAAATGTGCCCCCAGCCAGATATCTGGAAAGAGCAAGTAACAAGTTCGGCGAGATGACATTACAACGCAACAGAAACGTGCTGCATCAATACATTCACCTCCCCTCAAACCTACATGCTCATTCTTATATACTCGCTATGAAAGGTGTACCATGTAGTATTGGTGCTCAGTTGTTAATAACCAAAGATATCGAAAATCATTTCAGTGCCACTAACCCAATCTGCGGGTGGCATAAACAACAAGGCTAAACTGCAAATTTATGTCAGTTGATGTGATTCCTCAGTGCACGAACTGCGAAAAAAAAACAATTCATTTCTTCAAATCGATACTTGACGCACATTTCATCTCCGTAACGTTCCTGTTCTCCCTTTGTACCATTGTTTCAATGCTTAAAGTCACTACTTTGCAAATACTGTTAAATCGTTCTAATCCTAACACTACTAATCAGTTTTGTATTGAGCACTGCATGGAAAAAATATGTAGAGAAGTTATGGCTCGACGAAATTAACCGACATTCAGTAAGACTCAAATGATCTGGTAGCAGTCGGCTTCCGGGTCATTCACATGAGCAGAGACCGTTTTGACATCTTAACAAAGGAGCTCAATAAAGTTTCAGTTTTACTGGAATATTATAGGCTCTACATGGATTCGATTTGGGGTCAATTGAAACTCGATGCGCATTTCTCTAAGGGACAGCTAAACCACGCGTACAGGCTTTGCTTGTACACTGTCTTTAATGAGTGTAGAAAAAACCGCTCCTGATACTGTTCTGCCTGCAATGCATCGCACCGTCCCCTCTTGCTCGAGTTGTTGCTCGGTGCAATTCGTGACTCGCTGAAAAGCGCAACCACGGACGCGGGCGGCAAAGAACATCACAGGAAAGCGACAGTGCACATGGGGATAACGTGGACGACTTGAAAGCGACAAAATTGCAAAGCAGAAAAAAAGAAAGAAGGATACGCCGGAGACGACACAGAGAGCAATAAGACGCCCGTGTCGTCGCTGGGGACTTTATAACAAAGAGGTTACGCGGAGGCAGCACTCGCGTCAAACATGCAGCGGCGCCGGAGTTCAAAGGGAAGAGTATGAGGAAACGGCTCACAAAAAAAAAAAATCACAAAAGAAAGAAAGTTAGGGGACGCCTTTGAGGCACATAGAGAGAAAACGAAAAGAAAGCCAACAGAGTCCACGTAGTCGGAAAGGAAGATTGCAACGCGCAGTTCCTCCAGGGGCATATGCGCGGCCTGGGCGAGACTTCGCTTCAGGAGCCGCAGGGAGCGCAGAAAAAAAAAAAAAGGAGAGGAACAAACCATTTCAGGATTATTTCCGTGCAACGTTTCAACACCACACGGCGCGCGAGAGGACTTGGCCGTTTTGCACAGCGTTTTGTTCTCCACTTTGATGAACTGAACAGGCTACATTCACGCTCTTAATGCGGTCGTTTCTTCATTCATTCATTCATTCATTCATTCATTCATTCATTCATTAGACCATAACAGTAACAGACGCATTACGCACACATCATCATTTATCCACACAACATGCAAAAGCGTGTTTCAGCTGAACGGCCTAGCAGAGAAAATAGCTGATGATGATTCAGAGATAATTCACTTGATTTGCATATTCCAGACGGCTTGTGGGACGGAGTGCGTCATCGTTGAAAAGGAGCATAATCTGGCTCCCGTGTTTCGCATGTACGCCCTGCTAAGCGGAGTAAAAAAAAATCAGAGAGAAACGAAAATAAGCAAATGACTCGCGAGTGTGAGCATATATCGCACCGACTAATTTCGGAAGCTATTTGGATGGAAAACAGTCGGCGCACCAGAGCGGTCGGTCGGAAACCACGAGCAGCCCCAAAACTGAGCAATCCAACCGCTCTCTCTCTCTCTCTTTTTAACTTGAAAGTGTTTTGACGCTAGCGCGAAAGCTTCCGCAAAGTCACGGCTTCACTCTCCGCTAAATTAGGCGCCATGTGCGATGAGATATTGCTGTTGCTATCCGTCGCGGTCGCTGGTAACTCTGAATATAACAAGACAGAGATTGCGTTTTTTTTTTCCGGCTTGCTCGGCAGTTTCGGTTAGCTTGTTTGGACACAACGGGGACACCGGTTTTAATGGGCGAGAAAGGTGCCGGCCTTTTTATAATTCATCAAGTTGTCTTTTCCGCTTATTGCGTAGTCCTAATAATGGCGTCGATGTTAATTAGTAAAATAAAGGAAAAAGTGCTGAACGAGCTGGCTCCTTCTTGCATGTGACGTTGTCACGTGAATCCCGTCTAGATATTCCCCTTGGAGAAGAAGAAAAAGAAACACTCTAATACGGTTATGTATGTTGCAATAAAAATTTCCAGCTACGGCATTACAACGGCAAGGTGCTTTGATGTGAAGCTTGCTTAACAATTCTGGAAAAAGTCCAGCGCGAGCACCGTATAAAAGGGGGAAAGCGGGAGTTTCGATCAGGTACGCGGAGTTGTCAGTAACCCTTCTGCGCAGGCACAACCCATCGCTTTGTACAGCGTGCAGGGGTATCGGGATGGGGCATGTAGAAGTAGCTAGCTGGCGGCAGCCTCCACAGAAGTGCACCAAACTCCCCAAATGTTCGTACTACGCAACGCAATACGCTACGACGGCCAGCACCTTGCGCGTGCGCGGCGGAGTGTGACACTCGGGCGCGCGAAAGCGGCATGCAAAGGAGGAAGTACACTGAACTGAGAATGCAACGAGGAGGAGACGGATGAGAAGGAGGGAGTAAGAGGGGAGAAATGTGCGAAGGAAAACAGTGGCGGCTGTGTTTGCCAGGGCGTCGACGCCGCTCTGCAGGCAGCGGCTGTTCCAGCAAGCGCCTCCCAGACGACGACTGCTCAGAGAACTCGACTTGGCGCCGGCGAAAGAAAGATAGCAAGCGTCGACACCTGCTTCTGAAGGGAGAGCGAAGGAAAAACAGAAAGCAGCAAACGGTGGAGAAATGAAACGAATGCAGAGGATGAAGAGGCTAAGAAAGAACGAATGAAAGGGTGAAAAGCTAAGAGGAGTAGAGAGGAGAGCCGAAGAAAAGCGAGCGACTAAACCTGCCATGAAAGAAACGTTAAAAACATGCAAAGTAGCGGAAAGGCGTTAACATAAGCAGAATAAAGAGAAGTGAAAGGGCTAGGCCTGATGCACGAGAAGTAGTGGAGACGCAAATAATAAAAGGGAGAATACGCAACCGGGAGAGAAGGAGAAAGAGAGAGGGAGCAATGAAAAACGTGGAAGGAATGCCGCGGCGTCCGCGTTATGTTATGAAGTGGAGCTGGCGTCCTTTGAGCGCATAGAAACGCCATGCACGTACATCTGCCGACATGCTTTCGCGGGAGCCTCGGTTGTGCGCTCACCCCTTCGTATACAGGGATGACAGGAGAAGAAAGAGAGATGCTGTCGTCGAGCACGTAGCTCGCCCGATAGATTTCAAGACGCGGAGTCTAAGCCGAAGGCTTCGGGGGGATCAATCGCCCGGCGTCATGCTTCGGAAGTCACTCGGATTGCAGCAAGTTATTCGTCGCAGTGTCGTACGCTAAGCGCTTACGGCAATTCACATGGCATGGCACCGATCAAGGTTACACTGAAAGAATAGAGAGAGGCGACGCCAATGCGACCAACTGAGCCATTGTCCAAAAAGGTCAGTGAACGCGCATAAATTTGCATACGAAACAGGTTGGCCGAGGCGCACACGCACAGA
Source organism: Amblyomma americanum (assembly GCF_052857255.1). Taxonomy (NCBI): domain Eukaryota; kingdom Metazoa; phylum Arthropoda; class Arachnida; order Ixodida; family Ixodidae; genus Amblyomma; species Amblyomma americanum. The sequence continues at coordinate 6,883,008 of NC_135507.1, read as the reverse complement.
TGTCAGCAGCTGACCAACGTGTCCAGCTGCCGGCATTTCAGCCACAAACTGTTGGAAGTGCGACTGTTTCAAAGTGCACATAACAGAGCGATTTTGCGATTTCGAACAATTTTTTTAGCGAAGGAGTTGCAAGTCGAAAAGGAGGAGGAAGGCTATTTTCGCGAACAATGCTTGAACATCGACCATGCTCAAATAAGAGAGAGGCTTGAAAACTTGGAGCGCGGTGCTATTCGCTGAGCATGGTCAATTCGAAGTGCGATCCAACATTTGAACTTGAACTAAGTTCCAGGGAAAACTAGAAAAATCATCACGAATGCACACCACCACGAAAGGCTACCAGCACTGACTTGGTGAATTTCTCACTCGTAAAATCACACTCAAAAAGGAAAGTCTTGTCTTCTTTATTTCCGTTAGCGCGTGCACCGCATAAAGACAAAACTTAAAATCGCTATACACAATAACAGCTACCGATCTAAGCCCCCTTAACGGCGCTACTCACATTGGAAGTCCGACGGGTTCTCCGCTACCAACGCAGGGTGGCAGAAATAAAAATGTTTCTGTTTACGAGTTGCGTGACAACTTAGTAAATATCGGCGAGGCTACGAAAACGAATATCAATACAGACACGAGGTCATACACACCGTGGGACGCTCATAATACGCCTCACAGGCATAAAAAATAACGGCAAGCTCACACAAGAACGGTCACTGTGAATAATAACCATATATGACGAAAACCCACCTGCACCACGCGAGTGGTTGGCATCTGAGAAGGAGGGGGGGTGACGAGACAAGGCAAAGAACACAAAACATACAGATGAAGGGAGCCAAATGAAAAAGGAGGAAAATGCGCAAGAAACGGCTAACGGCTTGCAAGGAAAGAAAAGCTGTATGACAAGGTTTCGCACGCGCTCACTGCACGCGTGCACGTCCCTCTCTTTGATATGCAAATGAACGGGACGCGCGTGAGGAGGATCACAACAGCTTCATCGGGTTCAACCGAAACGGTGTTCCTGTTCCGGGCAAAAGAATAGTAGAAGAGATAAAAAAAGAAAACAGAAGGAAAAACAGGCATGACAGAGAAAACCAAAGATAAAAAAAGAAGAGACAGAACAACTAGCGGTATTCATTTTAATTTCTTTTTCGCTTTACTTCCTTCTTTTCTTTCTCTTCTCAGGATGGCATCAGCTCCTCTTGTTGTTCCTGTTTTCTTTGTTGTTGTTTTTCTTGACTTTCTCGGCAATAGGCGTAAAATTGCTGCCCAGTCTTAGCACTTAGGCAATGCTTGTCGTAATACCAATTTTTAGCTTAGGCCTGTTCGAAGATACTCAACTTTAAAATGAGAGCCGCAATAAGGGTTGTGAAGAGGCGCGGAATTCAAGTTTCTTCCCTTTCTTTGAGCAGCGCACCGAAGTACTCTATCGAGATCGATATAGGAATGCTCACATCGCTCCCGAACACTTCAAATTAAATGTAGCAACACACCTCGCGAATCCCGTATTCGGTACAAAAAGCTTCCGCACATTTCGCCTTTTTCGGCAATGAGACTGGCTCTCCACAGTGAGGGTGAGCCTGTTCCGGCGCCTCTCCGAACCTGGGAGGACTGGGAGACCTCACTGCGGTCAGCGGACCTGGACAGGCAGAAGATGGCCGTCAGCCGAGCCGCACACGTCATGGACCGACGCCATACGAACGTTTAGACCGTGAGTCGGGTCCTGCGGAGATCCAGGAGGTATGCGGGCCTCGAATTCTTTCGTTCAGTAAAGTTTTTCCATCCATCCATGTGAAAGTCTTTCACACTGAAGTCTTTTCAACGTGGTGACTGTGCAAGCTTGGAACAGGGCCTCCGTGATTCGGGAGAGCCATTTCCACGTAGCATCTGGCAACCTTCCAAAGGGGAGCTTGTTACACACGGAGCTGTTCCCAGTGGGTGACGGGAAGCCTGCTTCACGCGGAAAAAGGGGGGCGGGGAAGTTTTTCCAAATGGACATTGTTCGAAGCGGAGCATGTTCTCTCGTGATCCCAATGGGCCTATTCTACGTGGCCTACTCCGAGACCACATGGCCAAAAGGCGCATTTCTTAGAAGGCCTTTTCTCTGACTGTACGGGCAGGGACATTTTCTTTTTCGTTCTTTTTATCGCCCCACAATAGTTTTTGTCTTAAACCACTCACTTCAGAGTATTCGGTCAAGGCATACAACGCCGACGGTGACGCGTTTACTCCAAGGAAATTATGACATTCAGCTACGACTGTGATAGGGAGCCAATAGGTAATAGAGCACAACAGGAACGCATTTCACAGCAACCAGCCAGTAGACCGCGACAAGGGCATACACCAATTCGAACTATACGAAAGTTAATGCGAATGAGGGGCGGGTTCAAGGACAAATCAACCGATGCTTAAAACCGTCGTCTACACCGAGAAAGTATTGGAGAACTCGGCTGGGGAACAGGGAGAGGGATGAAAGAGGGGAGAGGTCACGCGTCCCAGCTTGTGTGGTGGCCCGGCGATTGTGTAGTAGTGGCCACGATGTTCAGAGTCTGGCGCTGTGCCTGCACCCCTTTCCTTCCCGCCCCGGTTGTTGTCCGGGGCAACAGGCCTTCAATTAGACTTGCACCACGTGCTGTGCGCGCCTGAGTGTGTGTGTGTATATATGTGAGCGTCCACTCGCGCGCCAACATCGCCGCCGCTTCGGTCGTGAACTAGCGTCGCGAGGAGGGGAAAGAAGGTGCGAGCAAAGGAGAGAGAGAGAGAGAGACAGAATAGGGGAGAGGCCGAGCAAGCCCGACGCTGGCCGGCGGCGGTAATCTCTCGCGCGTGGTGCCAATTAATTATGAGGCCAACGCCGCGTCGCCACTCTCCATCCGTCCTGGTCCACGCGATTCTCGCAAGGCGGGCAGGCACAGGGCCACGCGTGCGTGCATGTAGGCAGGTCCCATAGTGGGTCCCACGGGACCACCTGCGCCACCTATGGCGAGGAAAAAGGGTGGAGACCGCTCAGTACTCTGGTTTACGAAGAACACTGGCGGCGGCTCGATGGAAATGAAGAAGGCACAGGCTCACGCGGTCGGAACTTACGCGACGCCGTCGGAATTTGCGGGTCATTGTTCATTCCGTTCTTGTTAAATGCTAAATTTCAATTTATGGCTCGCCTACCCGATTTTACCCATTGCTTTGGCAATGCTCAGTTCGTCGAATAACTAGGTTATCCGAGCTCAAATGAAGAAGGATAACAAAAACAGGTAGGGGTTTAACGTAGGAAAGTGTTCATTCTTTAATTGGGGTCCACACTTAAGCTACGCCAGAAGGGTACGACACGATATCTTTAGTGGGTTAAATGTCATAGATGAGGAATTGGTCATTCTCTACTTGACATTCATAGATAGTGGCGAGCCCTGATACCACTACCATGCGCAGTGGCGCAGCGGGTACGCGAAGCGCCATCACTGCACTGGCAGGTGGCTGTTCCTGTCACAGCTACCCGTAGGGATTGTGCGACCCATGTTGGTCTTCTTGAGCAACCTCTCGCGCAGCTGGCGCGAGGCTTCTCCGAACTTACCCGAGCTTACCCAAGTAGCTCAGGTAAGCTCGGGTAAAACTTGGATTTCCAGGCATTGGCACAAAATCATACGTACATGTACGTACGGTGAAAGATGAACGTGCGTACGGTGACAAGATTCCTGATGATCGGTAATGGCGGGCGTATGAGTGCTTTTGCACAAAAAAACCGGCCATGATTTGTCAGCGCAAAAGGTATGCTTAGTTTTATTGTTTTATGGGGTTTAACGCCCCAAGGCAACTCGGGCTATGGGAGACGCCGTAGCAGAGGGCAAAGATAATTTCGACCACCTGGGGTTCTTTGTTGTGCACTAAAATCGCAGAGAACGCGGGCCTCTAGCATTTCGCCTCCATCGAAATGCAACCGCAGTGGCTTGGATCGAACCCGCGCCTTTTGGGTCAGCAGCCAAGCACCATAGCCATGGGCATGAGCCAAGTGCAAGTGCATGCTGCATATATGACCATATATGTCGGAGATGCTGGTGCAAGCGTGGCTCGTGCCCTGGTATATCTGGTAAAAAGCTGGAATTCCCTCTCAAGTTAAACAAAATTTCTTTTCCTGGCTATTACTAATTCTGAAAGGAAAATCGAAGCAGTTTGCCATACTTCTGTAAATGCTATAGGTAGCCATGACTATCCACGTGATAATGCTAGCAAATAGAACCCAATAGCTCAAGCGGACTGCTATTGGCGTGAAAGACCGTTAGAATTCAGTGCCCAACATGCGACAAGTGTTTCTGACAAGAGTGCACAGATCGACGGCATTCAGACTCTCGGAGCACGCAATGGTGTTGACAAGAGGAAAAGACAGGCCCAGCAGCCTTGAATAAAAAAACGACACGCATGATGTGAAATACACGTACTTACGAGAGCACAAAACTCACAAACAGTTGAGCCGCATTGTCCGGGAGTATTTATTGCTGACATGCCCGTTTCCTGATTACCTTCTTCCCAACGTTTTATTCGCCGGCACATCCGCGCCACTCTGCTGAAACACTTTCCCACTGAACAAGCGTCGGCAGGGGGTATTCAACATGTCCGGACAAAGGCGGCGGCAGACACGCACGGTGGACGGGAACCTCAACGGACAAGCCCCTTACCAACTCGACACGACTTTACTCGAACCGAGCAACGCACGCACGCCACCTCTCGGCTTAACCCGCATATAAAAAGAAAGGAATGATTCAACGCAACGGAACTCCGGTAGCTGCCAATCTACGCGCGAAGGCAAACAACCACAGGAACGCATGGACGCGATCAGACCACATAAACACGCACACACACTATCACACGCGTATATACATGCGTACACAATGCAAGCCTCTTTATTCACGCCATTCGAACGAACCGTGGAGAGACAACCGTAACGTCGCACTGCTCCATTCCCGGCGTTCGAGAAATGAAAAAAAGCAAAGGAGGCAGTTCTCGCAAAGCGTCCGTGCACGCGACGACGCGAGCCTCGGGGAAAGCGGGCCGCGAGTGCTTCTGACAGGTGCGCCCAGATACGGCGGAAAAGACGACGACTGCGAGTGAGCGAGCGCGCACTCGGTGCGAGATACTGCGTCGCTGACAGAAACGCTGGGTTCGCACAGCGGAGCGCGTAGCGGAGCTGGAGGCGGTGTATATACAGTATATAGGAGAGATCTAGACAGGGGGCGCGTTTAGGGATTGCTGCTTGGAACTTTAAACGCCGATAACTGGCCGACCGGTGGCAGTGTTGACGTGACGGGTGGTTCTACTTTTCGCACAAATAGCGCGCGGATAGTAGTAGTAGTAGTAACTGATGTAATAATTGTAGTAGCAATAGTAGTGGTAGTAGTGGTGATGGTGGCTACAGGAATAGTTATATAACGGTTGTAGCATCAAAAGTTCTTAAAAAGCAGAAGTATTAAAAATAGGGTACTGCGTCCATATAGCCTCGACGTGCATCAACGCTTCTGATATGCCGCTCCATCGACTAAGCGAAAAAAAAAAAAGGGAGGGTTTTAACGCAGTCAAACCAAGTAGACGTGCGAACGCAGGTGTCTGGCCTATTTGGCTCATGGCTTGGTTTTGCTGGGTCGTCGGCATGTCTGGTGGCCATATCAGCTTCAGGTTAAGCACTAACCGAGATTAAGCTGATCTGATCTGTTCGCGCAACAGATGGAAAAAGACGATGTTCAATGCACAGCGCGACAGTGTGCAGCAGTTTAACATGAAGCGTGTTAGGATGCGGCGATAGCGGCTTGCGAAGCTGTACTGTTCGTGACACCGCGGGTCACGCATATTTATTTTATTTCTTTTATTTACGTACGTGCGTAGATGACAAGATTCTCGGTCGGTGTTGATGACCGCATCAGTGATTTCGCACCAAAAATGGCCGACTCGTTTGGCACCAGATTATCTTCTATTAACCGTTGCCAAAGCCGCAAGCCATGATGCGTTGGGAACTTGTAGAAATGCGAGAAGTAGACAAGAGGAATTGCGTCGCGCTCAATCGCGCTATATAAGTTACCGCAAAATCTCGCGTATAACGCGAGACAGGCTTCGAGAACAGCGAAAACTGTAAATAATCTATATCCGCGATCAATACAACTCAGGAAAACGAGCTTTCCCACCGGCCTTGGATTACAACAACGGTTTTTCAAGTATTCTTCTGACAAAATTTCCAAAATTATTCAAAAACGCGTCCTGAAATCCTTCAGAAGCGAGAGAACTGGCTTCGGGCGTTCTTTTCTTTGGTATTACTTCCTTAGCGTGTATCAGACTGTAAAAAAAATGGCGGTGGTTTAGCTCTGGTTAAACCTGGAGTGACGCGATAGCTACAGCTGGCCGAGTGGAACTTGCTCAGTTGAATTCCAAAAAGTCAGTCTTTCGTCGCTCCGTTTCGCTGGGCGTTCCTTCTTCATCTTCGTCCCCCTTGACATCGCGCATGCGCACAGCTGTTGCAGCTCTGTTTCGCCGGCGCACCGCGCCGCCGGCAGCAGCAGCTGCTCCGCACTACGTGACCAACCACGCTGAAGGCTCGAAATGCTACCGTAATGTAGCTATCGCTACAAAAGAATGTGAAATCTTCCGTCCTAAAACGTCGAAACAGAAACACTCAGGATCACACGCGGTGCTCGGTGGGAGGTCACCCTTTTCAGCGTCGTTGGTGCGAAGATCTGGGCTGCTTATTCTGAAGTAAAGAAAGAGAGAGGAAGAAAGGAAGGGTGCCGCGGACAAATTGCAAAAGGTCTCCCGCGGTGTTCGAAAGCGTAGCACGAGTGGAGAGACCCGCTCCCGAGCGAAAACTGTAAACATTCTCGAACGTCAGCTTCCCAAGAATCCGCAAGCGAGCGTTGAACAGAGTGAGTCAGGTCTGTAAGGGAGCTTGCGTTCCCGGTCGCTGCCCTCCGACCAAGCTGATTAAGCTGCGAAAGCGAGAGCGTCACGCACTTCTCCCGACGCTGAAGGGCTCTTATTGGCGACCAAACATGGATCGACCATGGCTCAGAAACACCCGGAACCAATTCTACAAAATAATCCTGAGGCCACGAGAAGGATTTACTCTGCAAAGCTGCCACACAGACTACTTCACGGCATTTATTCCTCCTCCAGAGTGGGTGATGAACATCTGTTTTAGATTTCTTAGAAGGACTTTGGTGTAGGTCAGTTGGTATGACATCGTGAAGAGCAAAAGCGCAAAACAGGACGGGACTGAGGCCCTGTGTTGTCGCCTGCCTCAGTCCCGTCCTGTTTTGCGGTTTTGCTCTTCACGATATCTGTTTTAGGAGCGGACGAATAATATGAATGGGCAGGCACACGCAGGCAAAAGCTATTGATATGACAGTGAATGTAAATGTGTAATCTTATTCGATCATGGCATTGTCGCTCTAGGTGTTTAACGCCCCAAAGTTGAAAACTACTTTTGGTACGGCAAGCAATTGACACGGACAGCGCCTGCTACGCGTCCGTACGTTACGCTTAATTGCTCCCAGTAAAGAGCGAGCGCCCGAACCCGTCTCCTCTGGCGGTGTTGGCCCTTCAAACCTAGACGGTCTTTGCCACGACGAGATGGGCGGCCGGCGTATGGCGGCTTCGACAGGGTCACTGCTCGTGTCTCCGCACGCAGCCGCATCGTTCCCGCAAAACGGGGACGTCTGGCAGTTCCGGGAAAACGTGCACCGTACTTCTCCCTGTAGCGTTCGTGGTTTCCGTCTCTCTTCTCTCCTTGTCTTTAGCGATAGTTGTTACCGTGTGCCCTGAATCTAAAGATCACCAACTAGCCCCGCTTGCCGCTTTAAACTTCCTCCTAACTTTGTCGTGGCCTTGGCTGGTCAATGCCTGCCTCGCCCAGCGCGTTTCTTGCCGACACACACGACGGGGGTTAACAAGGAAATCGCTGCTTCGAGGCGCCGGGACCTCAACAAAAGGACGGATGGTCCTAACAAAGACGCGGGCATCCACTGATCCCCTCACACGCTCGAGGATTAAAGAACCGCACATAATGAAAATTAATCCGGAGCCCTCCATTAAAGCACCCCTGTCTGTCTTCCTTCTTTCACTCCCTCATTCGTGTCTACCCTCAGGGCGCAGTCTCCATCCAGAAGTGATACAGATGCTGCCCCCTATTCTCCTGATCAAAAACATTGTTTTTTACTCCAAGTACCCCAAGAAACCCGAGAATTAAGAAATCTGGATACACTGTTTTACGAATTTGGACGTAGTATGAAATTCTATCTGATTCTCCTCTCGACAAGGCAGGTTGCTGCCGAGATGTACGTGCTCCAGTTCTATACCGGACCCACTGTTGTTATTACTTTTTTTAGGCCCTTGTGAGAAGTCCGTGTTATATAAAAACTGTGCATGGCGATTTAGTGTGCCCAACACTGCCACGCTCTTGTACGGTTCCTATAGATGAAAGCGTTTACAGCAGTCAATACGACATCTCGCACACTAAACGGCCCTTGTCAAATCAACACTTCCCTCCCATGGACAAGCAATCAGTCATCGAAATAGGCAGGCGCCATTACACAGCACGTTTATAGCGATATCGAATCGTCGACAACCAACACCAACCGGCAGATTTTACACCCACAAGAAACAGGCCTTCCAAACGGAGGTGAGCGCTCCATTCCCAGTGTCGGCCGGCGTGTACATGGCTTTCTTCCTTGTCATCGCCCTTACAGAGTAATCGTTGCACGTTCCGTTACGACAGATAAGCAAGTACACAATGCCCTCAGGAGAGTTAGCAAAACATATAAAGAAAAAAAAGGAACCAACCAAGGTGGCAAGATGGGCTCTACCGAGCAAGCCCACACAAATCGCGAACACACGGCGAGCACGCGTTCCACGCGGACATTTGCATACAGAGACAGCCTCGTTCCTTCTCCATCCTTGGCACCCTCTCTCTTCAATGCAAACACTTGCGCGCACTCTCTCCCCTTCTCTCGGGTACGCCTGCTCAGCCGGCCGGCCGGCACCTCCTCCGTCATCCTGTCAGGCGGCCTGATATCAGGTGTCACCTCGCGCTCCTCGGCCGTGATGCATGCGCGCGTGCTCGTCCCGGCGCCGAGTGACGTAACGCGGGGAAGGAGAAGCCCTTCATCTCCTCCCGAGAGTGCGCCGGATGCCTGCGCCAACTTTGCACGCCGCCGGCTGGCAAACAGGAGGAGGGCTCGAAGGCTGTCTGCGATATCCGCTGGCCTGAGGCGCGAATGCCTGGCGCGCACTTGTATCATGGCAGCGAGTAAACACGGGGTCAGAGTTGCTGGGCGCCCTTATGCGGTGCCTCGTTACACGGAATGTGTACCCCGCAGTTCTTGCTTTTTATTTCTTTTGTCTTGGCACCCATCGTATTTCATGCAAATAAAGTGTGGGATATACACTGATTTTCAACGAGCAATGGTAAGCAATGTAAAACAACTCAGAAGCAATGAGATCCCTAGGATGAGATAACTTTACGAGCTTAATAAGTTACCTTATAAGGCAGCTTTATGCGCTCTCTTAGCAGCGAGAACTGCATAGGCAAGGTAGAGCGGGGTTTATACGGCATCGTCTTCACAACAGCATGTCATGGCCGGAACTTCCCTCACATCATTAATACGAGATGACGTGATCCCTTTGGGCCCCAGTCAGAATTCACTATACTACTGGCGCCTACTCCGGACATTTGCGCCATTTGCAGCCATGTGATCCGGATTCCCAATCTGTGCATTGTGGAGTGGGCCTCCTCGTTCATTTTTTTTTGTTATCCTTTTCTGACTGGCACACTCTTATGCCCCGAAAGCGACTTCGAGGATTCTGTTTTTACGAGAATAAAAAATATAAAACAAGCACTTTGGTTCAGATAGAGCTAAAAGTTCGACCGGACCATGAACCCGAAAAGAAAGACAAAACGCTCGGTGACTGAGTAATGGTATATTTCTCCAGCAAAGGCGAACTAACAAAAGAACAGCTGTCTTGCACACGCTTCACAAAGCCATGGCTGAAACATCGCAATAAAATGTAAATTTATTTCAGTGCGGAAATCATTTGGCAGTCTTTTCCGCAGTCCAGCGTGAAAAACACGTTCGCGAATAGTTACGGCAGAAAGGGAAGTCGTCAGGTACCCAGAGCCGCCGTTTGGAAGAACCACAGGAGCAGAGCTCGTGGTCGTCAATGACAGCTCATCTGGGCGCATCTTCAGCTCGGGATGACCGGCGAAGAGAGACTCGCGCATATGAAGACGAATACCCGAGGCAGGGGAAAACGAGCCAGCGACGGTCGCCACTCGACCGCCGGGTGCTGTACTACTCCCCAATAGCTCACCAACGATCGAGTGGACTCACCCCCTCCACCACGACGACAACTACTAGAGCAGAAAAGAAAAGCAAGCAAAAAGTGGAGAGTGGAGGGGGCTCAAGCGGTCAAGCGGACGCCGACATTAGTTCCGTGCAACGGAGCTGCGGTGCTCAGAGATGCCGAAGGAAACACTGGGCTGGAAACCGGAAGCCATGGAAAGAGAGAGAGAGAAATCACTTTTTTGTACCGATATTAGTGCGCAGAATTTCCACAGCTAGGAGCACCTTGTGTACACAAAGGCATGACGTAAATTATCTTTACCGATACTCACAACAACTAATGATCCTCTCACTTCTCAATACACCGATTCGTGAATCGCACCGCATTTCGCACTCCAATTTCGCCTGTAGAATACCTAATTCTTTTGCGCTTGTAATCTTCACAATCTTTGTAATCTCTGCAAGATGTAATCTATATTCTTTGAAATCTATGCATTATTTGTGAGTGTGCTCAATTTGCACGTCCTCCATGGGACAGGCATACTCCTTTCCGGAAGTAGGTGAACTCTAAAGTTATCAGGCATATGACGACGTCCTTCACCCAGTGCAAAGTCCCACAAATAGCTATCGACAAGCACCTTCACAGCTGTCGCTACCCGATGTTCAAGACCATACGCTAATAAGTGTAAAAGATGGCTCAGTTCAACAAGGCAGCAAAAAAAAAGGAAACAAAATACACCGTGTGGTAACCCATTCGGACGCAACACCCACGAACAGAGGCGTCGTGGGCACAGAGGTAGGAGTGCGACCGACAAACGTGGCCGCCTGTCGTTCATTGCGCCTTCTGCGAAACTGCTAGCAGTGGGCAGTTGGTCTGCACAGGTCTCACGAGGCTCTGTCCTTAATGAGCTGCCACTGAAGATGATTAATTACCATGCTTTAAATTTATGCCAAGTGCGGAGATGTAGGTGAATCGCTTTTTGGCCGCGACGAACGCTGGAAAAAATGATTCAAAGCGCGCATTTACAAATCACACGCCAAACCAGAGTACTTTCCTACACCTAACTCCACCCGAATATACAATAAGAACAACCATGTACCAGCGTTTCATTTTCTTCTCAATCAAACATATTGATATCATTTTAACGAATAAGAAGCTTAACACTTTCAACTCTGGGTAGAGAATGAGGTTTCAGGGAAGAAAATATACGGAAGAGCGCAGTGCAGAAAGTAAGCAATAAAACAGAGACATGAAGAAGTGTATAGTTGCTTTGCTCACGGAATTAATTTGTAGAGATTTTAAAAAGTGACACAGAAGGATTCCCAAATGCATCAGAAATGCAATGCAAATTTCATTCTCAGTGGAATCAGCACTAATGTATTCGTTTCAAATAAACTGCATTCTTTCTCAGCTGTAATAATAATAATAATAATAATAATAATAATAATAATAATAATAATAATAATAATAATAATAATAATAATAATAATAATAATAATAATAATAATAATAATAATAATAATAATAATAATAATAATAATTGTTTTTTGAGGAAAGGAAATGGTGCAGTATCTGTCTCATATATCGTTGGACACCTGAACCGCACCGTAAGGGAAGGGATAAAGGAGGGAATTAAAGAAGAAAGAAAGAAAGAGGTGCCGTCAACATTGGAAATTACGACAAAATGTAACACAGGGTTTCACCTGAGGCGCTTGTCCTGACAGTGGGAACTGGTACTGTTTATCCCAAGGGGCTTGGACATACGTGCAAGTAAATGCTGCATTAGCTTAGACGGAGTCGATGCGAGAGGTCGCCCATTTCTGGAGGCAGCCTGAGCGGGAACATTTATTGTAGGTGTGCGTTGATCGAATGCACGAGGCCCTGGTTACGAAGGCCCTATCAGCTCATTGAGGACAACGCAACGATACACGTAAACAGGAAGAGGTCATAGTGGAGCAGGAAGCAATTAGAGTCAATGAGATTTTAGCCGAAATGAAAGAGAAACAGGCATGGGCGTGGTATTTATAGCGAAGTCAAGATAATCGACGGTCGCCAATTGTAACGGTCCGGCTTTCAAGAGAAAGCAGGTGTAGGAGAGGACGGTAGAAAGCTAGGTGGGCGGATGAGATTAAGAACTCTGCAGGGATAAGGTGGCCGCAGCAGGCACGGGACAAAGTTAGAGAGACATGGGAGATGCCTTTGTAATGCAGTGGGCGGAATAAGGCTAATGGTGATGACGAGATACTCATTATAACAAGAGAAAGCACGAATGCCTGGTTTTTGCCAAAAGAAGGAAGTAAGAAGAAACGCACGAAGAAATTTGTTAGCATAATCAAGAAATAAACCAGGAATGGTTAACGTGAAATGAGCGGACACACACACACACACACACACACACACACACACACACACACACACACACACACACACACACACACACACACACACACACACACACACACACACACACACACACACACACACACACACACACACACACACACACACACACACACACACACACCGCGCACGAAGCGCAATAAGGTGTCCTTCGGTAATTTGCATTGGGACCCTCTTGTAATAAATTACCTCACAGAATTCACTTCATAGCTGTCCACTTTAGAGACAGCGCTCGGAACACAGTTCTGTACAAAGGAGCGGAAGCTGTGCTTACACAACGCGTCAAAGCCGGCGTGTCAGCCTATCTGATAGGTTCCAGAAACACTGCGCGCAACTAGTTCCGAGGCTTAGAGTGATAGGGCCTCCGTCGTCCGTCGGACAAGCTCGTTCGAAGAGCAATCTCGCTGCGCTCAGAAACAAGGGTCCCTTCACGGGTGCCTCGCAGGGGCGGATAAGCTGGCCTTATAAAGAATCCGTTCTTTATGTGTTGGCAATCAGCCGACCGACTGTCCTGGGGTACAAAGCTGCCGCTGCGTCTTTGAGCCTCAAAATAAATAACGAACACAAGAAGGTTGTACATTTGAAAGCTCTTCTTTTAGATGAACATATACACTGGCCGTTTAAAGTGAAGTTTTAGCGCCCCTTGCGCTCGCTTTGTTTCTTAATGAATAAAATCCAGCGCCGAAAATTGCCTACCGTCCTTTCAGCAAATCTTGTGTCTCGCAAGCTCAACCCTGTAAAGAAATTGGATGTTTTTGCCAGTTTATTTTCTTTTTTAACTGTTGAACCATTCAGCGCATTGGTTGCTAAGCAGCTGCGACGGATGCTTTGGGCAGAAGCGGGAACTGCACAGTACATCGTTTACCACGCAGTTATGTGTGGTCTGTTGTTTTCTTTAATTTTACAGGCATCATAAGACAGCGCTTCATCTACTGCACTTCCTTGAGCGGAGTTTCGAAACACTGATACTTAAAACATGCCGAAGGATTGACTACTTAGAACACTGCAAGTAATTATTTTGAGGCGCAGCATAAGTACCAAATTATCCGAAATCAAATTCATTTAAATTTATATCCAATCCTGAAGTAAACTAAACACGATTGCCACCAGGAGAGCGCACTGTGCTTTCTGTGTTGCGCATTGTGTATTATACATATGTTTAGTTGTCAATTATGTCTTACAATACAGTGTGATTTCTATCCCTACAGTCGGCCAAAGTAGCCGCGACACCACTGTAAGGCTTCAACCTTTCCTCACTTGTCCATGTAAATAGAGGACAACATTATAGCCGTACAAGCATCCACATTAGCACTCCGAACTTGGTTGCATAATTTGCATTGCCCGCATGACATGGCCCCTCTACCTAACCTAATATAACAGAGCGCTCAATAACGTCACGACTACGCAATCGCCTTCTAAGGAATGTGAATATGCAATACTGCTGCTTTCCCCGACTGGCCTAACATTACGAGTAACAAAATGCCACCTGCGGTCATCTGATACAGGGGTGCAGTATGTGGGCTTGAGTGTGCTCCCTTTCCGGCGTGGACGCGAGCAAAAGAGAAATTTCAGATTGGTTACGTTTTCTTTTTCATTTTTCAGTTCACGGCTTTGCGTCTTCCTTCTCAGCATGAAATATACGCTCCAGTCGCTGACTGGCTACGGTGCTCGGCTCGTGAGCCCAAAATCGCAGGTATATCCCGGCTAGCGGGTTATATCCCGGTTATGCCCCGGTTATGTCCTGGGTTACAGTTCGGTAAGCGCTACCAAAACCGCCCTAAGTGGTCGAAGTTAATTCGAAGACTTTCGATGTGGCGTGCGTGTCAGCTCACAGTGTCCAATTCGCACGTGAAAGTTCCATTAATAAAAGTCTATAAACAAATCAGTATTTACACAAAGTGCGCAGAAACAACCACGTGGTCTTGGTACTGCCGCTCAAATAAAAGAAAGGTAAAAAAAATACAGGCATGTATGTTAAACAGACCTGACGTACAACAGAAGAACGACAATACAGAAAGAAAGGAAGTGAAAGTAGTAAAAAATAGGCCTCGTAAAAAACAATAATTAATAAATTCCATAAAGGTCATTAAAACGAACAAAGCCGGCCACGTCCTAAACTTACCAAAACTTTCCGCGCTACCTTCGTTTTTCTCAGAGTGGAGAAAAGAAAACGCAGACAATACATGCCCACACGCCTGCACGATCGCCCACAAGCCACTACATGCACAAATTCAGCAACAGTGCACACAACGCGACATACCCTCAGAAACCTCGCACAATCAAAGGATTGAATCCTCCAGCAGCCGGCTGTTGACCCCGAGCACCCGTGAGCGCTGTACTGCCCCTCTCTCGGGAAGACGCGAGCGTATCTGCACTCGACGGCATAGCAATAAAGGGCGCGAAGCCATCGCTAGTGTTGATGCCTGAGCTTCGCCAAGGATGAGACGCGAGGCGCACGTCATTGCACCTGTCGAAAGCGCGCGCAAAGTGGCCGCAGCGCTGACCGTGGCCTGTCTCTGTTACCTCTGTCACCCTGCGGGTTCGCACCTTATGCCGCGCGAAGAGAAGGAGGCAGGAATAGAATCAGGGAAACGGGAGAGCACTCGGGGCAAACAGGGGGTATAGGGCACGGAGGTGTGTGGGTGCACAGAATGAGTGGACGAGAATAGTCAACTCGCAGAGGAAGTGCAGTGCTATATGCAGACACTGAGAAAGACGGCAGACGGCGAGAGTGCAGTACACAAACACACAGATATCAATGCACGATCTAGCACAGACAGGCAACGATAAAGAAACAAGCGATACATTCGCGTGTTGTTATTAGAGCGAGATAGAGGGGTGGCAGAGCAGGAGCGAAGAAGCTTGCAGGGGCAGCAACCGTGCAGACAGACAGATGGCTTGACATACAGCGCGCAGAAGTACCGGGGTGGTGACTAAGCGCCCGGAGACGTGCAGAACACACAACCGCGATAAACGCACAGAAACGACCATCAACAGCAGCAAGGGCAGCAGCGGCAGGAGGGGAGGATGGCGGAACGTGAAGACACGGAGACCAAGAGAAGCTTGCGCAGGAGGGAAAGACCAAACGCTTTTGTTTCTCATCCGAGGAACAGAGATAGAGACAAGGAAAGAAGGGAGTGGGCTCTTCGTTCTCAAGAAAGTGTCTTCCCTTGGAAGCTCAGGAGGCGCAAGGGGAAGGAAAGGGGCGTACGACGTCGACCTTAGGTGTGGTGGAGGAGTCTGCCGGTGCTCATCAGGATCCCGTGTTAGGACCCCGCCCACAACTCGGGCCGCTGAGGTCGATGAGGAGCATGATTGCCCTCTTGGCCTCACCCCGCTTGCCTCCTTCTCCTTGTATTTTTTCATACTCTTCCATTCCTTCTTTCCTACGGTAGTCTTCACATCCCCTGGAGGCAAGCAGCGGCCCTTTTGTCTGCGGGAAGAACCTTTCATGGATGAATGTGCCGAGCGGTGCAGGGAAGCAGGCGCCCAATGTCTTTTAATCCCGATATCTTCCATTCGTGGCAAGCGCCATCGACGGAGTGGGGGAAGTGAAGTACCATTTCCAGCACGGCTCCGTTTTTCAATCGCGCTAAGAGCCATCGAGCACGAACATGAGTGAGAAAGGTTTCGCACTGGCGTGTAATAAAAGTCGCAGAGCGCGAGTGAGGAGATTGAAAGAAGAGAGGAGAGATGTAGCGGCCATAATAAAGACGCTTAGCTCGGCTCAGGGATGAGTTCCTAGGAGCGCCAAAGATTGTTCCGGGGCTTCGAAAACCTGAAAAATGAAAGTCGGAGTGAAAAGAAAAGTACGGAAATGTAGAGGACAACGTATCCAAAGATTGAAATTTCTATTCAAAGATGAAAACTAAATTTCGGGAAAGAAACAAGAAGCATGTGGAGTGTGCACTGTAATGAACCTAAAGTAATGAAATTAAAACAAATTATTCTTGTCAACAAGGAATTAAAAAGAAAGAAGCGCTCGGCGCTATTAAGGAAGGGCCGCAGCGTCTCAAGTTTCTCCCTTCCATTTTTCTTTACGGAGGCGCATTGGTGTCGCCATTCAGACCTTTTTTTTTTCTTTCTAGGATGTCCCATGTGGTATAACATAGGGCTGTTAGCATGCTATACAAAGTTGAGGAGGCTATTTTAACCCAGAAACCTGAGCAGTCTGCGGATTAGTCAGCCACAGAGTCAGCCTGTGGTCTGGTCAGTCAGAATTCCTTTTATCCGCTAGTCCATCAAAATCAGGGTTTGAGTACATCACGCCATACAAAGCATCAAGAGGGCTCAATGATAGTACGCCCACTCAAATGGTTCTGAATGCTCGGGAAAATGTGGCTGCGTAGAGATTTAAAAACCTGCCCGCCTAGCCCCAGCGTACCTAAACTATGCGCCCGTGTCAGATAAGGATGTTGAATGGTTAAAGCAGCAGAGGCTGCAAAAATATATATAGCCAACAACTCCAACCACATGACAGTAGCAAGCCTCCTGTTCCTCTGCCGAAGCCAGTAACCAAACCAGGCGCAGAGCGCTTTGATGGCCGACCGGAGGACAGCACGGACGGAAGGCGGAGGAGATAACGTCGCGGCCAATTTGCTTCGCCTCTCACGTTGGAAGGACGCAACCTAGAAAGGTCCAGCGGTGGCCCGGCCCCCCGACGTCGGAGACACAGAGAGTGGAGAGCCCGAAGCGGCGGCAGTCTGCACGGCGTCCCCTCGAGTTTGCGTCGGCGCCTAATTCGATTCGGCTCGAGTCGGCACCAGGTATCGCGTCTGCGTCGATCGCTTCGAAGGACAATGTCACTCGCCGGTTGCACCGTTACCGGTGCTGTGCTCCTCTCCACGCTCAAAGACTCGAACAGCCTTTGTCAACAGCCTAAACAGCCCAAGGTGCTTAGTTCCGAGCCGCGTAGTGGGGCTCTTGTATACTTCCCGCGGAGGCCCTAGCTTTCGGAAAGGCGTGGATGAGGCCTCCTCCAACTTGAAAGAAATCTCGAACGCTGGCGTTTCATAAGAAGCCGCACAGCGCGGTGAAGAAGCAAACCTATTAGCCTCTATACTTTTGGCAAAGTCAGTACATTATAATGGGTATGGCATGCTTACGAAACCAAGGCTTGATTAAATAGTTTGCCTTGACAGCTGCTTAAGCTCCAGTGTCTGTGTGGCGGCTTACAAGTGTATTTACACCACTGTAACATCCATTTTTTTTCTCGCTAATCTCTTGCACGAAAGTAGCGTATTTCGCGGTCCGTATTCACAATAGTGTAGCTTATATTATTACATTCCGATCATGATTAATACCGGAAGACGACGACAGCCCGATCTTTGCCTCGAGTGAAAAACGGTGAGACGCACTACGCGCTGCGTGAAACACACCCTGGCCTCCGTGTGGAATCCAAGTACGTCAAGCCTTAGGCGACATCATCCGAGTGTTTTTGTTAGCTGGAACAGAGCAAGTATACTGACAGCTCGGGCTTGCGACTACACACTGTTTACCACAGAATGCGGTTTCCTGTTACAGATGCCAGCGAAAACCAATTGCCGCTTCCGGAAAGGAGCTGTCCCCCAGTGCATATAGTTATGCCAGGACCGGAACAGAGCGGTAATGTTAAGTCAACAGTGAGCCGCCAACACTGCATACGTAATCAAGCGACCTCTCAAATATGAGAGGAGAGGGACGGCAAAGATTGCGGCATTGCGGTCCGAAGCGACACGAAGAAACGGGCGCCACGAGTGGAGGGGGGGGGGGGGGGGGGGGGGGAAACGAGACTTCCGAAAATAAGAAAAAAAAAATTAAAACCAATAGATACGGTGAAGGTGCTGCTCAAAGATTCGTATTCGCGAGCCTAAATATGACATTAATCATAAAGTACTCCTCAACAGCACCACTATCAAAACGGTTATCAAATAGAATGTGCCTTCCTTCAGTTAGTGTTTGGACAGTAACTGCAGGCTGTATATATTGCAGAGTTGTTCCCTTGTTCCCCCCTTTGCAGCTACTTACAAACGGCAGGTGTACATACGTAAGGCACTTTATTAGGGCAAAGTGGCATCTCCGCTGTAGATGCAGTTATCGCAGTATATGTCCCAAAGAAAACTACTGGATTGATATCTTTAAGCATCATAATGACCAAATGATCATAATGAAGACAGGGCCTTCACAAAATTGCTAATATACAATTTATAGACTGTCTCTAAAGAGCCTTAAGCTGTCTACACAGAGACTATAGGCCATTCAAAGAAAATATTGTAAGGAAGGAGAGCGGGTATTCCCGGTGGGGAGCGGGTGTGATACAACGATCCCTGTTATTTCGGCGACCTGGGCCAGAGTAGAAAGTGCCCGATATTTTTTTCTTTCCATTTCATTATTTAATCAAATTGCGAAGGGCGTCTTAAAACCGCATAGCCAGGACCCTTAGAGCAACCAAACATTACTCAGACTTTAAATAGTATTTTGAGACAAAGCAGTGTTCAAGCCGTGTGTTCATCTGTTGGTTTCTTCAGAGACACGTCAGCATAACGTGAGTTCCTAACAATGGAAGAAGATGTGACGCACACCGCTGGCGTACACCGCGTGGTAATATCCTTTTTATGCTTGCCGTTTTTCTTTGATTTATTTGGTGCTACCGCGACAATGGCAACCCGAAGAAAAAGCAACAAAAAAAAGACCCCAGCGCATGTACACGTGGATTGCAAAACTGCGCGATAGAAAGCACATGCCGTCATTAGGGCGCGTTTCATGCCGCAGATCATTCGCATTTAGCGCCACGTCAGATCTGAGGAAAATGGTCGTTTGGGACGCCCTCTGGTACGCGCAAGCAGAATCACCTCTCACACTATTCGGATGAAGTAACAGCTCGTTCCGGCAGATTGCGAAACACGGCCGCAACCATCATTGCTCGCTCGCTTACATGAGCCTAGTGTGGGACGTGTAATGACCGGACGTAACACATGCAGCAGCCTGTTAACGGTCGAAGCAGTAATGACCGGCCGAGAAGCAGCCAAGGGAACTCGCGTCTCGCTGCGCCCCCTGGAGTCCACCTCGCATTCCGCATTCCCGGAGTGCGCCGCTACCACCCTTGAAATGCGAAGGGGACGGCGGCGAGTGTTCAGGCAACCCTTTCTGCAACACGAAGGAACCCTCGCCCCCGGCTGAAGCAAGAAAAGGACGCGAAGGGTTCTGTGCTGCCCCCGACTGCGCGTATATACAGGTTGCTTGCGTAAACATAATCAAGAAAAGGTTGCGTGCCTTTGGCCGTCATTCTTGCAATAATGTTATGTAATTCCGTGCAGCGCGACTGTAGCTAAGCGGGCGGCCATTGGCGAAGGTTTTACAGCGTACGTAACGGCAGCTAGGGTTGGGGGCTCTGTATATGTATTTCTTTCTCTCTGTGGTATTTTGCCGCACTGTAGTAAGGAAGTTTTGCAATAAAGAGGTTTAGTCCCTTCAAAGAAAAGGAATATAGCAGCTACGCTAGACATGTCTGTGAAGCCGGCTTACATAACCAAACCAAATGAGTTAATGGGCACAAAATCAAAAGACCAAGACGGAAGGAACTACAAAATATGAAAAAGGACAAGGTGAGCGGCTGACAAATAAGCGTAAAAAGGACATTGACCTGAAATAAACCACATGCCCATACTCGTGGGCCGGAGCTCCAAAATTTTGAAATGTAGGACAGTGTGCTAACGAGACTTATATAAGCGCGGTCAACCGGCGTGCTTCTTGGCCTCGTGTTTTCGATTGTACGAATGTCGGTGGCAAGCATACGCGAAGAGTGTATCGCTGACCGCAACGAACTACCGCGCGCAACTATAGGTGCAGCATCACTTGATAGTAAAACGTGCTCCAAGGAACACAGACCTCCAGAGAAGCCGAAGCATGATTCGGCCAGTAGCACCAGTAAGCCAACCACGGACCTACAGGTCTGAGGTGAAAAAACAAACAAACAAAGAAGCTAACAGCGTTTGGCGCAGACTCGTCGGCACGACAGCTCCAACACATTTCCTCCTCATCTGCCTACATGGACAAACCCACGCGCCTGGAATTCAACACAGACCGAGCGGGCAACGACTTCACGGAATAGAAATCGTGGGGCACTCTGAGAGGGTACACTTCAGGAGCAGCACTACAGGAAAACCCACGAAGAGCGGAGCGGAGACAGGCAGGCGAGTTCTGAAAGGGCCACAGCCTCCACACAACTGCGCGAAGCAAGAGAGCAACATAACAATGACGGCGCGAGAACGACTTGGAAAGCACTTGAGTCTCGCCGGACGGCCTAACCTGGTTACCACCACTGCCGTGCACCGACGTCACTGGCAACGGCGAAGAGCCGCAGAAGTGCCCGGAGCCGGCGTGCGCGGGTGGAGGGGCACTGCTCGGACCGGTGAGCAACTATGGCCTTGCGAGGAGTGGGCGTCGGAGGCGATGCAGCCGAACAGCCGTAAACATTTACGGTCGCGATACCGAGGAATCCGCGGCGAATACAAACTACCGCGTTGAATGTCTACTGAGCGTCCACACGCGTCCGTGAATAGACGCACGAGGAACATGTAAATAAACTAGTAAACAAACTAAATAATAAAGGAAATGCAGTGGTGCTTTGCATCAATCTCGAGCGGCGAAGGCACGGATAAAACTCTTACGAATAAATGATAAGAATGAAAAAAAAAAAAACACGCTTGACAGATTTTAGCAACTAAGTCCACACAGTATACGTGGGCAACTGCGGGTTTTTCTCGGGCGAAAAGGTATTTCGTACTTAGACTGGACAAGACTAAGGCTGCAAAGGAAGAGACTTTGGCGGAAGTGTGGACTACAAAGGGGATTTGAAACTGGCCGTGTGCGGCTTCTGCTAGCTTTCCTTTGTAGCCGTATGGCTGCGCTCGGGTGGATGTCAATGAGTAATTACTCCCTTAGTAGAAGTCTACTCCACCTTGGAAGATTCCCCTAACTATTTGACCAACTCTTCTTTTTTTTTCTTTGAGAGGGGGGGGGGGGGGGCGCAATGAATACGTCACAACGACGCATGATTTTGCGGTGAGCGCAGTACCGATAGAAGTAACTTGACTACAAAGCGCGCAGGGTCTCGGTCTTCCTGACTTTCGGCGCATATCTGTGCCCGTCTAGATCTGCGACCGCCATAAAACAATATCAGCCTGTCTGCTTTACAAACAGACCAAGGCTATCATCGTCTATTCTTGACTCCGAAGGAATCGTTTTTTTCCTTCTTTTAATAAGGCCAACGTCGGCTTCTTCGCATGGCAGGACATCTTTAGAAGCCACTTTAACAGGCTGCCTTTATGTTTCCCTTGAAGAAAGAAATTGTTTATGCGTAATCTTCATCCACTTATTAAAAAAGCACGATTTCATTCAAGGAGATATTTTAGCTCGGCAGGATTTCAGAGCATCCATGACTACGTTCTTTATTTTATGTTTATTTGATGAAGGCAGAGAGAGAGAGAGAGAGAGAGAAATCTTCGTCCACTCACACTACCCTAGTAGCAGTAATGCTCCCAAACTTCGAATGGCGTGAAGGAGCTCCCTCTGCCAATTGTATGGAGACGATGGCAGCTACAGAACGCATTCCACATATACATGTGACGCTCCCATTGCTTCCCAATGTTTACCATACCCTCCCCGATTCCGCCTGGAATGCTTGGCTTCACTCGGAACTCGGCGGATCGCCAACGGGCACACCATATCCTGGTACTTGCCTCATATAACGTTATTTCAAACAATTTTTTATACGCATTCCTCTCGTCTTGCCCACATAGTTCCAAATTGAAATGAAATAGTTTATGAGCCGATAGCAAAACCTGAATAACGGGATAACGTCCACGCTAGTCATGCAGGCCGATCAATCTGTGTCGAAGCCTGGAGCAAGGCGAAGAAAGCGGTATTCAGTTCAGACCAGCAACAACGACCCAGGAAGACGACACACCAGCAAACCCAAAGTGCACACAGACTAACGCGGTGTTGCGCAAACTATGACAACTATTCAAGGTAGTCCGCTTCTACGAGCCCAAAGTTTCCTGTCCGAGTGCAAGAATTGTTGGCCGAGTTGCGGAAGAAGACACAATATTAAGTTATTTTTTAAAAGTGTAAGTACATCAGCGTTTAAAATGCAGCGAACATGAAAACACGAACACGCATTTTCTCACAGGCCACTTTCAAACGTATGCGGCTTTAAACACGTCCTATCCGTCGTCGTATCCGACTTGTTTTCCTACCATCCGCATGCTCGACGTTATAACCCACGCAAGACCAGATCTCGAACATGCTGTGAAGGCGTTTGAATAGACAACGTCAGTAAACTAACACGAAAGCAAGACCCAACACGCTTCGCCAAACACACCAAGCCGCAGGCGCACGCCACCAACCGACCGACGCTGGCGACAACGCTCTCGGCGGTACGCCGCAACCTCCAGACCACCGCGCCCACCGTCGAAGAGAGAAAGGAGTACGGATCAGTCATCGTCTTTGTGTCGGGTGTACACTCTGGCACGTCTCCCGTCGGCGCAGCCGAGCGTGAGGCGCCGGCTTAACGCTCGGGCGAGGAGAATGTCGCGGAACGATCGCATACATGGTGGCGGCAGAACCATACGCGTGGAAATGACATGCGCCCGTCAGGCATGCCAGACACACCGTTCTGACTCGCCAAAACGAGAAGAGCACCACGGGTAGAAGGAGTTGTAAGAACGCCTCTTCTCGCTTCGGCGCTTGGCAGCAGTGGCACCGCTTCGTCGAGGAGAAATCTTCGTGCTGTGGCGAGAAGTATGCACCATGTCTCTCTCGAACAAGGGGAGTGTTTGCTGTCGCTTTAAATTTCACGGAGTTTTCCCTCTGTGGGCCTGGAACGAAGACCTAAATGACTAGCCACTTTACATAGAACATATGTGGTGTAATGAAAACGCCACGTGGAGTTGGGTTCGTCTATAGCGAAACATGCAAGAGTCCATTCCGGAGATCCGGCCTTAAGATGTAAAGAGCGGAAGCGGTGAATTGAGTTTCAGTTATTTGCCGTGAGAAATGATGGAGACGTGGTAAGAAAAATTTTGCAGCATGACTGCGTGCGTGAACAGATGCACTGGGAATAGCGAGAGTTACATTTCTTATGAGGCACTCCATAGGACAGCCTAACTTGTCAGTCCACAAAGAAGTACGTACAGTATTTGCAAGGAGGGAGTCAAAGAGGTCCTATCACGGTTCTCAATGTAGCTGCGCTCAAACCACCCCCTCCTGCAGTGGCCTATAAATCTTCCCCTGCGCTATAGTAACCGTGGTGAGTCCCACCGAGTGAAAAAATGGGTTAATCTCTTTGACAATAGTATTTTAATGACAATGTTCCTGAGTTAGCAGATCGCATAAGTGGCACAGCCCAGAGGCCTGTTAGCAAAGCTCAACCCTAAGCGTTGCATGTGAATACTGTAACACATACCATGCAATTAAATAGTGAGAGTAAAGGGAATTAAGATGAGTATCACAAAAGTGCTGGTCGGCAGAAAAATATGGAGAAACTGTGGCTTGTCCCCAGCTGTACACTTGCTATGATTTATGTAGGACACCGCAGTGGAGGATTCCTGAGTGGTTAAATAGGACTATAGCGTCCTTTTCAACGTGCACTGGCATCGCAGCACACGGGCAGGATTGCACTCACTCCTTAAGCATTACAAAAGAAGCAAGAGAAAAAAAAGGAAAACACGGACCAGAACAGGTCTCCAGAAAAATCTCTACAAAACAGCCCCCCCAAAGTTTTTTTTTCTGGGCGTTGTTGTTTTTGAAGCGCGAGTAATAATGCCTAAGCCACTCCCTCATCGAGCCGTAGAAACAGTGAGCAAACCCCTAATACGGTCCGGCTGGGCAAATTTTTCTGCAACTAAGTAATTTGCCCGTCAAAGCCTCTTGTAACGCAGCAAGGTGACTGTTTACGAATTAGAAAAAAAAAAATGAGGACTGACAAAAAAGCACACACGCAGGAGGGCAAAAGTAAGGTTTAGAAGCCAGCAAGAAAAAAATAACAAAAAAGTGGCACCCGAATGTCCGCGCACATCAAAATACAAAAACTAGAGGTGCTTCATGCAAAACAAAATGTTACGCTCCGTACAAACGTACAAACGCAAGAGGTTTTCTCGGACGGCAGACGTTTATGCGAATTCTATGCGTGACCGCTGACTGCGATGACGTACAACCTCGTCGAGTCGTTGTTTGTAGACGTCCCGCAGTTCCAGTGCACCCCTCCGAAGCGAAACGCCGAAGACGAACACGTGCACTACTACGCCTCCCCACTATTCTCCTTAGGCGCAGTGCAGTAGCAGCAAGTTTGAGGAGTTGTTCCTAGCGCCAGCTACGGAACTTCCGTGAACTGTGCGTGGGGCTACCGCGCCCGGGGAGACAATGCAGAGAAAACAAGTTCTGTAGCGGCAGAATGTTCATTCACCCGGGGGAAAAAGCAGTGGCAGTGATAGGGATACCGCGGCCACTCCAGCCTTCCATAAGTGCGCCCTTTACAGGCCCAATCTGAATCGCACGTCCGCAGACGACCGCTCCCTAGACCACAAGGTCTTTATGGCACATTGGCCCAAGAACTAGCTCAACACTGGTCCGACTACTGGCCCAATATAAGCCTGCCAATGTCCCAGAATGGATCCGACATTGGCCCCACAATTTATCCAATGGCAGCACATCGGCCCCACAAGGGGCCCGACAGCTGAGCCCACAATCGGCCTGGCACTTGCCCAAGAACCCCAGGTGGTTGAAATTACAGGAGCCCTTCAATACGGCATCCCTCATAGCCTGAGTCGCTTTGGGACGTTAAACCTCATAAAAAGGAAAACTTGGCCGACAGGTGAACGCGGCATACTTCTGCCTCGATGCGCTACTGCACTCAAAAGGCCACCTTTAAGTCCAGCGGAAAGTCTCCCACCCATACAGCTACTGCAGTAAAAAGGCATCACGCACCGTTTCGCGCCGCTTAACGCAAGTGATCACGGCGTATGCCCAGCGCTGCACGCTATTCTGTGCTGAGACAGAGAGTGCAACCCCCTATCCACTCCGAGCCGGTTCGGGTGCGTCCGACGATGAAGATGAAGAAGAGTACGAGGCATGGCAGACACGGATGGCGTGACGTTTCGGCTCCTGTTCAACTCCCGTGCGCAAAGCCGGCTTAACGCGGCGCACCGCCATCTCCATGGCGGCGTGCAGAGGAAAACGAAAGAAGAGCGATGCATTGAATGAGTCATCACAGGTGGAAACAAAAGGCTTGGCTAAGCATGCAGGCAGCCAGGCAGAAGAGGCCTGCTTCCTCTGTCCTGCCAAGCGTTACACCGGATTACGAGTGCGCAAGAGTTCACGTACAAAAGAGCAGCCCGAACTGACGGAGCCCGCCAGGGAGAAGGGTACGCGTCGTTTGGGAATCGAAAAAATAAAAGAAAAAAACAATGAAGAGGGGCGGACGTTTTCTGCTCTCTTGATGGGCTCATGATGGGCAGGCAGGATTTACATGTCGATGCGATTAGCGGAACAAAAGCTCCCTCATTTGGAGGCGAACAAGGAGAAATAAAATATCGCATCTTAATGGCGGACAAACAGCGAAAGAAGAACAGAAGAAGATAGAGAGAAAAAAAGAATGAAAGAAGCCTAGCTTAGCAGTGATCTATGTACTCGTTCTGTTCGGTCAGCTATTCTATTTCGAGCCCAATGTTACATCTTCGTACACATATGCTCAGCGGTCCCGCACATCAGAAGGTGCTGCAGGTTTTCACTGAAAGTATATATGCAACATACGAAAGGCAAGAGTTAGTGCTCGCTTACCAACCCGCAGATTTTTTGCCACGCTTGTAAAGCTGCTACCAATTCAAACTGACATGCAGTACTAAATTATCAGCGCCTAAACAAGTAACTATTTTTCTTGTTCAGTCTTCAAAATGTCAGATATGTATATTAGCGGCTTCGACCAAATGAAGCCCACTCATCTAAAGATAAGAAAGAGTATCTGTAAACAACAAAAACAACAACAAAAAGATATGGTTTCCTTCGGCCAAGGCAGAGTATCCAAGACTACTCCAAGAGTATTCTCCGCGAGTTCAGAAGCAAGAACGGAATTTACGCGATCAGCTGTTAATTCTTTCATGTGAAAAGCATGTCGTTTAACAGATAAGACCAAAGCAAACGAAGACAATTAAGTAAACAGCCGACTGCCCCACTCTCGTAAATTTTCCCGAAATTCGCAACGCCAACGTGCACTACTTCGCGAAATCGATTCTCATTTCGAGACCCGCTGCGAGCGAGCACGCGACGGGCCAAGAGAGCTGTGCCAATGCTGCCACGCGAAGATTTGTAGGCGCTCCTGATCACTAGGTAGACTACGCTCGCCTCTTCATCACCGTTCCGGTCTCTTAGCCGCCGCTATGTGGAAACAGAGCGTGCGCAATATGAAGGGACGGTGCCTGTTGGCTTTCGTCATTTATGCCATAACGAGCACCTCTTTCCGTTCCCTTGTCTGAGGAGAGAAATGGAGAGACAGAAAGAAAGAGAGAGGAGATAGGTAAGCTAGAAAACGACCAGAAAGAGAGAGAGGCCTTTCTCTTCCTCATCAGCCCCTCTCTTTTTCAATAACAGGCGCGCACACACACACACGTGCTCACAAAAACATCTCAGGAACCCAGCCCGGCCAGAGGAGCGGATGGCGTCGCGACGTTGACACAACAGTGGCGGCGACAGCGGCCGCACGCACCGGGATGACGACGACAGAAGAGGGTGGAGGGGACGGAAGGCGTCGCACAAAAGACGGCCTTCTCCTGAACGAGCCGAGCGGTTCAGGCTGCCAGGAGGTCTGCGGCGGGCTCATGGAAGTGCGAGGTAGTGCGTGTGTGTGTGTGCGCCGGACAAAGACACCGCGGCGGAAGAGAGGCCAATAAAGCACGGCATCGGCCGACGTCGTCGGGCAAGACAAAGGACAGGGTGCGCGCGATAACGTGCGTATGTGTATGCGGGAGGCGTATGCGTGCGCACCGTGCGTCACGCGCCAAGGCGTCCTGACAACGCAGGAAAGGCTGGTGAGCACCGTCGGTGCGCTTTGAGGCAACGCTCATGCGGGGTCACGTAGAAGGTTGAGGCTGCTGGTGGCTTCTGGCAGGAGTAGCTTTACATCGACAACACCGGCAAATGATCTGCCTCTGTAGGGACACTTCGGATACTAAACGGCCCGTATCGTCCGTGGCCCAGTTTTGCGAGTACTCGGCCGGTATTTTTCAGTCTCTCATTCTTCTTCAGGGGCCCTATTTTTGAAGCTTTCTTTTTGCATTCCAGTCCATTGCCTCTGTGCCATTGGTCAGGCCCGGCATTAATAACAGAGCCGGCGGGCGCAAAATCTCCTGTCTGCTATTACGACTGACGTAGAAAGCAGCTGCTGCCCGTGACCAAAAAGGGAAAAAAGAAATTTAAACAGTACACTTATTCATTCTTTAGCTCTTCTACCATTGGTATTTACGATTCGTGACGTCCAGACAGCTAAACAAGCAGAGTCATTCCCTGCGCTGCCATCGAAGGCACGGCTGATCAACGGGAAAGAAGCAAAATAATCGACAGCCCCCCAAATAATCGTAATAGTTTATGGCCCCCCAAAAAGTCTCAACTCATCAGCCATGGGGAGTTCGAAACACTGAGATAAAGAGCACCGCCAAGCGGTGTGGAACGGCTAAGAAGAGTTAGTAGTTACTAAGCAACCGCTCCCACGGTCTGCACAGACGCTAATGGGTGCAGATGCAATGGTATGTGGCTTTTTGGAGAACATGCACGTGATAGCCACCATGGCTAGCAGGAGGTCTCCGCCACATTTAGTTAAGAACCTGGTGGATCTGAACAAGTCGATGGCTCGGTCAATTAGCATCTGGCGATTATCATCTGCCGCTTGAAGATTTATGGTACAGTTAGTACTCTGTGCAGGGTAAGATGTGACTGGAACTATGTGGAACGAGTCTGCACCCTAAAGACAAGATAGCGGACTGCACTAACCTACATCAACGAACACACGGTTCCCTGTCAGGTGATTTAGTACACTAGCCCTTGGACGGGATCTGCCGATCTATGTTTTGAACTGTACGCTTAGAAACGATACACGCGGCTCAACGTCCATTGCTCGATGCAGACAATGGCGCTAGAGTAACCCGCCCACAGCCAACGGCAGCCATGATGAAGTTCCGCCCAGATATGCCCACAAAGCGGAACCGAAACAACGTGCTGGGCCGAGCGTTTTTGTAGCGAGTATGAGCAGTGCTAAAGAAAAAAAAGCCTCCCCCGAAGTTTCCTGGAGACAATGAGACAAAATCAGCGCTCTTCAACACGCACCGCATACACGGTCGCAGCTTCGGGCCACGTACAACGTCCGCTTTGGCCGATCAATCTTTTCACGCATAAGTATGACATCTTGAGCATCAGTGATCCCGCGAAAATGTTCCCACTTTTTACTGCTCCTTTTTCGTGGGGCTTCCTCTGTCATTTTTTTCTTAGGCTGTGCCAGGGGTGCCATTCAATTTATTGCACCCCTAAAACGTCCCTGCAGCAGCATCCATGCATAGAAAATGTGTAAACGGGGGACGGTTAGACGTTTTACCTAGTGATGAAAAAACAAGCTTTTTACATCGTCGCCCATCAATATTCATTTTCTTGTGCTCTAAGGGTGCACCAATAAAACGACCAGCAAAAAAAATATCAACAACAAAAAACATACATGGTTTCGCCAAGAAATTACAGTCTATACTATATACTCCTACTTTGTGTGCGTAAGTGGCGAGTGAGAAACATTCCGTAAACGTGGAAAGGAAAAAAATCATCTTGAAACAGCGCTGGCGAGAGGGGGCGGAAGCACAGGGCCCCTAGGAAATAAATTAATATACGAGAAAAGTTAGATACAGCCTCAAAGTGGATGCCGTCTCTGATGTACTATCAGCATGAAAAGACGAGCATTAAAATGAGACCTTTGTCCAAGGAAACTGAATACCAGCGAACTTGATATTCACACCTCTATGGCATGAAGACTACCGCGTAGAAGTGTTAAAACTCACCCCTTATATTTCCTCCCAAGTAACCACTACTTTTGAGTTATAATCTTCGAGTTTTACTTACGCTATTCGCATATCATATGATAGTCTACAGTTTTGTAAATACAATGTTCATAGTCTGTCGGACGCTTCATGGTCAAACAACTATTTCCATGGTTACCTGAGTACGGATCACCAACTGCGCTCGGCTTGTAACGTAAAAAAAAGCATGGTCGCTCTGATGTCTGCACTGAAGAAAAGGTCCCCGGGGTTTGAGGCGAAATTTTTGCGGTTAGTTATAGACGGAAAGCAAAAAACAAGGCTGTAAAGCTATACCCTTAATGCATTTATCACCGAGGCAGGGCAGCAGCTCGCAAATGCCGAGGAAATTCGGCCGTAGGCACTTAGTGACGGGATCCAGATACAAAGCGCCGTTCCAGTCGTAGCGCCACTCTAGCCTCAAGCTCAGGCAGCGGCAGCAGGGGGAGAGGACGACGATGCGGCAAAGACGGCGAAGACATCACTACGCGCGCATTAAAAATTCACTACGCCGGCAGCTATGCACCGTCAACGCAGGAACACAGAGACAAAAAGTTAAGAGAACAAAATCAATGAAGCAACTCCGCTCTGAGAAAGTGGACCAGTTAGCAATGAAGAGAACCCTGGATTATTAACGACACAAAAAAAGCGGCCGCTCCCCCTTTGCGAAGGCTGCATACAAACGGAGAGCCAAAGCAGCCTGGAGCAAGGCCCACACACGCCGATCATCAAAGATGCCGCGCAAGCGGGTGGAGTATGCGGGGGAGGGGGAGGGTGCCTTCGAAAACAGCGATGTGGAGACAGTGATGGCGGCCTTTGAGTGGGGTGGAAGTGGAAACCCGGGACGTCGTAGACATGAGCCCGTATTACGGACGACACGCCACCGCACGGGGCATATACTCACTCGGCTATTTAACAAGCAACAATATAAAGACAAAAAGCACGCCCCAGCAGAACAGTGTTGGCGTTCCCCAATTTATTTACCTTTAATGTATGCCCCCTAACCTAAAGGCGCTTAGCTATAGGATATCATGCAGTTGAAAAAAGAGAAGGAAGATCGGGGGACGTCAGCAGGTCGCATTATACAAGGTACATGTCTCCGTGCGAAGCGGTTCTGCCGAGCTGCGGTTATTCGCGTGTGCGTCACGTACGGCAGTGTAGTGTTAACGTGCCGCGCGATCTATGTGCATTGCATATTACGGTAATAAAACGTCACATAAACGACCCTGATGAACCATCTCTGCTATTACCGTTTCATTCATCTTCACAGCTATATACAGTACATGATGGCCCATCATCAGCCTGACTACACCCACTACAGGCCAAAGGCCTCTCCCATGTCTCTCCAATTAACCCTGTCCTTTGCTAGCAGCATCCATCCTTTCCCTGCAAACTTCTTAATCTCATCCGCCCACGTAACCTTCTGTCCCCCCCCCCCCCCCCCCCGCTGCGCTTGCCTTCTCTCGGAATCCACTCCGTTACCATTAATTACCAGCGGTTATCTTGCCTTCGCATCACATGCCCAGCCCAAGCCCATTTCTTCCTCTTGATTTCGACAATAGGATGTCATTAATCCGCGTTTGTTCCCTCACCTACTCCATCCGCTTCTGGTCTCTTAACGTTACACCTATCATTTTTCTTTCCATGGCTCGCTGCGTTGTCCTTAGGTTAAGCTGAACCCTTTTTGTTAGCCTCCACGTTTCTGCCCCGTAGGTGAGCACCGGTAAGGTACATATGTATGGTGATGGGCCATGAGAGAGCAAGCTTGTACCCCTGTAAGGTCAAAATAGCAGTTTGGGCTCGCTGGTAAAACATATACCAAGGGGTGCACCGCGCATGTGGAACAAGTCATAAGTCTGCGTGGAGGTAGCGAAGTAGACTGGGTATTACTATTCAATTGAATAAGACGGCCACAATAAGTGGCTGTCTACACTCACCTGGTGGTTTGTGACCATTATGATTTAGTGGCTGCTTTGAACGCATAACGTCTTGTCAAGAAACACAGCTGAAGTCACTCATATAAAACTGAGCAGTATGGGAAGAACAATTGATGCATAGGAAGCATGACGATTCCCTCGTTCACAATGCTTGTTCCCGAAACGTCTAAATTTTCCGTTTACACATGTCAGCGACTTGTGCATTTCTTCTACTGTTAGAACCCCAAGTGCAATACCCTTATAGCCTAGAGTAATATCCTGACTTGAAGCACACTACACTGCTCCCTTATGCGCGGATAATCCAAGAACACGCTGACGCATGCGCTAGTTGAAGCTACAATGATCAGACGGAAAGTTACTCGAGAGGCAGCCGCCTAAATTAGGGTGCGACAGAGTGCCCTGCCCCTATTCATCGGCCTCCCCCTCGCCTGTGCTCGGCGGACAAATCTGTCCCGCGGGCGACCGGATGCACGCCCCAGGTCCTACGTGCGCCATCCATCAGGCCTTGCAGAGGACCCGACGCCATCGCCGGGCGCGTGGTAACAGGAGAGAAGTCGCAGCCGTCTCTCTCTTTCTCCGGGAGAACTTAGACAGCGAGCGAGAGAGAAAAAGCATCTCTTAACCGTGAGAGTCCAGTGTTCTTGGACTTTCCGTTTCCGCGGAGGATTTAAGCGCGATGGTAAGCTGGACGGACAATGCATTATCTTCTATTCTATTCTATTCTATTCGATTCTGTTCTGATTCGATTCCGTTTCTGATTTTACCGCTCTCAGGAAAACAAGGGTGGGGGAGGGGGAAGAAAGGAATGGAATAAGAATAGAATGCGTTATGCCCCATTCAGCAACGTAGAAAGTGTGGCCCAAGTGCGAACTTTACCTACCACTTGCCAGACTACCTTCTCAGTTATTTCGAGAAGGCAGGCCAGCCAGCGGCTACTGAATGAATGAAGTCTTCACTGGCTTAACACAACAACATACGGGGTAGTTTCTCGAGTTGAAAGGGCTGGGAAGCGGCAGAACCGAAGGTGGTGGTAGAGAATACTAATATTTAAATGACCACTGGACAGTTAACTGCAGTTTCTTTCACGTGCTTATCAAGTCTATGCCAGATGCCCTATTGTTTAGTATCTCACTTCAGCCCTAGCACAGATATTGAGTTGTTGTGAATTCTGGCTATCCACTAAACACAGGCGCCAAAACTGAAGCTTCGTGTGCATACCGGGGTGACGGTTATCCACAGTGGAAGTTTATCGCGCGGTGGCCCCAGTCGAACTACCTCCCAACAGCGTGCACTGCGGTTACGTCCTTCAATAATATTCAGTGCCTTGGGTACAGCAGCGACCCCACAGTCAAGCTAAATGGTTAATGTAGCGTGATGCCGACTACCAATGTGCTGGGAAAAACCTCCGGCCTGCTTACATGTTTAGCTTACATGAACAATGCGTGAATGAAGTTTCCCTATTTCAACCTCGATGCAAACACCTCCACGATTTTTAACCTGCTACCTCGGGCGCAAACAGCGGAAGACACACGTTATCCGGTCAGACGACGCGGCGTCCGATTTATCTACAGTGAATTGTGTCGCAGCAAAGTTTGTTCGTTGTGAGCCCAAATAGCTATTTACACTAAAGTCAGGGTGACAACAACGCATCTGCCAGGGAAGAATACACTCCATACCTTTGCACTGAATATGGCCCCCGTGTTTCCGTCATCGAAACAATTGTCTGCACAGTGGCCACTGCCGCAAGAAGGATCACCGCCAGTTCCCGAACGCAGAGTGGGCCAGGAGGAAGCGCTCACGAGCCCAGAGACCACGCGGCGATGGGTTCTGCGGTGGGTGCCGATGGGGGCTGCCACAGGGAACAGGCTTCTGCCGGCGCCGCCATGTCCAACGGTTGCTGCCTGCCTGTCCGTTAAGCCTAAGTTCCCCTTGTTCTACCCCTCGGTGCCGCGCAGAAAGCACGAAACATTAGGGCGCGTTAACACTTGTCCAAAAATCCGGCGAGCCAAGCGGATTCGCTCGCCGGGAAAACTAGGACCTGTTCTCATCTGTTGACGCCCGGGCGAGGCGGAACCGCCGCGCCGCTGCTGTTTCTCGCTTTTCCACACACTTCCCGGCAACCACGTCACCGCTCGCGGCGTACACAGATATGGTTAGAAAAGAGCATAAATCGATGCTTTCTGTGTACCATAACCGTATGCACGCTTGCGTACGTAAACGCAGGCACATTCCCATTTTTAGTTCACCGTATGCAAACAGACTCACAACGAAACGCGTAGCCTGGTGGCGCCATCTGCTTGTCAGGACGGGAGCTAGTACTGTCAACAAAACCGGCGCTCCTCTTAGGCCTAGTAGCGGCAGAATAGTCGCTCAAAATAAAAAAATAAAGCAGATTTATCGCTTATACTTTTGCTTATAGGTGAGGTGAGACGAAGCGATGTACCGGTGTCCGATTTATGGCCAGTGAATGCGCTGAACAAGGCCGCAACAACGACAAATTCATTCCGAGGCGAGGGGTCCTGCGTCGAAGAGCGCCGCCATGTTTTTCGCCGCGGCGGCGAACGCGGAAAATTTGGGTCTAGTCCGATCGCCCTCGCCGCGCCGCTTTCCGCCTCGCTCGGCGTCAAAAGCGGCCGAATCCGCTTCACTCGCCGGATTTTTGGACAAGTGTGAACGGGCCCTTACCCGCAAGGCACGCGGAGACTGAAAAGCGGGATGGAGGGGAGTCAGTTCTGGGAGAACCGGGCGGTGGGTTTCGGTCGCACAGAAGGACACCATTGTGGAGCGGAAGACGCCGTGGAGCCAACAACGATGGTCTATCCTCTTGCATATTTTTTGGCCTCCCTTTCTCCACACACGGATAAGCCGCGATACGCGGCTTGTATTTAGGAGACCCTTGTGCTGAGTGGCGGCTATGAAATGGCGTAAGGACACCGTGACGCCTAAGGAGCCTACGTGCTGCGCCGCCGCAGAGCTTCCTAGTGCTGCCACGTATGGTTGAGAGGACTCACTCTGAAACTTACCGAAATAATCTTAGAACGCTTAGCGAAAGTTTATAGCACTAAGCTCAACTGTCTGTAGTCATCGTACTGAATTCACGCTCGTTACGACGCTCTCTTGTTCTAACGAATTTCGAAATCTATGCTTTCAAGGATTTCGTTGCGCATGGCTGGATGCACCAGGTGGGCACAAAAGGTGCAGACCCCAGGCGCTTACCTGCGCTTCCCTCTTCGCGGGCCAATGAGCGCGGGGAGAAGCCGGTTTCTTAAGGCACGCTTGCCGCTTCCCACGAAAAAAAGAAGAAAACAGCTATGTCTTTGCAGCGTTCAAAAATTCCCAGCATATCAAGCGCCGCGTCCAGTCGGTGGAGCACAAGCCACAATGTAAAAAGATAGGCCAACCAAAAATACATGTCTGTATTGTCTCGACCACGAAGAAACGTATTCTCGGTTTCACTAAACCAGTGCAGAGTTCCGGAATCGGCTGCCTGCCATGGCCACAGCTACAAAATGTCACCATGTAACACTCCACTAGTTCTAACGGCCAATGCCTATTCCTACTTTCCAAACTGTGTTGAGGACGAACAAGTAACCAGGGCCCGTTTTATCAAGCAATGATTTCGAAAGCGCACTATCGGGTACAAAACCACCCAGGACGTGCCTCCGCTGCCTCAAACCCCTCGCTGCACCACCAGACTCACCTAGTGGTACGTCCTAAAATGGCGCGTCCATTTCACGTGACAAGGGGCGCTCGTCTGAACGCGTCTGCTCTTGGGCTTGGTGCGAGAAGCCGCCGACACGATGAGTCGACAAGCTGGCGTTCTTCCCTGCAGGCATTTTCGCACAGAGATCTAGCACGTATAAAAGAGCACTAGGCTAGCTTCAGTGCCTTCAACTTTCATGCGCATATAACGCGTTTATGAAAAAATGCTGATAGGCGAGATATAAAGAAAAATCGGAGAGTGGCTACGAAATGGAAACACGAAAAAGAAGTAACAGGCAACAAGTAGGCAGCACGAAAGCCCGAGTGGAGGCCTTCTAAAAAGACTGACGGAAAGCGGGAGTAATTGGCTTGGAACGGGCCTTTTAAGAGAGACTGCGGCGGCTTTCAGATTTAGTGTGCCTGTATGTACGCGTGTTTTTTTTTACTTCCTCGCGTCGCAATGCTTCCAGCCTTTATTACTTATTTTTTCTTTCTTTCTTCTAATTTCAAGAGGAGAGAGGAGAAGCTAAAAAAGCCAGCGCATGCTTTTGTAAATCGTGCTTCACCGTGATCCCTTCTCCTAGAGCCATGGCGTTTACGACGATCTGCTAAGTGCGCACACATTCCAGCGCAAAACCACATGCAGTTAGTTGACTTAGCCCTTCCTTTCACAATCCCTTCTTGTTTTGATCCCACAATTTGGGTGGCTTTTTCTTTTCACTTATAGATTTAAAGCATCTGGGTGTGCTTTACTGCTTTGTTCCTATTGCGTTACAACCGTTTTCATTGACAGCACTCTTTTCTAGCACCCTTCTTCCATCTTTACTACACTATTCCGTCCCCAGCGCAGAGTACCATTTCAGCGAGTATTCACGCCGGCTAAAATCTGTTTTTCATTAAAGAGCTCTCTCTCGCTCTCTCTCCCTGCAGAGTGAGCGTATGTTCGTTATTGGCCTCTCTGGTAGCTAAAGAGGTTAAAGCAGAAAAGTTCCACGGAATAACAAGACATGCCTTCAACTGCATTGATTCACTGTCCTCAACAAAAAAGGTTTTACTTCCAGCGTTCGTTATTATACTGCAGCGAAAACTGAAAGAGAAGAAAGAAAGAGAGGTGAATTTCTTTCCTTCTTTGTTTCTCCCGTTGTTTTCTTGTTTCCTTTCTTTTTCGCACATTAGTGCTGCAGTCTAACAATGAACGCATCCTAGATCGCCCAATTAAATACCCTCTAGTTATCCAGCACGTCAAAGTAAATTAGCAGTGGGGAGGCTTTCAAACTACTGGCGATCATGCCTCACCTGATGCTCATCAACAACTGCTTTGGGAGCTAGAACCTGTTCAAGCGATTTAAGATATACGTGGGTGATCTCTAAGACCGCCCTAGTTTTATTTGCATTCCTCATCAATATCCAGGAAATGGCGCAGGCCCTGAGGAGTCATAGGAAGATTGAGTAAAGCGAAGGCGTACTAGCGAGGACGAATACCTGATCGTACGATGGCTTTTTGCGCATGCGCGGTGACAGGCGCATACCCTCGCCTGGGCCAATGAATGAGTAAACCAGCAACTTTTTGTTCAGATCACGAAATAGTAGAGAAGAAAACAAGCCGTATAGTACGTAGCCCATTTTAGGGCGAAGCGAAAGACCTCCCGTAGAGTGCACATGGCGGATAGCGTTCCGTTCTTAATAGAGCCCTGAAAACCGACCAGGCCAGCAGGTTGAGGCACTCCTTACAAGGAGCTCGCAAAGCATGGTGGGCGCTAACGAAGCAATTACGCAACTCCCAGCGGATTCGCCTCAATGAAAAGAGGGCAGCGAGATCGTGTTACCCGCCCCGACTCCAGACCCCCTTTCCGTTCGTAATGAACTCGCTGCAGACCGGGGTCAGGGGGTTGTTGCCATTTCCGGTGGTTGAAAGCTCGAAGGGAATGGAGTGTATAGCACGTACAGCGCCATATTTGCTGAGTGCGATTCCAATGAGCAACCCTGCGAGGGTTGCCGTGCACTCTTCAAGCTATACTCCTGGTAAGTACAGAGTGCCTGGACCACAGCCAGAAAGAGCTCTGTCAACACTAGTGGGATGGGGTTAAGCATCCCCGTAATCAAGTGGGGTTTCATGCTAGACCAATGTTCCACACACACAGTCGATACTAATGACACCTTGAAGGAGCGTGCCCGTCATGGGATTCTCGAGGCGGAGGAAGGCTCATCAACACAAAACAGGCAGCAAGACACTCCTCTTCTTTTGTTTTTTTCTTCTTTCTGCCGTTCCAGAATGTGACCAATAAATCTGAAATCTAGTAAAAGACAATTCCTATTAAAAAAAATAAAACAAAAACGTTTCTGTAATCACAACAAATTTTTTGAACATAATAATAATAATAATAATTGGTTTTTGGATAAAGGAAATGGCGCAGTATCTGCCTCATATATCGTTGGACACCTGAACCGCACCGCAAGGGAAGGGATAAAGGAGGGAGTGAAAGAAGAAAGGAAGAAGAGGTGCCGTAGTGAAGGGCTCCGGAATAATTTCGACCACCTGGGGATCTTTAACGTGCACTGACATCGCACAGCACACGAGCGCCTTAGAGTTTTTCCTCCATAAAAACGCAGCCGTAAAAACAAATTTTTGTAGGAGCAACAGAACTTTGCTAAGTTAGTAAAGAAAATTATTACGGAACTACTGACTAGAAAAATCCTACATAAAAAAGTACATTACTAAAGAAAAATACTGCAAAACAGCAGAAAAACCTGTCGTTAGGGAAAAACTACAAAAAATTGTCGCAATTTTTACACGGACTGTCGCTTTTTCCGACTCGTTTCTGAACAAACGTTTGTGGCACAAATTAAGGCACGCATGTTTTACACTGACAGATGTGTCTTTGAAAGAAAGTGTTGAAACACAAAGCCAACCCTAGCTGGGGCAACCGAAAGTGTTATCTAGGTGGGACAACACATGTCGCCTGTAGTCAGGCAAACCAGACCAATTTAGAAGTAGCTGCCTTACGTTATGCAAGCCAGCTCTGTGGATTCTGGCTCGGCCACACTTCGGTACTCTCGAAGCAGAACGATGTAATCACAAATGCCCCAGTGAACGCAGCTACGGCTACAAGCATAAAATGGTGCCCCTGGGAAGCATTTTATAATTATTCTGATTATTGTTCATTATCCTGCCACTTCGCCATCGATGTAATACCCCCGATACAAGGGGGCCTTTAAGGTAAATAAACTGAACTGAACTGAACTGATCAGCAGCCCCGCCTCTGCGTTCATCGCTTGTTGCGTATCAGCCGTGACGTCACAGGCTGTATAGTAATCAGTGGTAATAGTGTAATTGTTTAAAAGAATAAATCTAAATACCAATCTTCACAAAATACCGCTCCAAGATAGAGGAATAGAACAGGCCCAATAACGATCCTAAAAAGACCGAAGGCACACCGCTGCACGCACTCCAGGGTATCACGTTGCGCAGCATGTAGCTAAAAAGGAAGAAACAAAAACGGTACCTCAGGTAGGCGCGTTTCAGCGCTGGCGAGACCCAGAAAAGATGAAGACAGAGCTACCTACACCCACCCACGTGCAACCGACGATGAAACCGCACTTAGGCTCCTCAGACAGACGCAAAACGCTTCCCCATTTATCTCCGTTGAGACTAGATCGCTCCCTCCGCGCTTGAAGTTTCAACAAGCAACTTCCTCGAAGGGTAAGAAAAACGAAAAAGTAAACAATGACACAGATATGGAAGGCGACGCCTAAGAAATAGAAAGCTTTGTCTTTGAAGACAGAAAGCGGGGCAGACAGGCGCCGGTCTCGATAAAGACTTTATAAAGAAGCGGGCTAGCCTTGCTTGTCTCTGCACAAATGCGGAGCCTTATACATACATGCACGGGGAAGCGTCGTCAAGTTTGTAATCAATACAAACGACGAGACACGTCTGGCTTTCCTGAAATTTGTTTCTTGCTCATCGGAGCATCCCATGTCTGGAATGTATTTTACTTTGATTTGCGCCCATACACCCACACGTCTTTGGCTCTTATTTTTTTCTCCAGGCTGGCTCGAGAGAGTTCCCCGTTTGATCCATTGCCGCTCCTTTTCCCTCTGAACAAGATCGAGTCTTCAATTTGGCTTGTCGCGATAGAAACTGCAGATGATTCCGAGGAAGGAGTTTTCTGGCGTAAAAAAAAAAAAAAGCGCTTTCGCCGGCTTCAGGCTTGCAAAGTTGGGCGATTGATTTTTTT
The DNA here is from genome assembly GCF_052857255.1 of Amblyomma americanum. NCBI lineage: Eukaryota > Metazoa > Arthropoda > Arachnida > Ixodida > Ixodidae > Amblyomma > Amblyomma americanum. Next base: position 6,843,351 of record NC_135507.1, on the reverse strand, counting down.
ATTCTGGTATTGGTGGCGACAGATTGGAAGTCAATGGAAGTGCTCCAGCAGACTGTTCGATCGGTGCCTTTTGATCGATTGAGTTCCCGCCGTGTTGTCAGCTCAGGAATTTCGTGTATACCTAGGCTTCATCAGCACTAGTTCATCTGGCGTACTCCGAAGCCCCGCACGAAGGCACTTAAAGCTCCGGTATCTACACCATGAGATGAGCGAATTGCCACCTCGTGTAACGCGGTGCAACTCTTGTACCGGGATCACCGCCCTGTGGAAATATCCAAGTATTTTCGAAATGATAACTGGGAAAACAAATGAAACATCAAACTTTATTAGACAACAATACAGAAGAAAAAAAATTCTCTCAAATCCTGAATACAGTCACTTTATATCCACACGTAGCACATCTTTTGGATTCAAATCATTACGACGAAAGGTGTACAAAGGAAATCCTAGTATTTCCGGCCAAACGTGATTTTTATATTGCGCATTTCAAGAGTGCCGCTATTTCTATTATTCAGTTTTCAGCGGCGGAAGTCATGTAGGATAGAAAGAAATTATAAGAGTTATCGTACTGCAGTTGGGCGACCAAGTTCCCAGTAATTCATAAGCGGAAATGTATTCCACATTCCGTGTTGTGTTCCGTGTTGGTCACTTCAAACGCAGCACAAAAAGGAAATTCGTAATTTACACCTTAACTTTTAGCCAACAGCGTTGCGTTGAGCCCAAGTGATGCACTTTTGAAAATTGATGGACTGTGCGACCTTGGAAACTGATCTCAGCCCACTAATTAGTGCGCCCCAACCACACGCGCGCGGCCCTCAACACTGTTTTTCTTCACTTGAAGAAAGCGCAATCACACCGTCCCGTATTCACTCCCTCCCCCTCTTTTTTAATCCCCTCCCCGTGCAAAGCACCGTCATTAAATAAAAAGAAAAATTCATTGCGGGAAAACCCTCAGCGAAAGGAGCACACCCTCCATGCCTTATCCCATGACCATGTCGGGCCTCGGTCCAGCTCCTATTCAGGTCTTGGCCACCGGAATCGACGACTCGAAGAAAGAGAGAGAAATGGGAGGACCCAATTACCCATTATACCCGTCTGGGCTCCTCTCCTCTGCGTTTCCACGCAATATGCGCATTTGCTTTCTCTCTCCTTCTTCCATTTCTTTCTTTCACTTTTATCGCCTGTTCGAACTCATCACCGGTGCTGAGCACGCCGCAAGAGAGCCGCGACCCCCGTCGGACTCATTTGCGCGCCTAAGTATCCAGCACGCGGAAACGACTTCCCAAGAATGCTAGAGGAGCGCGTTCAAGCAAGTTCTGAGAAAAACAGCCGTGAGCGCGTTGTCGTCAGTTGGAAAGGGCGCGCAACATGCAGCCAAGCGAGAAGCAAAAAGAATGAAAGATCGAATAAAGAAAATAATGAAGAAAGAAAAGGGTGCAGAAAGGCGACGTAGCGAATTGAAGCCTCGAAGGAGAGAACGAAGAAGAACGAACCCGCGAGGACAGAGCGTGCGAGTAACGGCGTCAAATCTCCATCAGCACCCGCTCCGCTGCTGCTGCCACTACTGCACTGACGCGGCCCAGGCGCAATCCAGTCACACCCCCGTCCTGCGAGCCGCACCGTTAACGACAGTACCCGCGAGTGTGCGTGTATGTGTGAGCAGCAGAGTCAGAAAAGAAAGGAAGAAAATCAAAAGAAACAGGAAGGAGAAGTGACATGCAAAGCTTGAGACGACAGACTAGTCGTCGCCAGGATCGTCGTCTCCATCTTCCGCTTCTTCCCCCTTGCCTCCCCCCCCCCCCCCCCCCGCCTCATCACCCATGCAGTCCCTTCGCTTCCTTGTTTCTAAGAAGCCAGACACACGAGAAAAATAAAACGCAGAAGAAAGACAAAAAGAAAGCGACAGAAAGAGAAGAAGAAAAAGAAGCTAAACGCCACTCCAACAGAGGACAACAACTAAACGGACTCGCTCCCGAAACCTCAATTTGGTGCCTGCGCTCTTTTTCTTCCTCTCTTCCTTTTCCTTTCTTTCTTTCTTTCTTTCTTTCTTTCTTTCTTTCCTTCTTTCTTTCTTTCTTTCTTTCTTTCTTTCTTTCGTTCCTTCTTTCTTTCTTTCTTTCTTTCTTGTTTTATTTCTTTCTTTCTTGTTTTATTTCTTTTATTTTTGCCCCCACCACGGCGTTGCGCCTTTGCAAACAGCGACACAAACCTCCGGCTTCTGGAAGAGCCGGGAGATGCCCTGCTGAACGTGGGTCAGCGTTGTCACCTCCTCGCCAACCCTTTCCCCTCTTTCCAACCCTCTCCTGGTCCTCAAAGCGTCGCTAATTACGTGACCCTGACAAATCGCTGTTCGTCAGGCCAGAGAAAAAGGGAGCGGGACCAAGGAAGCGGGGCGAAATGCAAATCAAATCTCTCTCCCTCTCACGCCCACCCCAGTTTATAGCGGCCGCACGTCGTCCACCCCTTCCCCACCACTGCCACCGCCTTCTAAATCCTGCAGCTCCCGCAGAGGTCCAACGGAGCCCCGGGGCACAGATTGGGGTAATCCGTGCGCCGACGCTCTATCTGCATCTCCCCAGAGACCCCCATGCGCGATCGTTTTACGGACAGGAGCGCCCTCCGGCCTCGAGCAAGCAGTTTTCACCTGGGACTCGTTCGGTGTACTTCACTTTCCCTAGTCAAGTCCTGGTTAAAGATGCCTTAGCTAAGCCACTGCAGTGTCTGGAGAAGAGCAGTGCGCCGTTCGCTAATGGTATACGACACTGATAGCGTAGTAAGGTTTGGCGCCGATTCATTTCGCTTCGTTTGAGTCACCCGGCGCGAACATCAAGGAACCGAGTTGCAATGCAAAATATCCTTACTTCCATCTGCCTAGCTGTAACTCTTTTGCACTGGTAACCACGTACTATTTTACCCTTCGCTGTCATTCCTTCCGTCTAGCTTGCGGAGGCTGCGACTGAGAAAAAAAGAAATCTGCCAGATTGATGCTCCCCACGACAACCCCAAGTGACCAGCGATACCTTTAAATCATCTCCCAAGAGGTGTAATTAACTTGTCGACGCGGCCTTCGTAACTCCACATGAGCCATTATGTGGCCCTTTAGTGGCCACGTGGCAGGCTCGCCACGTGTCTAACCAGGACAATATCTTTATAAGCCAGCCGACGAACAGGCGGGAGTTTTCGGCTGCGCCATACGACGACATTTTTTAACCAGCTGCAAGGAAGAACCACAGCCGATTACAGCGCAACGTCTTTCTCATGCGCGTCACTTCGAATCTCTTTAAGAAAGCATTTACCCCGATTCCTCCTTTTTCTCCGGCTGTTTCTTCCCGCAACCACGTCGCTGTTAAAGCGTGAGATTCCCGACCGCAGGAGAAGCAGCAAGTGGGAAATTTCTTCTCTATAAGGAAGACAAGTGCACCCCGTAAGGAGACACGACCCGTGCTCGTTCATAATCGCATTTCCCGCTCGCGCGGGCGCGGTTTGCCGTGCACACACACAAAGCGCGCATGCGCACTCCATATATACGGGGTCAAAAGCGCGCGGAGAGGAAGCAGCGAAAGGAGGTGGATGGGGAGGAGAGCGGAAAACACGGGATTCTCCACCGGAAGCGAAAAAATATAAAGAAATAATAGCTGCGCGCGATGATAACTAATAACGGCAGGTTCTGCTCGCCATGGGGCGGAAATGAGAAAAGGCGGTTCCGAAACCAACACGAGCTTAAAAGGCAGATATAAAAGGGCGAGAAAGTAGAGGGAGGGTCAGAAAGAGGGAAAGCTAACGAATGAGCGAAATTACTGCGCGGGTAAAAGAGCGCACCGCGCACGCTTGGCTGCCGAGTTTCCCATTAATTTCAATCGTCGAGGAGGAACCTGGAGCCCTGGGGGCAGCGGGGTGCCATATGCGCGAGGGACCGGTCGGGTCGTGCGGAAGACTTCCTCCCGTGTTTCTCTGTAATATGCACTTGACCATATCTCATTCGCACAACATGAGCCATCGGAAGATGCGAGGTTTAGCGGACCGCACCCTGCGACAGGTTTCATGCATAATTTCCTTTACTGCACTCATGTGTATTGTTCAGGGCATTACAGACTATTTAATGCCGATTTTTTCAAAATTAAGAAAGCGTAATGGCAGACCGAGAGCAGCGCTTCTGAGCCGTCATTTTACCACGCTGGTATCTCATTTCAGCGTATCAGTGAATATTATTTGGTGAATTACATTACATTCCTCATAACTAGTCTGTTTTTAGTAAGCTGCATTGAATAAGATGAAACACATTTTATATTCTATAATACACTACATAAAACTCGTTGAGGGCGCGTGCTGTCATGACTGTCTGTGTGCTCGTCCGAAAATTAGTAGCGCTCAATAGTTCGCCTAGAAACAATTCTACAATACACCACAGATAAAAGGACGCGCTCAATGCGACAGCCAGTTTTCTCGACACAAAGTGGGAAAATCTATGGGAAAGGTATTTGTCCTGCAAGTCCGGCATTGCACTGTTACAACCCTGCTGGCGACACGAAGTTTGACCAAAAAGGATGCCTGGCTGTGAAATTACCTGCGGAGCTTTTCCCACGCTTGGAGGGGGTCGGGGGAGGGGCAGGGGGGGGGGGGGGGGGATTGCCTTCCCTTTGACTGGTCCCCAGCAAGAAAGACGCCTGGGGCGGCGACCAACGGTAGACAGACGACAGGAGAATAGGGGAACGGTGCCTTCAAGTAAGTAACCGAGTCCGATAGGAGCCGGCCCGACCAGAGAGAGCTTGCCGCAGTTGAGGCCCGCGGCACCACACACCTCAACTGTGTTTTCGATGGATACGTGCCGTTTGCAGTGCGGTTGCACCACTGTGCGAAATAGCAGCGAACTTGCGATTCTTCCTCGCCAGTTCCCACGGGTGGACTCTGCAGCGAGGGCCTTCGCTTGCACCAGTGCTATGCAACTTTTCCCATCTTAGAGAAATGTGCCACGTGCTGGATTGGCCACCGCCTGATGAAGGGGCGGAACCTTAGGGGATTTAACGAACGTGCTGAGTAAGAAAGACGCTCTGGGACCTGGCAACAAGGCTCATCCGGTTGCTCGACGCATGGGCTCTTCAATTTTGACTGTTTGCTTTTTTTCCTTAAAGATGTAAATAGGTTCCTTCAGAGTGAAATAAATGCGCTTGTTTTCGATTTCCCAAGCTTCAAGTTCGATCTCAACTCAGCCGAAGGCTTGGACACGCTACCCAACGGAGCCCGGGTTCGAGTGAGCCCCTGCTTCCGCGACAGCACTCAACTAAGATGATGATGATAATGACTGCAATGATAAAGAGAAGGAGGAGGAGTGTTTTCTAAAATGTTACATGGTCAAGCAGTTGTGACATGCTTTCGAGTGTGTTGAAAAATGGTGCCAACCACGCTGCTTGTCGAATGTGTATTGAACCTTTCACATATTCTCTTTCGCTCCCCGTGTTTTATTTATATTCTCTCGAACAGCTGCGCCCTCTAGCAGACCAGAAAGGAGCTAGACATGTTGCTGGGTTTTTCAGAAAAGTAGCTAAGGGAACACAGAGAGTGAACCCTCGCGAGGGTGTCCATGAGCAACCGAGTCGAAGACGACAGCCAATCCCACGCCGCCGCACTTTCATCCAGACCTCCGCATGGACGTCTGCTCTGACAGGCGGCGTTTTGAGAGGATATGAGGTTCCTGCTCAAAAAACAGAACCTCCTCATCCCAAAGGATCCCGCATGCAGAAGTTTGCCCCCAGAAACGAGCCGTTACTGTTCGCTTCAATCAAGCGAAAACAACAGGCGCCATAAGCTGGCAATGCACAGTCAGCTGCTGTACTTAAAAATATCGGCATAGATGTCGCGGCGGCTGCGGTTCTTTTAAGGCCGTCGGGGAGGAATGTTGCATTAGCATGCGTCACAAAATCGGAAACAACCCGGTCACCCGAATCAAAGTTGACGAATCGAAGACGCCGAATTCAGCTCGGAGGAAACTGGGCCACCTCAAGAACCGAACGAAGGATGGGAGGAGACTGCGGAGACTAACAAACTCAACTGGTCACAAAAAGCAAAAGCAAAAGCAATGGAAAAAAGAGAACTAATGGTGAGAGGGAAATAATGAAAAAAAACTCACACTGGGAGCACGACAATATCAAACCTTCTAAATGCGGCAATACCAAACACAAACACGCCTACCGTATGCTATATACGGCATGTCAAGCGTGGACTATCAATCGCGGCGAATGCAGATTCCTCTGTATGTCTGCTGCGCTGAGCGGCTAACAATCCGGCGCTGAGCACACTCAGTTCAACTTTCTTGTTTAACTTCCCAGTGGCGTTCTTTCTATTTCTTGTTTCCTTCATTCTCATTCACTTCCCCAGGACCGCCGAGACAGTCGACTCGGAAACAAATCTCACTGGATCACAAGAAGCGCTAGAGGAATGAAAACGAAAAGAAAGAAAAGGCGGAGTGAAGTATGAGAAAAACAATGGCGTCCTCCTGAATTCCTGCCAGCGCTTCCGCTGCCTCGCTCTACGGTATGCCGAAACAGCAACCCCGTCGATACGACGCAACCAAAGACAAAACACAAACTGCATACCCGCAGTCGACAGTGCACTGAGTGCGCTCAGCAAAGAAGAAGAGAAGAAAGGAAACACATAGCTGGGATAGAGCGAAGCGAATGCAACTGCCGGAACGCTGAGACTGAGGCGGGAGGTGAGATTGCGAGCGATTTTGTTTTGAAACAATCTGTGCCGCCTTGCGTAGACTCCGCATCTTCCGCGAACTCTTCTTCACTTCCTCAACCCTTCTGTAGACTGGAAAGATTGCCGAAAAGGGCAACACGTTCCAAGCACGGGGGGCCTCACAGGCAACGCGCACAACTGTTCCAATCGGCGTCGTCAGAGCTATGGGGGTCGGTGAAAAGAATGGAGCCTGAGGAGGAGGAGGAGGGGGCGGAATATGGGGAGAGCACTGCGGAGAGCAGTCCACGGAAGTTATCGTTTTCGCGCGGAATCATCCGTCTTGATGCTCTGCGGATTAAAGAAGTATTTGCGGGTAAGCCCAACGAGGCATCATGGTGTGACAGGCGCTCTTTTGTAGCTCCCAGCACGGCGATCGAAACGACCCGTTAAAGACCCCTTCCACCGATTCGCACAGATTGACGTATGCTGCATTTATCCAGTAGGATGTTCACTTTTGGTTTATGACATTGATTCAGAGAGGGGGCAAAATAAAACATAATAAAAATAAAATTGGCTGTCTTCGTCGTACCCGGCGCCAAATCCTGGGAAGTGCAGGCGTTTCCGACATGATTTCTTAGATGTCCGTAGCCACGTTTTAAACTCTTTCATTGAGGTAGAGCGCGTTAAAGGCATATAAAAAATCGTTTACAGTGCGCTTAACTTGCTCTATACGACGAATACCGAGTAGTCCAACGCTGAACGCTTGCTGGAATAATTCATTCCCGTTTTATTGACGCGACCATTGCTGTCATTTTTTTTTCATGCCATCACCGCCCCACTTAATCTATCAATCTGACCACTTCCTGAAGACGACGTGAGTGCACGATAGCTCGGTTCTTTCACCACGATATGTGCTTTTAAAGCGCAGAAACGTTCGTGCGGCCACGTGAGCTATAACTATTTACTACGGTGCAAGTAGAGACCGATGTTTGCATTCTTAAGAAAAGAAACAGGCTAAAAAAAACATTCGACAGAGGTCTGTCTGATAAGAGATAAGCTGCAACTCGCCCGCGCTCGCAACCTGATGAAGAAACCGAGTAGGTTTCGAAAGCCGTGTTGTTAAAAAAATTGGTTGCCGTTCATTTCAAACCTTTACGATGGCGCTTTGCGTGTCTTCATAACTGAGAACACCGCTACACAGTGGCCTAGCGAGGCCGTATAAATGCCAACCGCACAATTTTTACCGCTATTCAGAAGGAATCACTCAAGCAAATAAACACGGAGCTTAAGGCGAAGGAGAATTATTAATACAAACGCCGCATTTCCACGTGCAAAAGATGTAGTACATGAGGTGACGTTGACAGTTTACGTCAGCGTAAAGGTGCAAGGAGGACAGTCAATTAGTAAACTCTTCTCGGCAACTCAGGATTCACGTTGATGAACTAATATGCGGCAGACAGAGAGAGAAAGGAAAGGACGGGAAGGCAGGGAGGTTAACCAGGCGATGCCCAGTAGGCTACCCTACACGCGGAGAGGGGAACAAAGGAAAAAGAAGGGAAGAAAGAGTGACAACAAAATGAGTTAACCACGAGTCCATCGAGTCTGTCCCCAGAGGGCGCACATTGCGACAGAAATACAAAAAAAATAAACACTGTAAAACGAAAAGGGTGCGAGACGTTCAAAAGAAACATAGCTACAAAACACTTCTACCTGCGAAAAAAAAACGCCAAATACACACATGACACACACACAATTCTTGTAAAGCGCCGGCGCCGGCTGGGGTATGGGCGTCTGACTGTGAACGCCTGAACGCGCGAATGCACGACACACATCGTGGGATGTGTTGAAGCTTCGACGTTACAGGCCGATTATGAGTGCTGTAAAATACCGCTGTACTTGAAAAGTGAGCGCACCGTGCTTCTTCGCGATGCACGGCACAGTCGGCCTTAGTGGGTGAGCATTGCTAATGACTGGATAAGGTGCATGGCTTTTTGTAAAGTTCTTGCTTCTTCATCAGTCCATTTTCAATCTACATGCCTTCCAAGCAAGCGGCGAAGGGGTTTAAGGCTGTGTGATGCTCCGTGGGAACCCACTGCAGTAATTGAGCAGTTAAGGAAACGACTGCGGCTGGCACTTATTCGTCGGTTCGGAAGCTTCGCGAACCACCGTGATTTGTTCGACGGTTGAGGGAACTGCCCTTCTGCCAGTTCGCTAGTCCACGACCGCGATTTCTGCAGACCAGAAGGTAACTTTTTCCTCGCTTAGAGGAAACCCCGAGTCTCGCATTCTAGCGACTACAGCGCTCAGGTTGTTGCGGTGCTCTTCATCTAGGCCTCCCACAACGATGTCGTCCAAGTGCGTCTTTGGGATGCCTACCAGCAGTTCTTCCATGTACTATCGGGAAAAAAGTGGTATACTCTACGCAGCGGGTGCCGGAGCAACGGAAAATTGCATCGCAACGCTATCTAAAGCAAGACACACTGAAACGAATTCATCGACATGCCTGCAGATAATAACCGGCTCCCATTGGCTGTCTCGATCCCAGATGCCGCCTGTAGATGGCGTTACGATGCAGTTTTCCGTTGCTCCGACTCTCGCTGCGTGGACTACAACACCTTTGTCCCAGATAGTACCTCTGCAATATAGAGGGCGCCGATGGCACTCGAAAGTGAAGTATTACTGTCTTGAAAATATCCCGTTGTGTGTTTGCAATGATAAGCGAAGCTGTGAACTCGCCGACCGTCAGTTGTTAAGCTTGGCTGAGGTAGACAGTTGAAAACCCCTAGAAGCCTGAGAAGTCAGCGAACAGTAGATCAACTGTCGGTAGCGGGTACGTTTCGAACTGAGGTGCCTGATCAGCCGTACACGTGAAATATCCGCAGAGGCGGATGCTTTCTTTCCTCTCGATTACAGGCCCGAGTGGCGTGACCCGTTGTGGAGATCAGATTGCCTGGCATATACAGTGTCTAACCAGCATGTCTATTGCAGTACCGATCTCTGCGTGAATGGAACATGTCGATTTCGTTCTTTCGGTACCAGTCGGTCGCGGACCAGGGAATCAAAGTGTCGGCCGAAATGGCAATGTCCCCACAGATGACGCCGAGCACCGACATAAGACTTAACGGCTCATCTGCTCACTGGTCACAGTTGTTGAAGTGAAATTGCTCTAAAGTCACCGAAAGCGTACTCACAATGTCGGCGCTAAGTTTAGCCACGATTTCTCTGTACGTTGACTCGATAGAAGATCTGGCTGCGCAGAGGAAGCGAAGAATGGCGCACGTCTCCAGCTCGCAGACGTTGCTGAGGAAAGCCCTGTTCTTGTCCTTCGTTGCGACGTTGTTTACGGAGAAGAAGAAATGCAGTTGTTCCAGGTAGACGGGCCATGTTGCAGGCTATGTATGCGCCAGCGCTTCTAGTGTGACGGTAGATGTTCACGTCGCCACGTTACGTAGGAGGTAGCCTCAGTAACTGCTGGTCGACTAACGGTCCATCTCCTCGCCTGCATTATATATTGCGTGTATAGAAATATGACCGGTTATACAGTGGTGAGGATCGATGAAGCGTGTGGGTTCCAAGCAGAGAGCTGGGAGGACACTGTCCCAGAATGGAGACCACAGAGGGCAGCGAGACATTGGCCTTCCGACGAGGTCACACGCGTCGATGTGGTACCTGAGCTTCATGTTGCCCGCGCGCGAGCACCACCGCTCGCATAGACGCAAGCGCACTTAAACTCGGGAACCCTCGGCGGCGGTGGCGGTCCGGGCGTCTTCACACACCACAAACACGCGCACACAACTTCTCGGAAGCACCGGCGCCGACTAGACGCCGGGCGGGGGAGCCCGATCACGCGAATAAACGACACAGATCATTCAATAAGTTGCAGCTTCAACGCCACGGGCCGACCGGACATGCCGATAAATACCGCCGTACTTAAAGCAGCACATCGTGCTTCTTCGAGTCGAAGGACATAACCGGTAGTTGAATCACATGCTCCACACGAAGGGCAAGGAAAGCCGCAGAGGTAAGAAAAACTAAATTAAATATTCGCGCGTATACATTCGGTGCATTGGCTCACCTGGTGGGGATCCTTCGGCCTGTACGACGAACACGCGGGTGTCGCTCATTTCCAAGCGCTCCTCGCCGACGAAGTTGGTCGCGTGGCACATGTACGCAGCACTCGCGGTGGCATTGATGGTCAGCGTGGAGTGGGACACTCGCGACGGCTCGGGCACCTGGATGAGAGGGAAGAAAGGGAAACGCCCCTCTCAGGCGTCATGGCGTCGACCAAACGCAGTGGCGACACGACCACGACGCTATGCGTGTCCGACGGCGGGCTACGGCAGCTCCCTTGTTTCTTACTCTTACCCCGCTGGAGAAACAAACGCCCTCCCGTTTTGGTCCACTGCCCTTTCTTCCTTCCGCACTTCCCGTACATCCCCATTTCATCCAGGAAGTTGGTTTGTTCTTCGCTTTCGCTTTTCCACATGGCGTTAGGGGAACAGGAGAAGCTCCCAATCAGCACAGGTAATCGGTCCAATATTGGAATAGGATGACTTTACTCTGGTCCATTGTAGGACCGCTTATGTGCCGATATATTTCTAATATTGTGCCGATTACACTTGCTGCTTGGAAGATTCAGTGGAAATCGTGCGTTGAGGACGCGTTTCGAGTGGTTATTGGTAATATCAATAGAAATAGGCAGTCTTCGAAATTTCTACACGGAACAGGACATAAGGAACGACTTCGAAACAGTCGATCAGTTCTTTACTTTACGATGCTGGTTGGCGATTTGACGTCAAAATGAGGACGAGTGTTAAGAAAAAATTACTACGACATCGGTGAGGGTTATCCCCACTGCGGTTTGGACTGTGTTACCTGCGCACTTACGCATTAATGTATTCCAAAGAACTATGGCTTATGGTTTACAGGGGTTTAACGTCCCAAATCGAATCAGGCTATGAGGGACGCCGTAGTGAAGGGCTGCGGAAATTTCGACCATGTGATTCGTTAACGTGCACTGACATCGCACAGTACACGGGCCTATAGAATTTCGTCTTCATCGAAATTCGACCACCGTGGCCGGGATCGAACCCACGTCCTTCGGGTCAGCAGCTGAGCGCCATAACCACTGAGCCACCGCGGCGGCCATTATTCGAAATAAGGTTCTGCCGAAAAGAGAAAAGCGAGGCAGTCCTGAGACGCATTATTTTACAGCAGTGAGAGAAGAGAGAAGCTTCTTAAACAATTCTTTTTAAAGCTTTGAGATTTCCCTGTAAGATACTTTGATGCCTAGAAATATACCGCCATTGGTCGGTAAGCCAATGTTTACTCTGTTGCGCGTGTTCCTAACCAGACTTGTTATTCCGCGCCCGCTCAAACACTACAAATGCCGACGTTTTACCTTTCCACAAAGCATGGTAAAACTCGTGACCTGATCAGTCTGTTCAGTGTGTTCCGCCGTCCCATGGTTACTAAAATAAATCACTCCGTCGACAGCCTCCACCTAGTCCACTCAACTTATACTTCATTTTCTTGTTTCCGCTACGCTTGGCACCACTGTGCGTTTCGGCCTCCATGGAAGAATAAGAGGACCGGCCTCTCAAAAGCGAGTTCCGGAAGCGCGCGCGGAAAACGCCGAAATCCGGTCACGTCCCACCAATAGCAGCCCGCGTTCGCTGGCAAATTAAAGTAGCAGCTGCGCTTCGAGGCGGAAACAGCCAGCTAGGAAGCCGACTGCTGCTTACCCGGCCCCCGCCTCCACAGCGTGCGCGGATCAACTCTGGCTCGGCAGGATAATTGATTTAAGTGTTCCCGAGAAGTGCCCCGCGAAAAGACGCCGCGCAGAGGAAGAGACGGAGACGCACCGTCGTCTCGGCCAGTTCTACATCGAGTAAGTGTGTGCGTTTGTGAGGGGATGGCGGATAGGGGCAGAAGAGATGGTCGTTACGCCATCTGAATGATTCATGGGCTGCGGGGGCTCGCGCTGGCAGGGCGAAGACAGGGGAAAGGGTGCGGACCTCCTCTCTCCCTCGGGGACCGCGGTGGGAGCCGAGGAATTCCCGCCATATAAGTTACAGCGTCTTTAGAACTCTGCACAACAGTAGCAACGCACCTGCAAGATTTCCGTGTAGAACGAAAGAAAAGCCGATCTCCCCCCTGTCAAGCTCAAGGAATATCTTGACAGGGGGTACATATACACACACACAAAAAAAATGGCCGATCAGTACGAATGAAACGTTCTTTGTCCTTTGTTCCCAGCGCGACAGCGAGTACCCCCTGAGACGTTGCTATCTAAGAGAGTTAACTGCGCTTACTCAAGCATGAAAATTTTATTTTCCATTCGAGTTAAAGTAACTGGCATGACATAAAAACTTGCGAAGTGTAACATCAAGAAATAGCAAAATAAAACGCCCTGTTTTAGTTGTTTAAATAGATATACCACGCAGTCATAGATAAAAAGACGCTACCCAAGCAGCGCAGTAAATTAGCCAAATATTGGGAAATGATGGTTTCACACTGGGTCTTTGTAGAGCCAGCCTTTGCCAATACATTTCCAATATTGGGCCGATTATCTGTGCTGCTTGGGCAGTTTCTGCGTATGCGCTAACTGAGGTCGTGGAGTATATTTGGCGCAACGCATCAGGTGTATTGAGAGAAATGCCGGTCGGTGAGCTTGTTGCCTGTGGAGACTGCTGCATTTCAACGAATCTCGTGCTTGAAACAGGTAATCAGGACACAGCTAGCGCCACATTAGCAACTCATGCGTTTTACATAGGAAGCATTCTATAGTCAACTGCGCACAGTGCGAAATTCATCATCTAACTCTAAGGCGGTTGAATGATGCCCAGAGGAGACACTCTATACAGACTACTTTCCCTTGTGCTCAATTCGTCAACTATTGTATTCTACTCAAATGTTGTATACAAAGACTGCAACGTACATTTTACTGACACCTGTGAGAAATTGGCTATCTAGCTCTAATCCGGACTATGTACCGAAACCTATCTGCGGACAATAAATGTTCGCTGCTGGCGCGTAACAGTTCTATAAACCTTTTATGGAATTTTAACACTACAGCGAGGCGCCCTCGTGCAGAAATATCCTAATATATAACGTATCGCCAACGCATTAAGACCACTTAAGTTGACGCCTGACGTGAACCACGTTATGTGACTCACAGCATAAAGATTGAAGGAGAATGAACGAGAAAGAGTGTCAAGCTTGATGTTGTGGATATTTTTTTTCTTGCGTCAAAGCTAACAGCAGCATTTGAAAAAAATGCGTTTTGGTGCACGCACCTGTATACGGTAGGCCTCAACAAGACATAACTTCAACGCGGCAGCTTCGGGGAAAAAAAAAAGGACGGTGCGAAGTTGGCAACAGTGGTCGTTTTCTTTTTCATTTTTCTCGTATTATTACGCATATTTGTTTGAAGTGAATAGGAATCTTTATTCTTTTAATTCTAAGTCATTATTTCCACGTACGCCTTCCAGGAACAGATCACAAATGCTGGTGCTATCGTAAATAATAATTACTTTCATAATTTAGGACTATGTCCCCTGAACATTGCCTGCCTAAACTAGCCTCCATATTATGGCTTTACCTTTTTCACTCTCTCGAATTAGCTTCGCCGAAGACAAGGCATCCGACGTCGCCTGCAGCGACCTAAAAGCACGCTCTTTCGTTTTTCAAGGATGTCTCTAGGGCAAACATTGAACGAAATCCTGGTGGTCTTGCCAGCCGTTCGCAAGATAAGGACTGTCTTCGCTATGCAAGCAGCGCATCGTCCCGTCCTGGCTGCATAGTTCAAAAGGAAACGGGGACGACCGTGCGCAAGGGAGGAGGATTCCCAGTGGCCTCAGTCGCTCCCACAACCCAAGCTCGGCATCGTCTCGAACCGATGCATAAGCATGAGTCCCGGAATGCGGTATCCCGGTTCTCGCCGTATCATTCCCACATCCCTACGCCTCGCATTCCCTCGGTCATCGAGGCCCCAGAAGGCGACGGAGACTCTTGCACAAAGCGGGTCAGTCCGCGAGCATAGGAAAAGAAAAACCCGCCGTTATTCAGAACGCGGGTGGCTGGGTGGCTGACTGCAGTTGTCTTTGTGCGTCGGAATCGTTATGCGGATGAACATTAGGGAGCGCGGAGGACTTGGGATGTTTTGGAAAGCGGGTATCGGGAAGAGAGAGAGCGCGCTCAGATTACGGAAACGCAGTGCTGCGAACGCGAGGTCGGACCGAGAGGAAACCGAAACAATGCGAGACAATGAACAGGCAAAGTCGAAGTAAAGTAAAAAAAGGACGGTCATGAGGGAGTGGGCGGAGCGAAAAAAGCATCGGCGATTCTCCGATCCGGCCGGGGTTCGGTCCGGAAATGCGTGGTGGGAAGGAGGAGCGAACAAGACAGAAAAAAAGAGGAAAGAAAGGAGACTGTCGGCGCATGAAAGCATGGCTCGCGCGCCCGAGGACGCAGTGTGTGGCACGAGAGAACGGCAAGGACATGTACTGCGCCAGGGAGGAACCACGCACGAGACACTGTAATGAATACAAAGAACAAAAACTGCGAGGACGAAAAAACGGGATGGAAGGAAAGGAGGACGGGAAAAAGTTGCATACACAGCAGGGAACGCAACGGCTATAGTAATGCCGGGGATTGAAAGAATGAGAAAGAAAGCAAGGAAGGAAGATGGCGGCATCGCTAAAAGATATCGACCTCGCCAAGACATCTGAGCTCGTTCATCTCGCCGGAGTCGGGGACCCCGAAGAATAAGGGAGAGAGTGGGGAGTAAGGGATGATGAGGAGGAGGAAGAGGCATCCAGAAGAATAAAGGAGAGAGTGGAGAGTAAGCGATGATGAGGAGGAGGAAGAGGCGAGTGGGGAAGCAAGGAGGGTAGGAATGGAAGACGTGAAACACGGCCAGGACAAAAGGCGCGGGCATAAATAAACTGCGAGAGGGGGAGGGGGAATGACAACGCATGCGTGGGCCTTTCGCAAGCCGCGCTGCACGGGTCGCAGCAGCGCTGCTGAGAGGCATTATGTTCGCTGCGCTTCGGCTCTTTCTCCCTTCGGGCGATGAGAAAAGGAGGAGAACAGGAAAAGAGGATGAAAATCTCTAAGAACGCGAGGCAACGCATATTCAAGGCTCACTGCTTGCGCAGCCGAACCTTTGAACTTTCGTCCGAACCCAACGTGTTGCATGAATGCAGATGGCTTGGGTCGGGCTAGCGAATTCGCGCATTGTTTATAATATAAACAAAGGTAAAATACAGAAAAAAATTACCCGGGGCACTCAAGGAACTTACAAGCGAGTAATGAGAACGCATTGCAATTTTATTCCAGTTCTATTCGAATCCTATTCTAGTGCTATTCCAAACTCATAGTTATGCTATTACAATTCTTACTCAGTTCTCTCCTAATTTTATTCTAATTAAATTGAAATTCTATTACTAATGAGTCCTCATTGTTTTACTCTGTAGATTGTCCAGTTGTATATATTAGTACTGACTAATACTGGTTGACATTTCGTGTTTTCCTGCCTTTGAGAACGTCGCTCCGTTTCGACAAATCGTACTTTACCAACGCCACAATTTTTTGAGCGACGCGAGGCTTTCACGTAGATGAGGCATCTAATGGTTTTGCATTAATAAATTAAGCAGAATTCGCTGCGCGTATGCACGTTTAACGCGTTTCGGAGCTAATAATATATGGTCAGGGTCTTTAGTTCGCAACTCTAATCTTGATAATGCGAACTCGATGAGAACCAAATATTTCTTTGAATTGCACTGAGTTGTTAGCCTTCAGTCTGCCTGCATGTCCCTGGCATAATCAAGAAATCTGCGATGCCGATTAGCGGACTGAAGCAACTCGCACTTGCCTACATCTGGTCAGAATACCACAAATGTGTGCACGTCTACACGGATGGTTCTGCGTCTCCAAATGCATCAACAGCAGCTTTCGCAATCCCTGCCCAACAGACGACCCGCAGATTCAGTTTGGGACACAAGTCTACTTCAACCGCTGCAGAGCTTGTGGGCCTTCGGGAATCGATTCGCCACATCTGCGGAGAACCGCCTCAGGAGTGGTGCATTTTCACCGACTGTAAACCTGCGCTACACATTTTAGGATGCTTCCTACGCCACACAGCCTACCAAGCTCTGGCTCTTGATATGATTAGTCTCGTATCATTTGCTCAGGGAAACGGCCACCGTATAGTGTTTCAGTGGAACCCCGGACACTGCGGACTCGATGGAAATGAGACCGCCGACGCTGAAGCAAGGAGCGCCTTCAGCAGTGGCCTGCGTACAGCTGTACCGTTCTCTATAGTGGACACAACTTGTCTCCTTTCGGAATTGATGAGGAGGGCGACGGCTAGGTACTGGGCCCTGCCAGACACCCGCCACATCCGCCTTAAACGGCTAGATGTGACGATGACCTTTTCAGTTCCTCGCGGGATACCTCGCCCTATTGCATGCGTTATCCGTAGACTACGTTTAAACGTGGCATTCACGCGCAAATACTTGCACTTAATAGGACAAGCGGACTCCCCGGAATGTACCACATGTGGCGTGCTAGAGACTATAGAACATGTTTTTGTGGCGTGTCCAGCGTATGCACATGAAAGACTCATACTCGCATCTGCTCTGAAGCCTATGGACACATCGCTCCTCTCTGAGGATTTGATCCTCGGCGCTTGGCCAGATAGTTTTAGAACTGTAAAGGCAACGCGAGCGCTCTCACGCTTTTTGAGCGACACGGACCTTGTCTCGCGTTTGTGATGTGAGAAAGTGTGCCTCGTTTTTTTTTTAAGTAGTTTTTCATCTGCCTCCTCCCATCGTCATCGTCCCCCATCGTGACCTTCTTTTATCTCCTTTTCCCGTACCCCAGAGCAGAGTAGCAGGCCAGATATTTATTTTCCAGGCCAACCTCTCTGACTTTCCTATCAATAAACCCTCTCTCTCTCTCTGAGTTGTAATTAGGAGCAGCGGAACCGGGATCCCGTTTCTGAATATAATGTTCAGGGGAACAAAGCACCAGTTCGAGTAAAACAGGAGTTCGAAATAGGCGAGTTCGACTAACCGGGTACTACCTGTCATAGGGGATTTAATTCGCAGCGGCCATGCCGAAATATGACAACTGAGTAATGTATGCTTGTCAAAAACGTGAACTACGGGGCTGGTTAAGTAACAGTCGGAGGCAGCGTTTCGCAGCCTGGGCTTCGCTTTCAGCCTGCGCAACGCGAAAAGGAAGCAAGCGGCTTTCCAACGATGTGGCCGACGTTGCCGCTTTTCGTCCGTTTCGCGGGCCTTCTTAGCTTTCCTGGCAGATGTAGTTACTGCGAGCGGCCTGGTTTGTTTTAAACTTTCGATCTTTTATACCTGAACGTAACACATGCTACTCAAGAGGAGTCTCGCTGTTCGGGCGCTACCGCAATGTACACTGGCACCCTAGCAGTTGGGCGCAATACGTTCTGTGATGTTTCTCTTGCAAGCTCCAGGCACATCTAGCTATAGCGCGGACGCCCTTTCCGATTAGCGCAATCCTTACCTTTCAGCTCATGGAGATCTACACTTGAGAAATGCATCAGATATATTTTGCTAACAGGCAGCTTAGCACTACTAAGCCCTGAATACGACAAGCTGCCGTGCTAGTTGTTCTTGCACCGTTTTCAGCGGCGCGTTGCAGCATGAGGACAGAGCACAGAAAGACGTCGAGAGAAACAAGTGCTGCACCACTGCTTGTATTGACGCAAAAACAAAACGTCTACGAGGTTTACGAAACGCGCGGAGAAAGGGAGGGTGTCTGCGCGCACATATGCAGAGGTTCAGTGTCTTTCCGAATTAAGGTTCAAGTTCGGCATTTGTTTGTCTTCTTGTCTTTCGCTGCATTGTCTTCGTACTGCAACGAGCTGCTGAAAACAACTATTCCCTGTCGGGATGGGGGGGAGGGGGGGGAGGATGTGAATGCGCGATGCGAGGCTACGTACCACGCGGTTATCGTGGTGCAATGAAAGGCTATGCAGTGAAAAAATACAACCATGTTCTCACTCACGCTAGTCACGTGATAACTCTAAAGCAAGACGGAGGGCGAAACACTGTTCAAATTACGTAGTCGAGCTAGAAGACCAACGCCATGCACAGCAGAAAGAATGTGCATCTTATTCTGTAAACGAGTGTACGACTGGTTAGGCTGACTTCATGGCTGCCTTAAGGGTTATGTTGTAGAGTACAAAATAAAGTGCGCCTCTTTTCTGCCTGCCAACCTCGGGCACAAATTACGAGGAGCTCCACACTGTAGCAAAAACCACTAGCAAGTTCCGACACCCTCAAAAGGTAATGAATAAAGGCTTTGCAAAGTAAAAAAGAAAGACTGAAGTGGCTATAACGTGATGTGACACAATTTTAAGGTGAAGTGTTAAGGTGAAATTTTAAGGGGTCATGGTAACGCGTAAGGGGTTAAATAGGCCCCAAGACCATCACGTAACCTTGCTGCGTGATGACGTCATTTTATAAGGACGACGAACAAGAGACCTCAGATGTCCGCCCCTAAAACAGCTGAGGATCTAAAGAACTGACGTGCGACGCTCGACCTTAAACAGGTTAATGTTCTAAAAAACCTGCACGCACGTACGCATACACGTACACCCTTGAGAGAGACAGATGTCGCCCTGGGAGCAGCAATAGCAGCAGCAGCCGACAGGCAGATCGGCATCGGCGTCGAGACAGGCCCTATCGACAAGCAAGCGGAGACACCATAACAAATCCACTTATTCGGGCACGCGTCTTTCTTCGACAAGATGTCGTCCCAAGCTCCCCTTCCCTCCTACCAGGCCATGCGGGCCCGAGCCCAGAACACCTCTTCCCCTTCTCAACCTTCCCCCGTCTTGAGGGAACGGTTCCCCGCGGCAATTTGTCTTCATTTGGGCGAGGAGGAAGCGAAACAGAGGAGGGAGAAAAAGGGTCCGACGCAGTGCGAATTCAGAGAAGCCGAAGCCAAGCCTAGCGGTTCCGAACGGGAAGAAAATCGGCCGACACTGAGACGAACCAATCAGCAAAAAAAAAGGGAAAAAGGAAGGATATAATCGCGAGAGGCTGCATGCGTCCAGAAACGAAACGAAATTGTCTGGGTTGCGCCATTTGCTATGCAGCGTTCGGGGGAAAAATATGAAGGAACAGAAATCGCAGGCAACTTGGAGAGACGACCGGCCTGCGTACGTTACTTCGCGCGGCGCATGTTGTAAGCAGCAAGCAGCCCCCCAATTGAGAAGATGAAAGCCAGGAAAAGGCATTCAGGCTCTTCGCGCGAATAAATTGCGCGCACCGTGATGCGATAGCTGCGACGAGGTTGACGACGCAAATTCGCGTTAAGAACGGCAATGATTTTAACCCGGCGACGGAAAAGAAAAGAACGACGAATAAATAAAGGAGGAACAAATGGCATCCCGGGTGACTGGACGGTGATCGGCGTGGCGTATCAGAGAAAACAATCCCCCCACCCGGCTATCGTGCTGAATTCCGTAACGCGCTATGCAACGACCAGTGACTGGTATGAAAGGGAGCAGGCAGAAGACTGGGAGAAGAACGCTGCTCGGCCACTTTACGGCTTTGCGCGATCGTCTTGTGTTCGGAATTGCTAAGGAGGGGGAAAAGGAAACAAAGGGGGAAAACGGGACGCTGGGCTTCCCGCATGAATGGCCAGTGCCGGATTATGGGCGAATCTGTATACATGCATATGCGCCGCACTTTGAGCCAGAAAAAACGATAAATACGGGCTGCCAAGGACACAGAAAGTAAAAAAGAGAAAACAAAAGGAATAAAGAAAGAGAACACGGGGAAAAGAAAGAACATCCAAGAACAAAAAAGGAATTAGGGAAAGACAAAGCGAAGCAGCCGCGGTGGAAGCGGCGGCGGCCTCTGAAAAGAATAAGGAAGGCCGGGCATGGTCTATCTATCCTTCTAGCTAGGTCTCTCCCCTTGCTCCCCATTCTTTCCCGAAGCGCACGCCACCGCGACGGTTGATTTATAACCGTGGATTGTGGGTTACTGTGGTTCCATCTCTTGAACCTAGTGCTCGTGTACGGCAAAGGAAAGGGGCGATCCCTTTACAGTTTCCTCCTTGGCCTTTTCCTTCTCTTTTGTATGTTCTTTTCCCGTATTGCCTCCCTCGTTCTTCCGTACGCTCCACCGTTGTTGCAGCTTTTTCCAAGCGGCGCACATTCGACCGAGAAGGGTCTGTCGCCTTTTGTAGATGCGTACTTGGACACGAGAGGCGGGTCAAGGCAGCCCCCTCGAGGACTGACTTTTTGACTTTCACAAAAAGAAAAAAAGAAGCAATATTTGTTTTTGAAGCAGGGCCTGAAGTTCTGTAATAGGACGAAAAAGGAGCCCATATTCTGATCGTCTATTGCAATGAGACTACAATTTGTAACTTGGATAGGTTCCAGCCACGAGCTGTATATTTGTCACGTTCAGCAATGCTACTTTTTGCTGCTTGCGTACACCGAATACTGCGTTCGCTTCACTCACCTTATGCGCCTGTATCGCACAGTCCAATTTTTTCGTCAGTTCCGAGTTCTGCGGATACAAGTGGCCCTTTCGGACGACAGCACGCAAAGACTGCCAAGAGCGATCCAAGGACTTTGCGTCCCTAGGCCCCCAGAGCAACGGTGGGGCCCACACGCCCGCACTGATGCGCCGAACAAATTGTACTTTAAGGGCAATTAATAAACAACGTACTACAGTCGTTCAGGATACAAGCGAGAGTCAACGAGCATTACTCGTGAGTGTAACCCAAGTACAATATTTGTCAAACGTTCAGCGGCGAGGACGGCTTCGCTTCTAAGCCGCTCTAAGGCTTCAGGAAGACCCGTGGAAGTCCTTACTTTTGTAGAGGCGTGGACCAAAGCCCCTCTTAATTTCAAGACACTGAGAACTCTGCTTATGCATAGAAAGCAACACGCCGTGGCCCATAAGCAAACTCCTTTGGGCTCTTTCTACAGAGGCTGTACTAGAGGAATGCGCACTCTCACAAAACGTGGTGGAGCTAATCTTCTTTATCACCTAAAACCAATACCACTATCACAGAAAAATCGTTATATTACATTCTCTCCCTTAAATTATTGTGCTAAGCATCGTTTCCCATTTCGTAATTGCCAGACAGAACTAGGTGCACTACCCGACTCTCCCGGTTAGTCGTTGCAGGTCCACTTCTGTATTCGAGTTTCCTGTAATAAGAGCGAATTCAACGGACCTTCATATGGCTTTTGTCGTTCCAAAAAATGAGGGGACAATGAAGGCTCCAAAAACTGCCAATATCTGTCACGCATCAGCTCACATAAGAATGAGCTGTCATCGCGTAGTATTCTTCCTTTTACCACTAACTTAGGGCTGTTCTCGCCAATTATGCTAGCAGCAAACGGAAATGTCGCTGGTGATAAGGCATAGTGCACTGTAGTACAACGCTGCGCTAAATGGTTCACTTGGTAGGAATAATAAACTATGAAAATCAGTAGCTAATGCGACATAAAAGTGAAATTACCTTCCCTAGTACACAAAAAGAAATGAAAAAAAGAGATTCACTTCGATTAAAAAACAACAACTTCTATCCTCCTCCGGGACATAAAGTGTAAAAGGATTAAATGTCTAAGAGATCGTTCCAGCAGTGAATACATGTCTTGGACTGATGATGTGTTTGCCGCTTAACAAGGTTTCATTGACTGATTGAAAAATCGATGAATGAACGAGTTCTTGCAACGGCTCCAGCACGGAGCAAGTTCAAAGGCCGATCTTTAACCATTAGACTGATGCACGAAATGGCGTATGTGCATGAAGTCGACGCCTGGTGCATGTGCTTCGACTTCGCCATTGCGACACATGCACACGGAACCCTAGCCGCACGTTCGCTCGGCGGACTGCCTCACCTGACGGCCAGACAGGATGTATAGCCTGCCGTCTCTCTTTCCGCCTTGTGCCGTCAGGTTCACATGCACCGCCGCGGACGTGGTTTCGGTTTTCGTAGTCGACCGCAAACCGCAGGGACGCGTATACGACGACGGAGACTGGCGATCTCGTTTCGTCCTTTTTCATGCCGGAAACGCCACTACACCGCACAGGTCTCCGCAAATGCCGAATGGTGTCGCTGCTGTGCACGGCCTCGACTGCCTTGACTTGCTCATCGGATTGTCTCATTTGCATTATTGCTGGAACCCTCCTTTAATTTAATGTTTTTTTTTAGAAACTCTGCAGTCTCCGTCCGATACTTAGGAAGGCTCCCACTGTGCTTTATGAATAGCGTTCTTTCTTCGCTGGGATAGACACAATATGGGATTCCACACCGTGCCCTCTACAATTCCTCGTCTATTTACTAATAGTGGAAAAAAAAAATAACAGCAGCGAAGGCGAGGGTGCAAGTGAGTCTATGCGAAAGACGACGAAAGAGGTAGGCTTCCCTGACATCGGTGTCCAGCTTGAGCTGCCTAGCACCACCGAAAACACAAAGACGACACAACATCCTCTTCCAGGCACCCACTCTTTTATTGTGAGATGGTAATCATGTGGTAGCGTGCTGCACCATGAAAGGCGCTCGCATGCACGCCATCTCACTTGCATGACGTCACGCTCCGAGTGAGGACGAGGCTTTATATGTCTAGATGGTGTTATTCGCTAATAAATTATA
This sequence comes from Amblyomma americanum, assembly GCF_052857255.1. Lineage (NCBI taxonomy): Eukaryota > Metazoa > Arthropoda > Arachnida > Ixodida > Ixodidae > Amblyomma > Amblyomma americanum. The sequence continues at coordinate 6,820,002 of NC_135507.1, read as the reverse complement.
AAGTAAACCCAGCGTCAAAAGTGGATAAAATAAAAACTTTGAGGGTTTCTGTTCATTCACGCGAATTGCCATTGGTTTATAGGGTTTTAACAGCCCAAAGCGACTACGGAAATTTCGACCACCTGGGGTTCTTTAACATGCACTGACATCGCACATTACACGGGCCTCTAGAATTTCGCCTCCATCGAAATTCGACCACCGCGGCCGGGAACGAACCCGCGTCTCTTTCGGGCCAGCAGCCGAACGCTATAACCACTCCGCCACCACGGCGGCGCGAATTGTGATTAATTTGCAATTTATTCCTCTTTATCACTTAGCGAACTGATGCTACGCAGCATCCTAACGGCGTGCTATACAATTCAGCTGTTCACTGCTAGTTGGTACACGGAGTGGCACACTTTCCGCTGAGCCTATGTCCTCGTTATTACGAGCGGGCAAAAGGCATCGAATAATGTATAAAGTGAAAAAAGCAGCCTTCAGAGAAAAAACCGGGACAGACAAACAAAAATGGCTTTAGCCGCATACGCGCTTTCAGTCGCCTGGCCGTTCAGCCGCAAATAGCCGTTTTCCTTAGCAGCTGCAGATATGGCAGGACGTTCCTTCTTCCTCCTCTCGTCAGCAGCCCGGAAGGCCGTGGCCCTCTAGCATTTTCCCCTCTCCCGATTGCGACGGTCGTCTTCTGTGCCCATAGCCGGCTGGCCAATCGAGTCCCGAGGCCCCATCAGCGGGACAATAATCGATCCGAAAGTGTTTCTGCCTATTCTGCCCCTTCTTTCTGTCGTTCTGTTTTAATTTGTACCTTTCGATGCCTGGGCCTGCCTACGCTCGTGCCTGCCTACGCTACTTTACTAGAGTTTTTCAAAACCATTTGTTTGCACTAGTCCACCTGTCTCGTAGAATACTTACGCTAATGACCGTACTTCACGCACATCTCGCAGTGGTAGCATACTAAGTGCCAAGCGATTTCGAGTATCTGTGGGCTACTATCATTCTATGCCCTTTATGCTAGCTAACCCTGACGTATTGCAGAAAATGACATGGATTTATTTCGATTTGAAATTTTCGTATTAAAGACGTTTCAGTACAATTGCTCAGGAGGGTGTTTCTGTACAGTTGCTATTTTGCATTCACTACTATTATGCCCCCACCCCACCGCCTTACGTAATGTCATCGGGCCTTGGGGAACAAAATAAAGGATATCATGGAACATGTTTTCTTAGTAGTTGGTTTCTCGTAGCGTATTTGCACTACCCATGTTCTGCTATCATTGATAGCGTAGACAATTCAATGCAGTTGTAGAGACCTTTGTACTGCTGCCATTTTGCGCCGGTTACAAGCGGTATACTAGAAAGCCCATCCACAATCGCCCTGATGAACTACACACAAGCTGTTCGGTTCATTACAGTTTTTCGTTTCCGTATTAAAAAAAAAATTCCTGCACACTTCAGCGGCGAAGAATTTAGGTTTTCGTGCAAGTCAACTTATTAGCATTGCTATTAGGTTCCTGTTAAGGCAACCAAATTGTTATGCAGATGAAATTTTGCGAAGGAAAGACGGGGAGGAAACATGAAATATAAGAAAGCGGAAAGTGGACGTTACCAGCAGGTTGCGGGCAGCTGCTCCTCATCGACTACTCAGTAGAACTGTGAAACAACGCGTTCGCGGCGGCACATCCATAGGCTCCTTTAAATAGGTTTTGGTCGCCAAGCTGGAACGAATGGCCCCATCTGGGCTGCTGTTCTTGCTGAAATGTTGGGAGACGGTTCGAATTCGCCATCAGTGAGCTAGGAAAGCTTCCCGGCAGAAACGGACATATGCCTCATTTACAATGAAACCAGAAGTCCGACCTAACTCAACAAACTTACTGAAAATGCTGAAGGGTAAAAAAAAAAAAACGTGTGATTTAAACTCACTGCTTTCATCGCACTAGTCATAAGCAAGAGCAGGAGGCGGAGAGAGATTCAGAATGTGAGAGCGAGGAGGATACAAATGGCGAGAGGGATTCCGATAATAAACAGACCAGCAGAATAGAAGGTGCAACGGGATGTGTTTGGCCGAGATAAGGCACTAAATCAACGACCAAACAAGAGGGCAGCAACAGCCGCAACGACGGTACGAGACGAAAGATAGTACCGATTACGAATTCCTATCACAGCAACAAAAAAAGGAAATAAAAATTGAAAAAAACACAGAGCCATTGGTTCGGCGCCAGCAAACTCTCGGGAAACACTCTCGCGACGCATCGAAGACACATAGACAGAACAGCGGCCGTAGCGCGTTCCCCGGCCCCGACTGTTTTCCCCGGGGCGGGATAATAGAATGAGACTTCGATTTTCCATAAGCATCTGCAGCCAAGTGTCCGAGACAAAACGGTCGGCCATTAGCAGTCCACAGTAAAAGAGGTAGAAGGGGCAGAGGGAGAAGAGGAGGTATCGACGCGGCAGAGGAACCGGCGACGCCGATGGTTCCGCTGTGAGCCGCTACAGTTCCGTGTCCTCCCTCATCCTTGCTCTCCCCCTCTCTCTAATCCCTTTTTTCCTCGCTCCGAGTGGGGAATAGATTTGGCCACACACACAGGACGCTATTATGTGGACAAACACAGGCAAGCGCACACACGGCCTCGAATCTTGGCGACGATGGCTAAGGCCTGGAGATCGTTGGCAACTTTATAGCTCGGGAAAATGGTGTCACCGGGAGGGAAAAAAAGCAACAGAGACACCTAATTACGCATTACAGGCTGTTGACGCGTTTGCATCGAGTTTTGTGTGATTCTTTCATGGCTGTGTTTGCGGACCCCTACATGTCTATCCACACGCAACCGTACCTCTCCGGGTGATCTAGATGGAGGTAGACGTTTCCCTAAAGGTGTCTAGAGGTGGCGACACGGACTCAGTGAAGGTACATTGAAACTTGAAGCTGTCGCTTCAGGCCTGCTGACGTCGCTTTCGGTACTGAGAATTATGCGACCGACGACGCATTTTTTAAAGTACATGTTAGCCAAATATGCATTCCAGGTTCTCACTGTAGGCCACTCGCGGGCCTGTGGACATGTACTCGCACCAAAATATAATAATGCGAACCGGAAAGAGGAAAAAGAAGTGTCCGGCGGCCATCAAAGACGCAGTGAACTCAAGCGCAAGCGCAAGAACTCAGCCTCCACGTTCTGCTACTGATGATAGGGCGGTTATATAAGATTACGGGTGCCAGTGAAATCGGCAGCACCTTTCCCAGCCTGTGGCTGACGGCAGACACAAATCCGAACATGTTGCCGCAGAACTGACGCTCTAATGCCCAAGTGGCATCTTCGTGGATGCGCACTTCAAAAACTGAATTTACTTCACACTACAGTTTCACACTGCACCTGTCTGTCTGTGACATCGGGAAAGTTTGAAGCGTGTGAACATTATAGCGCAAGGCGAGGGTAGAGCTGTACGGCGCTACACACCAATATCAAAGAGGTTTTATAATAGATGCTCTCGCGAAATATTTGCCACAGCTTCGTCCCCTGTCGTGTTGCATCACTGCTAACCCGCAGCAGCCCACGGGTGAGGGCGTGACCTACACTCTAGGTCAGAAAGAAGCATAAAAGTGACAGGGGCTAGTCCTATGTGGTGTGACTTCACTGTCACAACGATTATTCCCGTAAACGTCAACCATTTCTCCTTTCGATTTCAGCTGCGGAGGGTTAAGTCAATAGTTAAACTTCTCAAAGATTAACCGTTCCTCGCGTGGATTAAATGATGCAGCCTATAGACTCAGTTCATATGTTTGTGGTCGACAGTGTACCTTCTTGTTCATGCGAGTTAAAGTTATACCTGACGACACGAAAGTCCAGAACGCAATGGACGTTACAGGTTTGGCAGGTGTACGCTGCTAACAACATTTACTAACCATCTGGAAGTACTAATAGCAGCCCACCAAGCGATCAGAATGTCATTATCTTAGACTATCAGTTGATTAACGGTCTTAACGCAGTCTTCTCTCAGCGCACTAAGCAGAATTTTTAAATTTAAGTGCATTCTCCAGGCAAGCAGTCGTTTTCACAGTGAGCATTCGCGCGGTGTCGCTTATGACGTCTAAAATGACCGCTGTAAAAATACTTTAAAAACTTCTTAAGGACATCTAAATATGAAAAGCAGAAAAAAGGGGATCCTCGCTTCCACCTTGTCCTGTCGTTGAGATATTAACCGCGACTAGTAACCAGGCCCCGCTTTTCGTTAAAAAAGCGGCATTATTTTCGTAAGTACAAAAGAAAGCATAAAAATAAACTCCCGAATGATAATGCCTAAAGATTGAGACATGCTACGCATAGCTTTTTACCCCAGAGGACTACACACGGTGATTAAAGTGACCAAAGCCGCACGCAGCTATAGCCGTGGGACATGATTAACCGTTGTCTTGCAGTGGCACCTCTAATACACATCCCGCACTAAACGGGTCTGTTTGTGTACATACACCGTACAACATACCCGAGACGTTGGCACTCAAATTTAACGCAGCGCGAAGGCAAAGTGTACAGCTAACAGAAGAACCAGTTATGCGCCAAGTAAACAAAAACGCCAGACGAAGAATAAAATTAATATTAAAAAGAAAAAAAAAGATAGATGAGCGTCAAGCTCACGCCGAGTGGCGGGGAGGTCACACACGACGACGACGACACGAATGTCATAAAGAAGAACGAGAGGAGCTGCGGCAGGAATTTTCCAATTACACGAGTGAGTGAGTCTCTCCACGAGCGACGCGGAACAATCACGGCCGCCAACCACGGCGCGGCAGAGGCCGGGCGAAACGGTAGAGGGGAGCGGGGAGGGTAAAACAGGAGAGGGCCAGCTACCACCATCGCGACGGCGGGAATAATTTATTATATTAAAACGCTCGCGCGCCCCGCGCGGAACAGGCAGAATCCTTCCGGTGCACGCAATTAATCAGAGCCTGGCCCGACCCATCCATAACGCCGGCGCGCGCGCGTGCCAGAGGCACGACGCCAACGCATCAGGAACAGGGAAGGACATGGTCATCTCTGTAGGCGTATGACGACTGACTCTTCCACTACTACTATTATCGTGATGTTCTCGGACATGATGACCTTCTCCGCAAGCCCGCCTCCAAAAGTTGTGGCAGGCTGGTGTCTTGACGGGGCCAGACAGCAGGGATTGTCCGTGGCTGTAACGAACAGTTCCCTTTAGCATCCTTCCATTCCCTATCTAGGGATAGACCCTTAATTAAAAGTACCGTTAAGCTTGCAGGAAGCGACGGAGAAGAGAAGGCGACATTAGGATGGGCTATCCGTTCCACCTGTTACCCTCCCCGGAAAGATGTTTCGGAGCGATGAAGGGCCGGCTGCGTATGAATATCGGCTCGAAATGTCTTACGCAAGAAACGAAACAGCTGCATAACGCGATGAAGACGTGCCATGCAAAGGTATAAAAGCTGAAGCTGTAATAATCTACGGTGTACTACGATTCCAAGGTAAGGAAGACGTATGGTTGAGAGATGATATTAGAGAGCTTGCTGAGATAAGGTGGCTGAGGCACGAACGGCTCAATGGGTACCAAGTTATTATTGCTATTATTAACATTACTGCGGTCACAATCAAACTTCAAGGTCCTTTCAGTGGCCTTAGTTTTTTACCCGCTGCGGTGGCTTATCATGGGCTATGACGTTCGGCTGCTAAGGCCAAGGTCCTGGGATCGAATACAGGTCGCAGCGGCCGCATTTCTAATGTAGGCGATATGGAATGACGCCCGTGTACGGCTCGATGTCAATGCAAATTAAACACGCTCGGGCCGTCGATATAAATCCGGAGCGCCTGCGCTACAGCGTCTCTCGTAGCTCATATCAAACTTTTGTACGTTAAACCCCGCATGCCATACCATAGCATACCATACCATACCATACCATACCACACCAGACCGCACTGCACCGCACCGGACCGTATACTACCGCACCGTACACTCCTGCACCGCACCGCACCATATCGTTTTCGAATGATATCATGTCGTGTTAGTCCATGCACTATGAATTCGAGGCGCAAGTGGAGTTCTGTTTTGGAGTAAATGAGGGGTTATGATCAAAATGGAAGAGCACGAGCAAACACGCCGTAATGCTTGGTATTCCAGTCGACCACGTAAGGGTCAAAGGTCGAAAGCTGCTTTACAAAACGGGGCGTCCAGCAGATAAGCGCCTCCCTGCCGCCCACTGCCCCGAACCCGCCTCTTCGCTTACCCATCTTGATCCTCATCGGCGGCATGTCGTCAACGTAATGATCATCCGAAGGACGGAAACTAGCTTCAAACAGCGCAACGCCCAAAATAAAAATTATCGCATTACTTTAAAAAGGAGTAAGTATTTCGCATGACAATAGGAATAAAAAAGGAGAGAGGGGAAACCACCCCAGCATCGCGGATCAGCGAGAGAGAGGAACAAAAGCAGGAATTAAAAGCAAAACGTCAAAGCGATGAAACAAAAAGCACTTTTCTTCAGCAAGGTTCCCGCTTACGCACCTCCTGGATATTGTCTTTGTGCCTGAACCTCTGAACCTTGCCCGTTGGCGAGGGGGTCAGCCTTGTCTTACTCTCCACGTAGCGGTGTTGCCTAGGTGATCAGTTTCGTCCCACGTGCCCTTTTCCTGTCAACCTTTCTACGCCGTTCTCTGTCGACCATCAGCATCCGCTTAGAATGGACGGGATCACAGCTCGAGCCATGGATTGATGAAGCTACTTGTGAATTTAAATGAATCACACGCGCCCTATTTGAATCTCGCCTCTGTGCCGCTGTCTCTGTTTTTGTCAGGAAGCAGGGGAAATTTTTGTCAGGGGGCAGTGGAATGTACTGCATGGAAAGGGAAGGGAATGCCAGTATCTTTGAGAAAAGTGCGGTCGGAAGAGTGCTGGCGGTGGAGGAGGCCCCGAATCCTAGACGACCGATTTATCACTTTTTTCCGCTTTCGGCTTCTTTCACGCATCAGGTAGGTAGGGTCACGTTATTGATTCCGGTTTTAATGTCTCATCGCTATATCTCGGCAGATTTTGAGGAATACAGATCCCTCTAATACGATTGCGTAATTCTAAGATGGATGTGTTAGCCAATTGTACGTTCACTCGCTGCTTTATTACATGCCTCGCGGTTAAAGCGAACTCAGCCTGTGAAAGGTACAGCACCAAGACGTCTATATAGTTTGTATATTTACGCGCGAAGACTGCGCCGTAAAGACATGACATTGAATACGAGACATTCCCATCAGTGCATGAACGAAGAGTGATCCAGACAAGATAATGATGCACGTCCATTCTTCAAAGGGTGACACGATTTAATCCCTACACACTGAGAAAGTTGCTCTTGGACATAACCAAAAAAAAAAAAAACCCATGACACATGTATCAGCATATACAAAGGAACTGCTATTTTGCTATTGTTACACAGTTGAAGAACAAGGGCAAAGAAAAGGTTTCAGAGAATTCAGCAATGGTGGGGCTTTATTACCTTTCATACACCCGGTGCACCGCTGTGAAAGGTACGGAAGTAGTCTGCTTGAAAAAAATAGAGGCGTGTTACTCCGCGCTTATTTTGTGGCCGAGTGGTCAAAGGCACGAGGGAGCGTCAGTGTGTCGTCAGAAAAACGAGCGCAGTTAATCAAGCTCGTGACTAATGTATCATGTCATAAGCCTGCAGGCAAAGCATTCTCTAGTTTTCGCTCACCACAAGGAGTGCCTTACTTTTTGGTCGTGGAAGTAGGCTGCGCAAGCAAGAGCGCTAGCCTGACAGCGTTGCGCCTGACATGTGAAACGGAGTATAGGTTACTTCGCTCTGCGCTCTAAAGCTCTGATCGAGCAAGCTACACGCAAAAAGGCGAAATCTTACTGTTACTTTATAATACCTTATTCTCCTCCCGACTCAATTATTGTCACTTAGTTTGGTCTACGACAACTTACGGAAATTTGCAGAAGCTTCACAAGTTGCAGAAAAGGTTTGTAAGAGTAATAGAAGATCTGCCGTTTTATTCACATACGTATCATCTATTTCCCAAATACAACATAATTCCTGTTACCAAACTGTTTGATTATATCCTTTGCAAGGCAATTAAGAATGAAAACGCTAGCAACAGTTCATTTCTACATCGTCTAGCCAGGTTACAACCAAACACTACTACACGCCAGACACGTCACACGGAGCTCTGGAAAGTAAGGACGTTTCGCACAACATACGGCCTACAAACAATACAGAATAAACTACCCCGGTTACTAAATGATTTAAATCATAAACATATCCAACATGAAAAGGTGACGTTCAAAACACTCCGCCGGTATTTCAACATGTACTAGGACACTTCGCTTGCCACTCCTGTTTACTCTGTCACGTTGTTGTTTACCCTGACTGTACCGCTTGTCTGTATTCACTTTGTTTTGAATTTTATTTGAAGCAAAATGTGCTTAATTTATCTGTTACTTTCGCTAAACTCATTGCCATCGCACATGAATGTTTCATTGCTTTTGTAAGTGCTTTCTAACTTCATTCTACCACATTTTCTGTATAATTTTATGTAGTTCTTGCGAGTGATTGTAATTGCAGATGTTTTCATGTTTTGTTCTATTTTGTTTTTGGATGAGACATGCCGTTTCATTGCGCCTATGATGCTGTCAAGTGTATAGGGGGGCCTCCGGCTTTGTCAAGCTGTCGCTTGACAGCTTTTACTGCGGGTCTCCCGCGCCATGTATTCATTAGGCGCAAATAAAACCATTATTATTATTATTATTAAATACAGAAGATACGAACGCATAATGCTATATATCCACACGCTGCGTAGCTGAGAGCGCCAAAACAAATAAGTAGCCAAGTCGCCTACAAGTGTGAAAGTAGAATGTTCCTTTTTCTCGTGAAAAAAAAAACCAACAAAGATGCTCCTCGAAATCTGCTTCTAGACACGAATTAACGCCAGTACATATTTGCATCAGCCGCTATTCGAGCGTGTTAGCAGTTTGTTATACAGAGTGGATTCAACGATTTTATTCAGGCTCAATCGCAGTAGCAACACATCCAAGATAACACTGCCACCTCATATGCGATGGACTACGCGCAACTAGCGCACACAGCGAGGTATTATAATACGGGAAAGTTATGATCGGAAGTGACGTAAAAACGCTGCGCTTCTTCGCATGACCGCCGAGTATCTAGGCTATCCATTAATAGCTCTTCGTGAAGGCGAAACAGGTAATGTGGACAAACCAACAAAGAACAGTCCAATGTGAAAGGAAAATAATAAAATACACAACCGTTTGATGCAGATAAATTTTCAAAGCTCACAAGAATTTTTTTATCTGTCTAAAATGAACCTCTGCGGTTACTACGGAGACTGAGAAACTGCAGGTATACTGTAAGGTCGGCACGTCCAGTATGAGTACCTTGACGGCTCCTGGCTGCGAACCTTCGCGCCGTAAACACAAGCAATAAAAATTGGAAGTGATATACTTAAGCTTCACCTTTAGTATATGACGCGAATGCGCAATGGGTTAATTGCCATATATGTAGAAGGTCATTCTCTACTTTACATTCATAGACCTCCAGGCGCCAACAGTAAAGTCTGCGCCTAAATACTTTTTTTGCCAACCTGGCGTACCACAGCGATCGCAGGGCGCAGTCACATGCTCGCAGCTGGTCACATGATCTTGAATTCACGACAATTACGCATCCGGTCGCCCAACATGCATGTGAGTTGATGTTCACGGTCTACAGCACAAAATCCGCCATGTAGATTACGTACTGCGACACTCGCTGTAAAAAAGCCCAGCAACTTTAGCTTATATACCGTATTTCACTGCCTTCACCCATTATAGCACGTACTCCAGAGACCACACGAACCACATAACACATGTGACGTCTCGATAGAGCGCCCAACGCCAGTCCAGATATTCCTTACGGTTCAGCCTACCTGAGCAACATTCTTTTCGGCAGCCAGTAGTGGTTCGAGTCATTAATAACTATTTAATACAGCATGCATGGCGGTATGTTACCACTGATAAAATGCCGAACGAAAATGCTGGCGCAATAGACACTGAGGAAAGCTGATAACGCCCGTCGCACTTCGACACTCAGCTCTAGCAGCAGCTGGCAGCGAAACACCAAACACTGTGTAACCATAGCGTGTTTTTACATACGCACACCGATACCTCACATTCAGCACAGGAACCACTCCCATATATCTGGAGGCATATACGGCGTCAGGCGAAAGAAATCTCGTGGGCTGCATATGAGAGGCAGAACCAAGCCGGCGGGAGTCATTCGTCTAGCAGACGCCTCATACCCGGGCATCTAGCCCCACGCGCTCATTAGTCAGCTAGCAGTGGTGAGCCCGGCTCGACGCTGCTGCTGCTACTGGTAACAAAAGCAGCAACGACGGGGAGGCGAACGGCCGAAGCAGAAGAAGCAAGACGCAGCCTCGGACGTATAATTAATCACGCCATCTCCGCGCTTGGCATCGCGCGCCCAACCTGGACGCGCCTAACGAGTTGCGCGACAGGATACGCGCCGAGGAAGAGAAGGACGGCTCCCAGCAAAGCCGTCATTTCCGGTCGATCCGTCGAGGAGAGGGATACACGTCATCGCGAGCGGCCGCCGAGCGACCAACCAACAACGTGCCAGAGAGCACGGTATAGCGCGTTTTGCAGCACGCCGGTCTGATACTATACCCTGCGTCTCGTCAAATGCCGTGCAGTGCAAAGGAAACGTAGGCCGACTTTTTCCCTTCGACCCGCTCAGTGGTTAGGGCGCTCGACTACTGATCCGGAGTTCCCGGGTTCGAACCCGACCGCGGCGGCTGCGTTTTTATGGAGGAAAAACGCTAAGGCGCCCGTGTGCTGTGCGATGTCAGTGCACGTTAAAGATACGCCGAAATTATTCCGGAGTCCTCCACTACGGCACCTCTAATTCTTCCTTTCTTCATTCACTCCATCCTTTATCCCTAACCTTACGGCGCGGTTCAGGTGTCCAACAATATATGAGATAGATACTGCGCCATTTTCTTTCCCCCAAAGCCAATTATTATTATTATTTCCCTTCAAATCTGTTGTACGCTAGCCGTCCCCCACGTCTGCTGGGTGAAACCGGCGACGGCAGGAATGTGGCGTCGAATGCGGCAATTATGAGCGCCGAAGAGAATACAAATGTTATATAACTGTACTAAAATTAGATTACCCAGCTCCTAAGCAGGCATATGAAAAAAAAATTATGCCATTTTTATTACATCCAGTTTCTTAGCGCCATTCGTGACTGGCTCAAAAGATGCCACCACCTATGGAGCCGCAAGCAACATTACAATCTTCCGCCTTTTCTCCGTGACCTAGTACGTCTTTCATACGAGAAACGGCGTTTGACACTCCTTACATACTGAGTCCTGCTTCACAAGCGACTTATCTGCATCTCTGTACACGTCACTTCCGATGTCACAAGAGGCAGCTATACCGACAATCAAGAAGGCGTGGAAGTATTCTTCGTGCAACTATGCGAGGCGTAATTCGAACCTATGGAGGCGAAATCTGAAAAGCTTCACTTGAGCACTTTCTTCCGTATTGTACTCCGATTCTATTCATTCCATTTTTTCTTTTTTTTCCTTCATTGCTGAAGCAAAGCGCCGCCTTGCGCAAATGGCGGGATCTGCAAGTCGACGCAACAAAGGACTAGGAAAGAAAATTATTTAAAAGGAAGGAATCGCTTACGTTATCTAACGCGACCAGTTTTGAGAATTCGGCACCGGATCGGCGTACGATGCCATCGTAGAGTCCTCACCGCTGCATGGCATTAGACAGGCCTGGTGAACGTATACAGGCTTACTGTCTTCATTTTTCTTCGGCGATCGTGCTATTTGCTCTATGTCGTTTCTTTTTTTTTCACCATTTATAGCTTATTTGTTCGTGCAGCGCAGCCGTAGCAGGAAGTCTAGGCCCAACTAGTTTGGGGATGGCGAGCCATGACCCCGAAGTTGGCCGAACTCGAGAGTATTAACTCGTTTGCGGGAGTCGCGGTGGTGCCAGGCGGTGACAAATGATGTCGAAGTTGGCAGGACTGCGTCGGTGCTGGGCGGATATTTGCCACGAGTCAGCAAAGCCTCACTTAGTTTAGGTCATCAAGTAAAAAGAAAAGAAGCGCAGTAATGCCAGCACCAAGCAATGAGCACTTTTCCCCACCAGCGCGCGCCTCCGTAACTTGCGCTTCCGTCAGACAGCCAATACAGCTCAATATACTTGTTTATTTTGACGGTTTTTTTAGTTCATGAAAGCTGAGCCACAGAATACTCAGCAATATATGGTTCATGAATGCTGAACTCTAGAATTCTCAGCGCTCAGCTATAGCGTTCCCAACTGTACACGTGTTCCTTAGGACAGTATTGCTAGAACTCACGCAACCGTCCTTTATAAATTAACTTATGAAGATGCAGGGGTTCATTACAGAAGCTTACAACGAAAAATGTATTCACCATGTGTTGGGCAGAAAGAAATGCACCTGCAAAGGGCAGGACATAAAAGAGAGTGGACGCATGTCCTATGACTACCATATTTTGAGACTATAGTTAATAGCCGGTTTACAGCCCGCTAGGGTAAATTCTAGCTAAATAAGAAAATGAGAAGACTGTCCACTCGAACAAAATAGAAACCAGGGGACAGAAGCACACCCATCGCTGAAAAATAAGTTTACTTCGTTAGGTATCTTGTTAATAGGAAAAAATTGTATATCACGGTAATTAATTATACTTTGTTAGTTGATAAAAGGCCATGATTATAATATTCAGGTGCATATGAAATAAATTTGCTTGTGCACTGTCATTGCCGCTGCGCGGACTTTTATAACGCGTGCGTCTTGATAGATGTCAGGCAGGGAAAGTCAGCTGTTTGATTCATATTAGTTTTAAGGGCCAAACACGCGATTCGGTACTTTTCGAAATCATGATAACAGATGCTGCCAGAGAGCCGCCTGACGACAACCGAAGCCCGGTGTCAGTATCACAGTGAACAGACTGACTATAATGTCATGACCTTCCTCCAGCCGGCGATGCACTATGTGACCACCCGAACACCGCACAAAAAGAGAGTAAGCTGTCCTTTAAAGTGGGCTTCTGTACAAAAAACGCGCCATTTAAAATTTTACAAATTTATTCTGTACAGTGCGCTGATTGCATAAGGTTTGGTTTATGGGGGTTTAACGTCCCAAAGCGACTCAGGCTATGAGGGACGCCGTAGTGAAGGGCTCCGGAAATTTCGACCACCTGGGGTTCTTTAACGTGCACTGACATCGCACAGTACACGGGCCTCTAGAATTTCACCTCCATCGAAATTCGACCGCCGCGGCCGGGATCGAACCCGCGTCTTTCGGGCCGGCAGCCGAGCGCCGTAACCACTCAGCCACCGCGGCGGCTGATTGCATAAGGAAAAACGCGGTAATTATAGGAGACATCAACTCAGATGACGCTAATCAGGAGGAAATTCACAAGGTAAGCACAAACGGTGGCGCCTTCGAAAGCTAGTTTATTCAAAACACACACACACACACACACACACACACACACACACACACACACACACACACACACACACACACACACACACACACACACACACACACACACACACACACACACACACACACACACACACACACACACACACACACACACACACACACACACACACACACACACACACACACGAGCGCGCGCACATGCGTGCACAAACAAACCTGATGGAGGGAGCAAAGAGACGAACGATACAAACATAAATCAATCCTATAAGCCTTCTCACGCCCATTACGACTACACCTCGAGTGCCGCGCACCAATTTCATATAAAATCCATTGCGTAGAAAACCTTCACACCACCGCGCGAAGGCCGGACGAACGCAGCGCTCCGCGAACGTCGGCCAAATACGTGCGCACTCGCTTCTTCCGCCCACCCGGGCGCGAGGAGACTCAAAAGTGATGGATCGCTCCTGTTTTATAACACGCCATTACATCGGCTCCGCTGCAACCCGTTCTCCGGCCCCCCTGCGGTCCACTCGAACGACCGTGATGTAGTGTAGTACACGCGCGAATACGCCACAGCACTCTCTCCACGCTCCCGTCAAGAGCGCTCAGCTGTGTTGCGGCAGACCGGCTGAGTGCTCGCTTCCCTTACCTCAGCTTCTGACTTACTTTTTTGAATACGCCAACCTTAACCGACGCGCTCTTCAGGTCCGCTATAGCCTGAATCGACAAAAAGTGAAAAGTGAAAAAAATATGCAAAAGACGGTCAGACCAGGCCGCAAAGAAAGGCTTAAGCTGGGGCGAGATTGGCTGGCGCGTGCATAAAGAATGGCGACGGCGGGCTACCCTACGTAATGCATATTGAATAATAACAACAAAGGTGCGAATCGAAAGCGATGTTGCTTGGCTGGTTTGTTTACGCCCACAATAACCTAGACGCTCCGAGAGGAGACGAGCGCAAGAAAGAAAAAAAAAGAAAAGGGCTGGCCCGCACTAACCTTTACACGGAATTTATTTCAGCAACAAATCGTGCCTTTCACGCTCGCGAGACAACTGCAAGATGAGACAAGGCGGCTCAGACGCGACGTAGGCAGGGAACAAAAGACCCAGCAGAGAAAACCCTTCACATTTTTTTTTAGCCATTGTGCAGGCAAAGAGTAAAGGATAATAACAAAGCATTCGAGCAAAACCGGGTGATATCTAGCGCAATATTTGTTCTTGCCCTCACTGCCCCACGAGCAGAAACCTGGGTAAGCGCTGTCACTTTGTGCCGAGGCCACCATGTCCCGCGTGGCGGTGAGTATACAGAATAACAGGGGGAATTTTGAACGTGCAGTATACCAAACTGATTTTGTATGGCGGCGGAACCAGTCTGAGCGAGCGCAGAAAATATTCAGATAGAGATTTTGCAGCGAGTAGCAACAGTTCACCATCCTAACCAACGTTCTCGCGCAACATCGAAACGCACTGTGCAGTTTTCTCACAATTATAAGTGAAAATATCATGTTGAATTACGCTGTGTTCACTACTGGTGGGAAACAGATGGCGCTAGTCGGTACTGTTATGGACAACAGGACTTGCTCAAACGCCAGTACACTGCTCGCCGCACAATGATTTGCCACTGGCAGGTTGCGGCGACAGCAGCAACCAAAATACGACCGCAACTAAGAGGAGAACATCACAAGAAGCTCTTCGTTGCTACCTTCGCCCACTCTTTCTAGAATTCCGTCAACAAAGCACTTATAGAAAAGAAAGGCATCATAAAAATAACATACATACACTACAAGTTCGCTAGTATTTTAACTGAACAACTACGAAGAGGCAAGATACGCAAACAGCTGCACCGAAAAAAAAGGGCAATGGCAACATGTCAACGAGGCAACGCGCGATTCGGAGGGTCCACACGAGGTTAGTAAGATTGTCCTGAAGACTGACTACCTCTCTGTCAGCGTCAACGGTTTTAGCATATCGGAGACCTACTAACGGAGACGTCTTGTGGTTTACCGCACGCCGGCTGCGCACGCACAATCTCCCACCGTAGCCCAACTCTACTGCGCGTGCGCAGGAGGGGTCTGGTAAACCGGTATACGTCTCAGCTAGTACGTTTCGGTATGCTAAAAACGTCTATTGACGCTGTGACGTAACAGAGGTTATAGTGCGCTTCAAGAAAAGCGGCTATTCTGAAAGCGTGTTTCGTCCTAGCGATGACGAGCCTCTTCACACAGAAAATCGTGCAGAAGAAAGCGCGGCCGACAATGTTATGAACCCCAAGTGGCAGTGCCCATCAAATTACAAATCCCCAGGGGCTTGTCTCGAAGGCGCTTAAATGATGCGCAGATAGGCGCATGCTAAGTGGTAAAACGAGCTCTCAGAGCTCCACGAAACGGGCCTTAAGATCACTTTAAGCAGTGCGGAGCCCTCACGAAGAGCATCACTTGAAATAATAATTTTTGTGCATCACATGGTGCATTTCAATTGCCTTTTGTTGTGTTGTTTACTCTTTGACGGCGGACGCCTGTCTGTAACTCCCTCTTCCTTTACCTTTTATTCTCCGTCTTCTCAACGAGGCTGCCCTGGTCGAATTGCCTAGGCGCAACACGTAATCACATGCTGGCATGAACCACCGCCATATAGCCTGTAAAGCTGATTTTGCTGTGCACTCATGAATACTGCGGGAAGTATATCTACACATCGGACGAAATTCAAGAGTTTACAATACCAAAAGAGCGACCGCGGCAGCTGCGTTTTTATGGAGGAAAAACGCTAAGGCGCTCGTGTGCTGTGCGATATCAGTGCACGTTAAAGATCCCCAGGTGGTCGAAATTAATCCGGAGCCCTCCACTACGGCACCTATTTCTTCCTTTCTTATTTCACTCCCTCCTTTATCTCTTCACTTACGACGCGGTTCAGGTGTCCAACGATATATGAGACAGATACTGTGGCATTTCTTTTCCCCCAAAACCAATTATTATTATTATTATTATTATTATTATTATTATTATTATTATTATTATTATTATTATTATTATTATTATTATTATTATTATTATCCTGCTTTGTCAGTGTAAATGGACAGACCTCATTTGTTTACACTCCAACCAGCGGAGTTCCTCAGGGCTCGGTATTAGGCCCGCTTCTGTTCTCTGTTTTTATCAATGACGTTTCCTCCGTGGTCAAAAACTCCTCATTTCTCCTTTATGCGGACGATATAAAAATGTTCAAGGCAATACATACTCTTCACGATTGCTTGTCATTGCAATCTGACATATCCGCCTTCTCTGATTGGTGCTTGAAGAATGGGCTCACTCTCAATTCATCTAAAACCAAGGTTGTTTCATTTACGCGTAAAATGCACAGTCTTCTCTACTCTTATTCTGTGAATGGTAGGCCGCTGCCCAGGGTTGATGAAATTAATGACCTCGGCGTACTTTTCGACCGTAGCCTCAGCTTCTCCTCTCATACAAAACGCATTGCTCTACGGGCTATGCGTACACTCGGCTTCATCTGCAGGCTTTCGAGAGAGTTTCGATCCCCACTTCCTTTCTTAAAGCTCTACCTCTCCATATGCTTGCCGCTTTTGGAATATGCGTCTGTTGTTTGGAACGGCACTTGCCAGTCGAACTGTGAAAAAATCGACAGAGTTCAGCTAAAGTTTTTACGCATATTTCAACATCGGTTTTCTTGCAAAACTTCCAGCTCTCGTCCCAGACGGAGTAACTCATTGCAGCTTCCTTCTCTTAGCTGCCGTCGCGTGAGGGCAGATATAATTTTCTTGTATAAACTTCTTCATGGTCACATTCTATGCCCTCAGCTCCTAGCGCGTATCCTTTTGCGTGTACCGCGAAAGAGCATAAGGGAATTCAGACCATTCCAAGTTTCTGCGCTCCTGCACTCCCTCTCCCCTCTGGACAGAATGCAGAAGTTGTTTAATTCTCTTTGTCCTCACCTAGATATATTCGAAAATTCTCTCCCTTCCTTTATATTGGATGTCCGTGACGTTCCACTTTGAGCACTCTTTTTCTCATACATAACTTCCCCTTTCATGCATTTTGTCTTTACTACACTTGTGCGTTTGCACCGGTATTATATTGTTTTTTCTCTCCTTAATTGTTCATCACGTGTACTTGTTTTCATTATTATTATTTCTTTAATACTGTATACTCACGCCTGATTGTAACGCGTTCACTAATTACGTTTCTTATTGTGTATGATTGTATTTCTAGCTTGTATTTCAGAGGTTTCATATTCGTTCATATTAGTATTGGCTTTATTCTTGTTTGTATTTTTCTATATGCTGTACTTGGCTGTTATCGGTCGTTCATTCTCTTTGTTTATTGTTTCATTAGTTATTTATATGTCTGTTGCCTGTTCTAGCTGTTTTCATTTACCGCTGTTCTCGCTGTTTTCTTGTTTTCGCTTTTTTGCTTCATGCTTGCTGTCACGCCTAGTTTATATGTCTTTTTTTTTTCTATCGCCTTGACTGCTGCATTACCTCCCCTGAGTGTCTTCCTTTGTAGTGAAATAAATTTACATTTTGTGCGTGTGAATGGTGTACCAGCACCAAGACCTTTGGGTTGTTCCTGGGCACCGAAAAATAAAGATTGATTATTATTATTATTATTATTATTATTATTATTATTATTATTATTATTATTATTATTATTATTATTATTATTATTATTATTATTATTATTATTATTATTACCAAGAGAGAAAACGTCTGCACGAGTGCAGTCAATGCTATAACGTCTGCTGTAGAGAAGGAAGAAATGTGTAGACTGCATGTTTGATGTACCAGAGCAAGGGTGTGTCGCCAGAATTAGAAGACATTCGAGAAAACAAAATACCACGAATTGAGGACAAATGACTTCCATGCTGTTATTTTGAGGGATGCAAGGTAAGTCATTAGACAAGATGCAACAAAAACTGAGCATTGCTTAGGCTCCGAAACAAAGTTTTGTGCGGCCTACATCAGTGAAGGAAAGGAAGCGAGGAACAAAACCATATAACGAGGCTATACACAACGACCATTGGAACTTGTTCGGAGACCACAGGTAGCAATGCCAAATTCGTTCAGCTCACCAATTAATATTTTAACTTCAGAAACCCAGTGTAATACAGTAAACTGTTGACGAACGCATTTTGATTTCCTTTTTGCGTGTTACACACTGGGTGCAGCCGCCTTATCAAAAAAGTAAAACATGCGTTGTCGTCATATCGGTCACTAAACAGAGACAGATTGGTGTTACCACAAGGAGGACAATGAAAATACAGGTGTGAAATTAGCGCGAAGGATGTACTGCAATAAGTGTGAAGATAATATATCGTTGAACTACGAAAAAAAAAAGCGAAAGTGGAGGTGTGCCGATCACGCGTAGTTAAAAAAAGAACTAGGGTGACCCTAGAGGCGCTCTTCAGAGCGCAACCGAATTGTAACTGTCTTCGCGCTGTAGGAGCACTCAGAAGAATCGCCGCCGACAGTTGGATAACCACTGTATGGAAATAATTGGCGAGGGTAGAATTACACAAACTCTGACGACCTTCAAGGTCAAAAGAAAAGACCATCACTGAGGCACTAAGATCAAGCCCGCTTGAACAGCGAGGTAATGCTGCGGCAGGGACTCACTTTTTTGCCGTTCTTGAACCAGGTTATCACAGGGGGCGGATTTCCTTCAGCATCGCAGCGTAGAACTACAGCAGCGCCCGCTGACACGTTGAGGGTGGTTCGAGGAGGTCCTTCAAGCTCCGCCGGCACTGGAAAACGCAAGAAAAAAAGAAAACGTCATGCGGAGTAGTAAAGCAAATAATGTGCACCCTTCGCGGTCAAAATGGCGACGCAGGAAGTGTCGCTAATCAATAGCGGCGTGATAATTTCTGCGATCACAGTTCGGCAATCAAAAGGCGCAGGGTAAAAACCTCAAATCAGTGGTTCTTAGTTACGTGCCACGCCTGAAGGTGCCACCTCTGGTGTCAGAAAAGAAGTTTGGAAGACATCATCGCAGTGGGATGGCTTGGTTACTCAAGTTGTGATTTTTGTGAGGCTGTGTTAAAGTTTCTTTGCGATCGTCGTCAAGACTGCCTCGACATAAAATGTGGTATCAGCCCGATAAGGTACGATCCTCGCATCCTTGTACTCACCAATAAAGTGTGCGCATTTCTCAAGAAAACGGTGCAAGATAATCAATGTTCCGAACAGAAAATATTTCCCGGCAGACGAAAGTTCAGTGCTTGTGTACAAACGACGGTGAGCCGTACATCGCAGTTCTTCCACCTTGCCCGTCTGTTGTCACTGATTTATGCCTCCAATGAAACACTTCTTCACCAACTAGACTAACTTCTTTCCTCCTCCTGACCACAACACAGACGAAAATACGCACATACCAATGGGAGTCTTTGGCAGCAGCATCTCGAGTGATTACAGAGCTTATCAGTGCCTCTGACTCTACAATGTGCAATTTAATAAGCATAGTTGAACTAAGGGTGGCGTCTTGATGTTTAGCCTGAAACTCAAGGCCAATCGACCAGTCGTCCAACAGCGAAGCCAAACTAATCTAAAGTGACACGTGAACTTTCAACGTGGGTTGCTCAGATTTTTTTTTTGTTACAGATTCATTACATTACACAATGAGCGGCTGGCTCCGACAAAGAATGCCAACATCTAAACCAGAAACATCGAAATAAAAATTAAAATGGAAACTGAGCCCGAAAGATTCTCTCGGCTGAGCACAAAAGAGCTCTCATACTCCGGACAGTGTGGCAATTCTGCATCCTGTTGTCCCCAAGCAGTTACACCACAGCGCAACTCTGATCCACTCAATGCTCGGCAGACTTCTGGATACAGCAATATCTGCAGTTCCTATCCATTACTAGTTGCCCACCCACAGTATTGCCAGCGCCGCGCGTTCACGCAAGTTAACCACGCATATTCTTCACACCACTGTGCGGTTTTCAGCCACTGTCTTCCCCTCCCATCTTTGCGCCATTGTGCGGGGAAACGAGAAACCAGTAAGTAACAAAAGGGCAAAGCTCCTTTCAGCCCTCCATAGACGAAGCTGCTTACGAAGCTCCACGAGAGGCGGCCATTTGTCGTCGCTTCATTAATGTCACCCTGTCGAATCGCTAATGCGTCGCCACCCGCTGGCACACGCAGCGTAAGGAGAAAAAAAAAAGGAGAGAGAGCATTACAGAGGGCATAGCGGGTTCACCTCTAGGTGTGCCCGGGGACCGGGACCAGCTCACTCAGCGTCGCTGGAGGGATCGAAGGACGGACACAAAGCACCGAAGAGGAGCACGGCAGGGCAAGTTGTTCCCATTCACGCTTCGTTAATACGACACCCTGTCGTCTCCGCCTGGGAGCAACAACGCTTTTATGCGCGTGCCCGCTATGCGCTCGGCGGCGTTACCTGGGACACTCGTTGCACACGAAAGCAATGATTTTAATTCGTTAAAAATAGAAGTATCACAAGAAAAAGAAGTGTCCTGCGTCTTCCGGACGCACGCTGTATGTGTTGGTGTGCGTGCGTGCGTGCGTGTGTCGTTATTCTGGCTTTGTGTGCCTGTTCGCGCTAAAACTTTTTACAAGAGCGACAGCATCAGCTCGCCCCCAAAAAAGTTTTCCTAATAAAGAAAGCAGAGCAGTTTCGCCGGCGACACACAGGCAACGCGATTCGAACCCGCTTTCATGTACCGACCGTTATGTCTGTAGCGCACTCCGGAAGATGGCGCTCCTATCAAGCGATTTCAGAAGCTTCTCTCCCAATGAGCGACCAGTAGGAGCTACGCCAGAGGATAAAAGGAATAAAGCGATATTGCAACCTGTATTAAGTATAAAAATAATACCGATATGCGCGCGAGACATGAAGATGAACAAGCGGAAGCGCAACGTTCGTCTCCTGCTGATGACGGGAAAGAGTCCCATTTAGGGAATTACCTCTGCTCATTTCATGCAATCGGCTTATCTGCATAATTCACGGGCACAGACGCCACCCGGTTGGAGCGCATCGAATCGGCATCGAACACGGGAATCGAGAAACGAATGATGTGTTAGAGACTAAAAGCGAGCGATTTCCAGCGAACATCTATGCCGGTTCATTTACCAAGCCGCTAACAGCGCGCTACTTTGCACTGAGAAAGAGTCATTCCCGAAATCACCCCTCCAGAGCGCAGAAGCAATAGGTGTCGACGAATGCACATTTGGGCGAAACGAATTCACGGTATGATGAATATGGCTTTTCTGGAAAGCGCGAACGCCATCCTCAACCATACGGCTGGCCGGAATTTCAGAATGTAAAGACTTCATTGTCCCCGCTTCGAAGGCAGAGCCATTTAGAAACTCAGATCACGTTATATTCGAAACACGGGGTTAAAAAACCAAATAGGAACTAAAGCTGCCGCAACTGTCCAGGTCAGAAAAAAAGAACCGAGGGAGGGGGAACATCTCAGCAAAAAGTCCACACAGGTAAAATAAACCGCCAAAGAATCGTTAATCTAATCTCTTTGATAAAAACTCCATTTCGACATCTTCACCAAAGAGAGAAGTGCAGACAGATAAAGGTAAATACTTAGAAAAAGATAAAGAAAATAAACGCTAACTGAGACTCACGACAAAGCCAGTTACCTTGTACGAGCGTATGGCTTGCATATTAAAAGAAATGACCGATGTTTCCGCCTCTGTATTTCGCCACTTCCTCCCTTGGCATGGAAAAAAAATCGAAAATAAAACTAAAGCAGAGCACTTGTGTTTGCCTTAGTGCTAGCATTGCACAGGAGATTAAAGAAAATTGCCCAGGAGAATGTCATTGTTTCAATTCTGAATTAGTATTGCAAAGAGGACAGCACAACTACCGAAGGAGAAAATAAAACTAAAAAAAAAACTGGCATGAGCAGGCCAGTCGTGGACGGTATTACGTGCATAGGGTCGCAGTGGCATAACATGCAATGGAACACATGAGCAAAAAATCGAAGAGAAATAAAAAAAAACCGCAAAAGACAGTCGGCGCACCGCCTATCGCGCGAGTGGCTAAAGCAAAACACAGAGGGGAAAAAAAGGAATAAAATTTGGTTTAACATTAAAGCCTGAGCCCGAAGACAGAAAATGGGAGTTTCACTTGTATGCACAGGCATTTTCTGTTGCGCTATTTGCACAGGCAATTTCAAGATATGCGTTTTCTATTAGCTCAGTGCAACTGTCTGAAATGCTCTCTCGGTTGCAGAAATAATTTCTGGGAAGTCGTTTCATCGTACAATAAGGGACAACTTCCTATATCTAAATTTCGCTCGCTTCGTGGCGTAAAGGAGACGGTAAAGAAGTAACAAGAATACCTAGGAGCTTCCCCATTTCCTCGATTTTAATTTTCCGCCAAGAACAAGAGCAATGGAGATATTGGGTTCCACCTCGGACAGCGCAGCGGTTTTATTTCGTCACGTTTCATTATTACACAGAGGGCTATTATCTTTCCGCCTGAATTCTATCGCATTATTGCATTTTTTGTTATTTCTGCCCACGAATCGAGTCAATCTACCAAAAAGGATTATTGGGAAGATGAAACGGACACAGATGACGGGAGCCTGCTGAAAGGAGAAAGTTTTGCTTCTGCTCAAAGGCCGCACTGCACAAATACGGGCTTGAAATTAGAGATGGAAAGAAAAACAGATAAATTATTTGTTTTTCAATATACAGAGCAAAAAATTGTGGACGTTAATCAGCGCGCTGTTGCTAGAGTGAAAGCTATATTCCGCCGAATGGCTGTAAAGAATGGGGGTCGTTATGCTTTTCGTAGTTATCCGTCGCTAGGCTTAGCAAGCAAAATGAAATAGACGAATGTAAAATAGATGCCTGTTAGAGTGCTGACGTAAAGATGGAACGAAGAATAAAGAAGGAAAAGGAATGTTACGTTTGCATATTTCGGCATAGTTTCCTACGATTACACACACACACACACACACACACACACACACACACACACACACACACACACACACACACACACACACACACACACACACACACACACACACACACACACACACACACACACACACACACACACACACACACACACACACACACACACACACACACACACACACACACACGCGCGCGCGCGCGCGCGCGTAAATATGTGACAGTGGGCGTCAATGAGCGTAGTTTGTTACGAGCGTTGTCATCGGCATCCGGCTTAGGGTTTAAACATTGTGTAGCAAATTAATAGCGATAAATATTTGCACGTTGAGGATAGTGTATATACGGAGACCCCCCCCCCCCCCCACACACACACACACGCACACACACACACAAACAATATGGAAGATGGGGGAGAAATAAAGGCCACCGACTATTAGGTTCTAACTTTATGAGTAACGGCTCCTAAACGACTAAAGGCATAGAAAGCCAAAGATAAAATTAAAAAATGCATGCTTGCAGTTTATTTCTGCCTGAAAAATGGTCAAAATGCCGCAATTTATTTCAAAAATTTGCGTCTCTTACCAGCTTAAAAGCAAGTGAAGGTGCAGCCTTTCTAATAAGAAGCAGGCTGGGGTAAAACATTTAGCTCAGACACAAATGGGCAAGGAACGTGTTTTCTAAATTTCTGGAGCGTTTCCAACCATCCCATAAATGTAGAGAGATGCCCATAAACCTGAGAGCAATTAAAGATAAAAGAATGTACGCCAAGGAAGGTGGCCAAGAAGTTAATAAGGGCGGTAATCAGCATAACGGATGCTTTTATGCAATTATTTTGCCAGCAGTAAATGAGTACGAAATACCTTATGCAGAGACGAAAAGACAAGACTAGGAGAACCAAAAAATCTGAGCGAGGTTCGAACAAGAATTGATTATGTGCCTAAATTGCATTTTGGAAAAAGAGGGACATCATATAAAGGAAGGCTCCGGGTACTCATTGGACAACTTGGGGTTTGTTAAGATGAGCCGATGTGATTAGTACATGACCGTTCATGTATTTCACCACGATGGAAACGCGTTCGCTATGGCCGGGTGTTGAACCAACGACGCCGAGCTGAGCGGTAGATCTCTAGAACTTCTCCGCCACCAAGACAAGTAACAAATATTAAAGCCACTGCTAAGAGGCACCCAATCATTAACGTCCGGTGCCACCGGCCATCGCTGTTCTATGGTATCACTGTATCACAAGACGCGGGCCGAAAATTCTGCATGTTTTGTTCTCTTCAGTTTCTGTTCCGTTGCTAGGCAGCAGCCACGTGGTCTCTATATATACACTATCCTCAACGTGCAAATATTTATCGCTATTAATTTGCTACACAATGTTTAAACACTAAGCCGTATGCCGATGACAACGCTCGTTACAAACTACGCTCGTTGACGCCCACTGTCACGTATTTACTGCGAAGGAGCGAAGTTACATCGACATTCACCGTTGTAGACGCGCTAGGTGTGTAATCTGGGCGGCCGCGCCAGGGGGCGCGACCTCTGTCGTCCCAGACTGGAGACCAGCCAATCGCTCCACGCACGGGGATCGGAGCGGCGCGTCGAGTTCCGCGCTCTGATGATGGGCGCTCCCGCAGGGACATGATCCGGGCGCCAGAGGAGAGAGCGAAAAGCACAGCGTAGCAAAGAAAAGCAAGAAATAAAAAAGAGAGAAAAATTATAGCTGAAGAGAAAGAAAAATAAGACGCCTTTCATCCCTCAGTGGGTAGGGGATGACCACGAAAAAGCGCGGTACAGATGGTAGCTTGGGCGAGTTTCAACGTTATCGCACCAACGCTAAGACGTGAAGATAACAAGAAGGAACAAACAGGGCGCTGTGTCTGTCGCATCCGACAGGTGTTGATCCCTCCGCTACGAGGCTTCATCCGCAGACAGGACAGATTTTCAGCTAACGAGGAGTCTGGTGCTAGGACAATATAAAATTCACTTCATTGCTGTCTTCGTACATAGCCTTGAATGCAGCCTAATCTTCGGTTCTCGAAACACGCACTTCATTGTTAACTCTCAGGCAATGGACACTAGACAGAAAGAAATAATCGTTCGCTCATGTTTCGCTACATGACCTTTGGATGGCGAGTGTACCTATTTGGGGTTAACAAGCGTTCAGATATACGTCTTCGTGCTTCACTTCTTCCTTCTCGGAAACCCGCCATAAAAACGGCTCTCCCTCGTGAAAACACACTATTCTGTCAGCTACGTGTCCAGTTTCCTGGCAACCCATCGACGCCCATCCATCCGTTCCTTCCGAACATTCGGTAGGCTTTCCCGTCACGCACCAGCGACCGTGGGTTCCCGATGTGCAGCCAGGAGCGCTACGAGCGCCTCTTCGCTTCCACGCACAGCACCGGTGCTGTGCTACGCGGCTCTTCTGTAGGTGCCTCTCTGCACCACCGCTGCTCTTCCGCTCGCCTGGCCAGCGACTGGCGCGGAACGATCCGCCGACATCGCTTCTCCCATCGGGCGAACCTGAGATAAGAGGGACGCTGTGGCCGACGAAAACCGTTAATTTGGCTCTCGGGTCGTGACCCACATCGACACGGGCGGCGGTGTTCCGGAACTGGGGTCTTTGCCTGCGGAGCGCCTTAGTAATGATACCCACGTAGTAATAACGTCGCATGGCCGAGACATGATTGATATTCGAGGCAGGCTGCGGAACGTTGTTACAGCTCTCGTACGAGCTCACTTTAACCCACTACTAAGCAGTAGAAAGCCGAAGAATCATTCAGTGCTCAAACGCGGAGGTCATTAGCCTTTGAAATCGCGCTTCACTCAACGTACTTCAAAACAAATTCGACCCATGTACAGAGATCAGACCTATAAACTCAATATTTCTTTATCTAATTTCCAGTGGCTGTGGTAAAGTGGAAACAAAAATCATTTATGGGGCCATTAACACGAATACTTTCTATATTATACAAAGTTGCAGACATGAACGCAATCCGCCGAGTGCATTTGCTACAGCAATGCATCATCACCCTCTTGTAAGGATGCTTGTGTACTCTGTGGAAGATACCGTTTTGTTGATCTTCTTATTCTTCTTCCAAGCTAACCTTTATAACATGAATAACTTATCATCCTACTGAGTGGGCAAGTGTAGGGAAACGAAGGGCTTGTTATGATATATTTATGCAGGAAGCGAAAAGGCGTGGAAGCAAAGGAAATCATTAAAAATCTTTCTATATCTTTATATTTCTGGTGTTAATCAATGAAAATTAACATTGTAATTACTTTACGGCATAAATATAAATGATTAGAAACTAGAAGAAAAACGATCCCATGCAGCCAGAGGGATCCGAACCCAGAACCTCCGAATCTCGCGTCCGTTGCACCATACGCCAAGTATAAACTGAAAAACATTTAGGTGCTCTTTTGTTAGCAGCAGGTGACCCCTGGCAGTGCGGACGCAAAGGCGGGCCTGCGGTGTGAAAGCCCTAGACTACACTTCTGCAGGAAAAGAGGCGAGGAGGTTGATGAGCAAATCAAGATGACAAGGCATCCAGAAAATCACCAGACATATCGCTGTCGTGGCAGGCGAAGCAGAGGAGGCAATACCACAGTAATAGTCCGCCTCACTCTAATTTCGATATCATTATCACAACCTTCATCGTCAACAACAAGACTACTGTACGGGCCACCTGAAATACACGGCCAGACACCACACGTTGTCGAGAGTTCCAACTATCCTGCACAAGAGGACAACATTCTCTCTGAGCGGTGCCTATTTTCGAGAGTTCCAACTATCCAGCACAAGAGGATACCAGTCTCTCTGAGCGGTGCCTATTTTCGCAGCGGATGTTCTGTGTAAAGCAATTTCAAAAGACAACGGCGAAGTCGTTAGGTACGCTTAATCAAGCTGAAGCGGGTAAGTTCATCGTCAGGTGAATAGCTCAGCGTCAAAGATTACCTTCAGAACCTCTACAAATATGCTCCTGTGGATTGAAACACTGCGGCCACTAAGTGAGCCGTTATTAGAGCTGACAGGGCACCTACTCGTCATACATACTCCAGATGGCGCAGCTCACGTCAAAATTCTTCGATGACCCGCTATGAAAAACTACTTGCGTAGCACATAGAGCGCGCTTCGGATCCGCCGCATGCAGGACACATATTATATACACTGTCAACACATATACGCAAAGAGCGGTACACACGGAGGCCAAATAAAGGTCTTTGTTCTCAGCGTAGCCTGAGGAGCGAGACAGACGGTGGGGCAACCAATGCCCCGGCTTCTTTTCATCGCGAAAACACACAGTCCGCCTGACAGACCACCACCATTCTGTTCGGGGAGCTTCGGTTCACTGTCTTCGAGTTGCGGCCATTGTTCCTGCCGAAGCGCGGAAGAGAAGTCGATATACAGGGGCGGTATCAGACGTACTTTCTGCTCTGCTTGGTTGGGTGTCTTCCTTTAAAACACACATGCACGCACGCACAAGCGAACGAACGCACACACGCACATACACACATATATAGAAGCACACATGTACACGCAAACATATATATACACATAAGCGCACAAACTCCAATAAGCAGCAACACGCAACACAAAGCAGCAACATGGACAGGAGAGCCAGTCATGGTTTCTTCTTGTTTCTTCGAGAAAGCGAGACCATGCAGTGCGAGTCCAGGTGCTGCTGACAGCTGTCTGTGCAGCCGATG
This sequence comes from Amblyomma americanum, assembly GCF_052857255.1. Taxonomy (NCBI): domain Eukaryota; kingdom Metazoa; phylum Arthropoda; class Arachnida; order Ixodida; family Ixodidae; genus Amblyomma; species Amblyomma americanum. The sequence continues at coordinate 6,791,879 of NC_135507.1, read as the reverse complement.
GGGACACGTCTCATCCGCGGCTCTCGCTAAGCCTCTGCGTCACTAGATACCTATGCTCCGTGCTTGGAATGACGCGCTGTCAATGTCAATGGCAGCTGGCAATTGCGAAAACGAAGTGCGTACTATATCACGTCGGTGCACCTGAAGCGGGCGACCCGCCAGCGCCAAGCTGCGGTGTGCCTGCCATTCCTGTCCGCGAAACACATGCGCTAGAATGGGATATGCAAAGAGTGCTAGTAATCAGAAATGCTACCGGGAGAAGGCGGAGCTAATAACCAGCTCTGCATATTAGGAGGATAAGGGCCGACCACCTTGGACTGCGGAGGGCAGTCCCAAGACGATTAATGGCGCGTGGAAATATCGTACCATAAACTTTAGCGCGCGAGATGGACTCGCTACTGGCTGGAGACTACTGTGCACGGAGTCGCTAGCTGTTCCGATTGGTCACCGTACGGTCCCCGGGCAGCCACAAGGGCAGGTAAAGTCAGCAGGAAAAGTGCATGGATTGCGAAAAAAAAATTATTTTGGCCCCTTCACGTAGGCTATCACCATAAAATGCAGGCAAGTGCCAGGCAACTGGGTCGCCATGCAATGCAACAGTTCATTTGTTCTCCTAGGGCACGCATCTCGCAAATATTTACTGCCGACTGTACGCGTCGTAGCCCTGCGCCCAGTTTTTTTTTGTTGTTGTTAGCGTGCAGTTGTTACCGTACGTTGAGCGCACACCTCAATTACGTTACTCTTGCCAAAATAAAATACCAGCTGCTTGGTTAAAAGCAATTTTCTCTATCTTCATTAATCAAGAGTTTAACTAGCAGCCGACGCAAAGTAAAGGCATTCGTATGAAAATGTAGAGGGATCTCCAATACGAAAGACAACAAAATTGTGGCACTAAATTAATTATTACTCGATAATTACGTGTGCAAACACACTATTTCTTGTTTTCTAACAAGTTATACTCTTGGCATATAATAGCCGTAAGTTATTTTCAATTTCACTACATAAATAACCAGAAATTCATATTTCTGCATAGGCATATTATCGCCTTTCATACTGAAGCGCCCCGTACACTGAAGAAAATACAGGACGCTCAATGCTGCCAGAGAATGATCCCACAGCACGTAATCCGGAAGTCCCGTAGGCAGTAGCCCAGAAGCCGCGACATGATGCCAGCTCCGCGTAATACCTAATTCTTCAGCGGCTCCCGGCGTACCTGCTACAAAACTCCAGCCGCTCCCCTCAGCATTCGGGAGAAAGGGAGAGAGGGCACTCGTTTTAACGGCGCACAAGGGCGAGAGAGGAAGGGTGTAGAGTGCACATAGCGTTCTACGGCCCCGATCTCTGCGTCCGTTGCATTTGCCGGATTTCTCGAACATCGCGCCGAGAACGAAAAGCGCGACAAAAGTTTTTCTTTTCTTCCTCCGTCGAAACCGCCTCGCGTTCGCGCCGAACAACGATGATGTGTGCCCGGTCTAAGAGATTGAAAGAGAGGCGAACTGCGCGGATAGGAGAGAGCGCGCACACGGAGGGCCGGCTGCATAGTCGACGAGCCGAAACCACTTAGGATCGGAAAGTGTAAGGGATGAGACATCGATGATGACACCGGGGCCTAAGGATGAAGTGCGCAAGGGAGGAGTGAGTGGGGCGTGTGGGAGGCAGAAAAAGCGCGATGTGTTTCTCGTGAAAGCGGCGGGCCTCCCTCGACGGCTCACAGCGAGGCGCGGGCCCGGATCAAAACAAAGCCACGCTAAAGGAGCTCTGAAAGCTCGGAGCCGTAGACAGCCAACCAGCCGCGGCTTTCTCATCGTCCGCTAAAGAGAATAATAGAGGGAGCGGACGGCCTCGGATGAAGACGTGAGGCACTCTGTATACGAGCTTAAAGATGCCTCTCGCTAGGGACGTCCATCTAAACGTCTGTACACATGCAAAGCTTTTACCGGGTGTTTTAAAAGGCGGAGAGGAGGGTCGCACGAAGACCGGCGGGGGGGAATCAGAAAGCAGGCAGAGGCGGCAGCCGTCGAAAACTCGCTTTTTCGGGAGCAGCTCGGGATTAGGAAGGAGTGAGATCCGATATAACGCTGCGTCAAGAGGGGAAAGGCAGGAGTGGACTGGAGAACTGAAAGCTGGACCGTGAGGGGAAGCTGCGGGAGGGTGTCTTCTGCTGGTATTCTCCTAGGGTCCGTAAAAACCCTGCCGACAGTTTCGGACGCCGCGTCGGGGGATGGAGAAGAGAGCCTTCCACCGCCGACTCGATGCGGAGGCGAGCTTTACTCTGGACGCTGCGATGGAAGGGGCGTGGCTTTCAACACAGATGCGATTTAGAGAGCGATTCCTTTTGCGCGTTTATTTTGTGTGGAGAGAGAGAAAGCAAATGGCAGAGCGAGAAGTAGAAGAAACGGCGTCGTAGACACCACCACATATCTCCATTCGGTTGTGCTCTTTGGGATCGAACAATGCGTCGTGCAGGCAAGCCTGCTCGTAGGAAAAAAAAGGGCTTCTGAAGATTTGGCTGCTTTTAAGAGAGTTCTATGAAAGCAGAGTGCTGGGTATCTGACGAGCACATAATGCTGGAAGCACGCATAAGTGAACATTGCGAGGCACGTGCCGCTAAACACGACAGCGCTTTCGTTGAAAGAGGAAGCACTTTCAGATAAGTTTTCCTTTGCATTGTCGTGCTACGAACGATGCACCTGGATTCTAAACTATAGGTACAAGCTACCAAGTTCGCACGCTATGTGCTCCTAAAGCTGAGAGATTTTGTCAACCCTCTTAGATATTATTTCCGGCCAAAACCTTTTTACTCGGTACTGCTTAGCAAGACTGGAACAGACAGAAGGAACTGCTGCCAAGGTAGAACATTTAAATCACAGCGTCGGGCACGGAAATAAATGGCAGCATAAGATATGACCGGAATAAAAAATAAAGAAAAATAGCTCCGTCTTTAATACTGCGCTACGCGCACTAACCTTAGTCTTCATGAATGAAAAGCGAACAAACTTTTAAATGAATCTAGTTTTTTTTTTAGTCTTTTTCACGTGTGACAAAGCTGCGTGCGGGCAATGAGGCAAGCATCAGGGAAGGGTCGCGGAATTATTTTCTCCGCGTGTGGTTCTTCAAAGCGCTATGGAATCTCAATAAACGAACTTATTCGCAAATATTCACGCGGTTGCCTCAATTTTGTACTCAGTAAGGAAAAAAAAATCGCGTTTTTTACACAAGCCGCTTCATGAATATACATCACAGCGCAGGCGTTCCGCAAAAAAAAAAGTTACAGAAATAAATTTTTAAAACACCCAGCGAGCAATCTGTGTACCAAAGAAAAAAAAATGAAACACGAGAAAAAGTCGCGCGGGGTTACACTTCAAGATGGTTGATATTACAAGCAGAAAATTCCCCGCGCAAGAATATCAGGAGTACGATGCCGTGGACTGGACATGCGCTTATAAGAATTTTGCGGTGTCCTGCCTTGCGTGGCAGTTTCCTAACAACGCAAACTGAAACACGATATCACTGCAGTCGCCTCATGATATGAAGACCAGGCGGAAGAATGACAACACGAAGGATAAGGAGGGGAAGGAAGAAAAAATGCCGAGCTGCTCTGCCCCTCGGGGCTTCTATGCTTCCACGGTAGAATGAATATGTACTTCTAGATTCAATACTTCCTCTCGGAATCGAAACGGCTTACTTTGCTAAAAGATTCCTGTATGTCTATTTCAACTACAGCCAGCGCCAATGATTTCTAGAAATTCAAGCATTTCTATTTACTGCATGTAAAGCCTTTTCCCCACAAATAGTTACTGATAGTACGCATAGAATTAAGTTCGTTACTTCAAGAGTCAGACTTCTGGTATCAAACAGCTTATTTAGAAATATTTTCGGCATCAGGAAGTCACCGCCCGTGCAGTCCCCCCCCCCCCCCCCCCCCCTTCTTCCCCCGCACACTTAACCACCGGTGGATGCGTGCCATTTTTAACCTGAGGACAAGACAATTACTGCCAGCGAAGCCCGGGTTTTATCCGTGTGTCAAGCAGGCGCTATTGAACCCTGGCGCATGCTCACCAGACAAGGACCTTGGCGTCCCGGCGGTCAGGTTTCTCTTCGATCAGGCGTCGAAAAGTTAAGGAATAAGACCCGTGTTGGTGGCAGCCGCCGCGGAGCGCACAGATTTGCACTGCCATCAAATCCGCCATCCCAGGGCTACACTCACTTGATTGTCTCAAGCAATCATCCACATCCCATTATCAATCCCTTACACTTTGCTACACCGCGAGTTCACGCACATACAATTAATGCCGTCGCGTAGAAAGACACCCGAATGTGCACATACGTACAAACACGCGCACGACCAAATTCTGCGAAGCGGAAGGTACTGCCTACACGACAGTACTCTGACCGCACCCTTCTCCTCATGCATCTCTATTGTTTTGCGCCCTACTCACACAGAGAACAGGCAGAAGGTTCCGGGCTTTCTGGGGATGCTCAACTCTTAGTTCGCAAACGCTTCGAGCTAATCAATTCTGGCACACCACCGTTTGCGCTCCTGGTCATGGAAAAGAAACAAAAAGAGTTAAATGAAGATAATGAAAACGGTAAGAGGATGTAGACGGAGAAGCCGACGCCCCTTCCGCCCGGTTTCGACCCCGGAATCGAAGCCCGCGAGCGGAGCCCGCAGCTAGGGCGACGGCGACCAACGCCACGACCACGACGACGACAAAGACAAACGAACGCTAGGCGCAGGCAGCCTAGCCGCACGGAAAGAGAACCCCGGTGTGTGGACTCACCCGATAACGCACGCTCTCTGCGCCGACAGAGGGCGCAACCGCCCCTGTCGCCCTCTCCCGCTTCACGCACGCACGCATGCTGGACTCGTGCGGTGTACAGTTCCACTCCTGTCAACACGGATCTGCGGCTACCTCGCTTGTTTTTCTTTTTATATGTTGTTTTTGTGTGCGATAAGAACCGTAGGCGGAAAGTAGAGAGCCAGCATTTCGGCCTGACCTGAATGAGAGGAGATCGACAAAGCCGCCCGGAGGTTGCTGGCTGGCCAAAAGGAAAGGATAAAAAAAGGGGAAAAGTTTGGAACGCGCGGTTTTTGTTTGCAGGACTGATGCTTCGCAATTGCTTCTGCACAAATAAAAAGGGCCACATCGGCGACGACCACTCGCCCTGAACCGCGCAATCCTTCCGTCTGGTGTTTGTCGTAATAAGTGCGGGTCTAACAACTGGTCTAAACCTAACCGGTCGGTCATCGCTAAATGCTTGTTGGCTTGTTAGAGGGTGCCTAGTTAACGGCCGCAGTTCGCAAAGAAAGTCTTGGTGCGCTCGATCTTGTTCGCTTTATCAACAGTTTTCGCAGGGGTAGGAGTTATTTCCACCAAACGAGGCAGACAGGGCATATGCATGAACGCACGCACTCACTCAACAACCGCCCACACTCAAACACGCTACCCCCCCCCCCCCCACACACCCACACACACGCGCACGCACGCACGCACAAGCCCGCTCGCGCGCGAAAGGGCCCTTATCCATATTGGGGGGAGGGCCTCTCAGAACCACAGACCTGGATCACGTGACTATGGACAATACATTCACATTGTACATTAGGTCAACATTGGAATTCTCCGACCTTCTTATTGGTCAGAAACTGATCAAGTGTTTCCCCGAGGACTGACGCCGTTCAGGTACGAAGGTGATGAACGACATACTACAAAGCTGGTCAAAACATACAACTAACATTGGAACATGTATTAAAGCGTTTGCTTTAATACTTCTTGCATCTCTACGTCGTCGGCCACGAAAGCAGCGCGGAAGATATCGCCGAAGCAATCCAGCCGGGTAGCAAAGCGTCGCATTATCTGCAGTGATACACCGCCTGGTCAACGCTCATCCACGGATGTCAGAGCGAGAGAGCTATAAAGCAGGAGGAGAGATATCCACGAAGTCATTCGAACCCACCACCCAATCACGATGCCCGAACTGACAGACTCTCCGGTTCGCAGCGGAGGCCAAAGTTGGGGCCGGCGACGCGGACTCCAGGGCTTGTGGTTCCCGTGGGTGCTTCGTACAGCGCATCGAGTTATTACTGTTATCTTTTCTTTCCTTTCTTTCCTTTACTCTTTCTTCCATCTGTAGTGCGTTCATCCGAGGCACCCAACAACAGCACAAAGCAGGGAGCGCCTTTGGTGGCGGCGGCGAGAGTCGTACAGCCGCGACGGCATGATTGGAAGTGGAGATACCGAACGCCGCTGTGTGTAGTTATACGGCTGTGCGAAAACAGAGAGGCCACGCGCCACAATCTGGAGAGCTGATCTCATATATACCACCGGCTGCAGTAGACGCCGGCTTGGGCCCCGACTCACTGCGACCTCATATATAGCCGCGCTCTTATACAATCTTCCGCTGGGAGGATGTGAGCAGGCTGCGCTCCGATGGAGCGGCGTCCTGTCGGTTTCCACAAGTGCTGTTTGTTTTTCAGCTTTCCTTGCGACAAGATACGTCACCGAGCAGTCGTTTCAGATCGACATCTCTGGTAGAATTCGGCATCGCTAGGGTAAAAAACTGAATCGATCAAAATGTCTATAGGCAAGCACTGTACGAAAGAGCGTCCCAGACTACGTTCTGGGCATGTAAAAAGAACCCCGACCTTCCCCTTACTCCAACCTCACCCGAAAGGACTGGTGGGCGACCCTGCTCAACTGCTCTGGACTGGAGGACCAAAAAGCCTAGCTCCATCGAGCGCGAGTCGCAGCTTCGGCCAGCGATGTCCCGGACGAGGGATGTGACCTACCGTAGCGGGGCCATCATTATGTTTATACCACAGCCATGATCGACACAATGGACCACCACGCTTGAAAGTGGCTGACCGGTAAGGACGACCCTGACGAGGAGACAGAACCGATCTTGAAACGCTGACACCCGCTTCCCCTAAGAGCCTGGCTGGAAAGTTTCACTGGTCTTCGACCATGAGGCAGCTACCCCCATACGAAACTCTGCTTTAAAAGCACTCGTTGTCACACCTAGCTGGCGGCACGACGTGTGGCCATCCGACGACCCCACAGAAAAGGGTGTCAGGCTGGGAAAGTACCTGCGGAATTTTTCCCACGCTGCGTTGGGTAGGAATGGCCTTCCCTTTTTCTGGTTCCCAGCAAGGACACCTGGGGTGGCAACCGATGATGGACGGACGACAAGGATTGAATAGGGGAACGGTGCCTTCAAGTAAGTAACCGTGTCCGACAGGAGCCGGCCCGACCAGAGAGAGCTTGCCGCAGTTGAGGCCCGCGGCACTGCACACATCAACCGTGTTTTCGATCGACACGTGCCGCTTGCAATACGGTTGCACCACTGTGCGAAATAGAAGCGGACTTGCGATTCCTCCACGCCAGTTCCCACGGGTGGTCTCTGTAACGAGTAACTCCGCTTGCCACAGTGCTGTGCACCTTTCCCTATCTTATGGAAATGTGCCACGTGCTGGACTGGCCACCGCCTGATGAAGGGGCGGAAGCATAGGGGATTTAACGAGCGTGCTGAGTGAGAAAGACGCTCTAGGACCTGGCGACAAGGCTCATCCGGTTGCTCGACGCATGAAGTCTTCAATTTTGACTGTTTGCTTTTTTCCTTAAAAATGTAAATAGGTTCCTTCAGAGTGCCATTAAATCCGCTTGTTTTCGCTTTCCCAAGCTTCAAGTTCGATTTTAACTGAGCCCGAAGGCTCGGACACGCTACGCAACGGAGCCCCGGTTTGAGTGAGCGCCTGCGTCCACATGATTTAATTATGAAAGAATTTGTAATAGTTCTATTGAAACACCTATTAAGTCTGCAATGGTCTCTGCTGGACGCTCTATGTGAAAGCTCCAGATACCAAACAAGCTATGGCTTCTGCATGGAAAAGGAGAAAGTGCTTACTGAAGGAACAAAAAAAAAATGACAAGCGACATTCACATCTGCATTCGGAAGACCTCCGCTCCACGAGCGCCAGTAATGTGTTATTTTTTTCACATTCCTCCCTTCGCTCAACAAGTAATAAATAAAAACTAAGGCGAAATCCGACAGTGCTACCACGGCAAGAAACGTAGAGGCTGCAATGCGGCACTACCCCCGAGAATAAACCTCCACGGGACGCGAGATTCCATCTCTGTGCACAAGAGTATGCGTTGCCAGCAAAACACTGCGCACGCACACACATACATGTATACACATAAATGCGCAAGCTAGAAGAATGCGTAAGAGAGAGAGCACAGGCACACTGTCTCGACGAGACTGCGCACCGCAGCCTTCCTCGTAGAACAGCAGCAGTAGCAGCAGCCGCGGCCGCTGCAACGTCATCGGCTCGCTGTGTAGAGAAGGAAGGGGAGACGAGGGAACCGAGGAATCAATAGCCATCTCAATCCAAGACCAGCCGCCACCCACGGGGCATTCGGTCGTCTCCCACATCTTCTTCGGCTTCCGTGTCTGGGAGCCGACCGGCGCCGGAACGACACCCCGTCCGGGAGACTCCTCGATGAAAAATCTTCCCACTCCTCCTCTCCAACTTCCCTCTTTCCGCCCCCTCAAACTCCCGTCTCGTCCTTTCCTCGGGTGTACGAAGTGGGAGCGGCGCCCTTTTCGACAAGATGCGCTGCGCTACTCTTCTCTGCCTGCGTGTGCCAGCGTTGTGTTGCTTACTTCGTCGGGCCACACCGCGCTCCGATGAGCAGCGGCAAGATGCGAAGTCGCGACGTCTTCAAAATACAGTTTCGGGAAATTCCACTGCGCTCGAGATGATGTGCGTCGAGTGGGCGCCACTTCTTTTTGTTTTCACAATTTTATTTATTTTCCATGCCCTGCATGTGACTCACACTTTGACTAACCATTCCAGTTATTCAATGGGGGGGAAACAGGCTTTTTTTTTGTCTTTGCTGCCTGTTTTATACCACAAAAAACGCCTCCTGGCAACACAATATTATATTGTGCAGTTTCTAGAATGAAAAAAAGGCTGATACGTGTTTAAATATTCCGTTTTATTCTTTTTTTGTTTCCATATGTCAGACGAATGCAAACACTTGCATAGAGTGTATGCTCTCGATGCCTCGAGAAGAGTTGGGGCTTCACCATGTGAAACAGTAAGGAGCAAAAGCAAACTGATGAAGATACTCTCTCTTTGCGGTTGGTAAAAAGAAACAAATATAGCAAAACGATCAAACGGCTTCTGTATTTTAAATTTCTGAATACGTTGCAGGTAGTCTATACACGACGACTTAATGTCTAATGTTTCTAATCTGAAAGTGCCAAAAAAGCTGGCATCATGCAAGTCGAAAAACACGAGAGAAAATCAAAAATACGACAAAATGCATTGGCCGTTTGTCATAATGACAGATTTTTTTTTTAGTATTCGTCTGTAGTACTGCTATTATTTGTATGTGTGATAATACTCTAGACTGTACTTATGTGTTAAGTTTCTGTAGCAATTGCATACAAGCCTGCTGTTACAGCAAAAAGTTCTGTCGATACAACAAAAATTTCTGTAGGTACTACAAATTAATGAGCAAAAATATTACAGCAAGCTGTTGTGTCAAGAGAAAAATTTTGTGTTGTTTTTTCGACTGGCGTGCGGAAAGCATTAACGTAAAGGTAGTTAAAAGGATGAACACTTGCACGGGAAAGCCATACAGATTTAAGCACTTTAACACGTACATCTTGCGTCCGATGTAGATTAATTTGATGGCCACACCACTTGCGCTAATAGAAATCTAAGCGGTGGCTTGTATACACGGTCCTTAAACGACCCATGCACTGAGGACTCCATGTACCGATGAAAATAGACCAATTATAATTGGGTAAGAGAATAGACCTGGCAAATAAAAAAAAATCCTGATAGATTATTTGAAGGTTAGCCAGGCTTTGAAAGGTATGTCCTCATTAGGACAAACCTAACACACCGCACTTACACATACATTCGGCAGCTTCAAAAATATGCTTCGTCTGGCTTTTTTTGGATGGCTTGCTAAAGCCCCGAGACTAGACATGGGTTTGCGGCACAGCTATACAGTGGTGAAGGAAATAGTGTGGCATAATATGACAAAGAGGAGAACGTTGGTTTTGCCTGAAATCTCGGAGGTAACTCAAACCTGTACTCCTGGATTAACACCCTACCCGGGCTTGAATATTGGGCTTGCAGCATGTTCTGCAGAGAGCATTGTTACAAGCGGCAGGGGGTTATCAGATCTAACGATGCATTTAAACTAGTAACAGGTGAAGTCTTTATTGAAGCTATAGACCCGGCGTTACGGCTACAAGACAAGGACCAAATACACAATGACAACGCTTTAGCACTCGTGTTTTCCCTCATAAGCATAGCTGCGGTGTTGGTACTGCTCAATGCAATTGCATGCAGTTCCAGAAACGCCTTTCTTTATTTCTCTCCCGCTTACAATTAGCGAACAATACGGTGGTCTTTCTTCAACACCCATGCTGCATCGTAAGCTGCCGCTCTCCGTATCCAGCTTACAACCAAGACACACGGTCAAGTGTTAAAGAACCAAAAGATTGCGCTTTATAGCTGAGAACATAGCCGCGCCGATCACAAATGACTTTCGCTCCGGCACTGGGCCCGCCCCATCTTCAAATCCTTTCTGCCTGCCATTACCAGATCAATACTAAGAGCGAGGAGTACATGGTGCTTTGGCGCCCAATCCTCTCAACCATCGCATCGCTGCACAAAGCCCCTCCTCCCCGCTTTACCCCCTCCCCTCCCCACTGGTATCCCGGCCAGTGTTCGCTTCTTTTCATAACACTGCCTTTTTTTGCCCCCCCCCCCTTTTTTTTTCCGTGTTAACCCTCCCGGTCCGCCGTCAGCCGACGTGGCATACATCGCTCCCGGTCTTCGGCATCCCTGCAACAAATTGGCAGGGCGGGAACGGAGGGTTCGGGAAGCAGCGTGGGACGAAGGGAGTGACACTAATACGTAATGATCATGGGGACTCGCATCCGGAGCTTTCCGGTGGCTATAAAAGACGTTCTCCGGGCGTTCTTTCATATCCGAAGCTGTTTGAATTTCTGATCAGGCCATGTTATTCTCGTTTTTTTTATCATTGCAGCCAACCGCTCCAATGCGGCAGCCGCAGACACAGAGGATAGAGGAACACGCCTGGCCGCAAGTGTCGAGAAGCACTCCCTAAGTCACTGCTCTTACGACAGTCGACTTGAAAGAGTAGTCCAGAGCAGCAGCTGCCGATATCTAAACAATTGATTAGTGATAGAAGACCGCTGCGTTTGTTCCGTATCATTGTTGTGGATACATTGAGCGGAAGGCGGAACCTTCTCAATGTTCGTGGTTCGCAGTCTTCCGACCTTGACTGCGCAGCTCTAATGCGCCGCAAAATTATATTTCAAATGTGCTGACGAAAGAAGACTTTAATTTACAGAGCTTGCTCGAGCCGGATGTTAGGAATAGGCTAATTCATAGTGACAATGAAAAGGAAGGTGAGCTGCACAACGTTTGTGATATTACAGCGCCAGATATATGAAGGAGGATTCGTTCCTGGCAGGCGCATCGGCCAACTGTACGTACATCAACTGAAGCTTAGCGTTAATCCTCAATCCAATCATAGTGTTATCCTTAAGGGCCTTGTGTTTATCGTTATAGTCCCACACAAAAGCCATCTAGTCCAAGGCTTAGTTATTATTTAGAGTACGCCACCTGCGGGTGCGTAGACAAATTTGTCCTGTCCAATAAAGCCAAATGAACCACAGGTGGCTAAGCTGCATAATATGCATCAGTAACGGTCATTTTGTAGACGTAGGTTATGGGAGCAGCTGCATTCATGACACTCGACCGTTCTCGGCGCCGAAGATCGCGGCACCTTCGCAGGGTATTCTGGAATGAATTTGTAGTCCCCTACAAGACTACCTACGCGACCTGTGCTGCGGTTTCTAAGATCTATTCAGGACTAAGCGAGATTTCTCGGTTCCATTTTTTTCATTTTCATTTTTATTGACTTTTTCTTTTCCCCATGCTTGAAAAAAGAAGCCTGACCAGGGTCCAATTAACTTCCGTGCCTTTCTTTCCTTTGCTTGCCCTCTCTCACGGACAGCACGTGATTATGCAAGTTTTCGGCCACGACTAACGATGCAGCCACTATACCGTGTTTACCAAGCTCGTCTTATAGTTATCGGTGAAAAAAAAGTACCAAAAAGTAGGGAATAACAAAAGAGGAGAAAGAGCTCGTCAGGACGTTCACCAGCCAAAAAAAATCCCGAAAAGCAGCTCAACTTAGCCGGCTGATCGCCACACGGTTACGCAAGCCGAGCATGTAAGAGCGCTGACGAAGCGATAGACACGCGCCCACACTGAGCGTTGTGAGAAAGATGGCGCCAGTGAAGGGGAAAAGAAGAGGAAAACGAAAATGGGGAAAGGCTTTGGGAAATAAAGGAAATGAATAGCCACTGCCGCCGCGGAACAGCACGCACGGCGCCTCCAACTTTCGCGCTGATGAAGCCGGCTGTGGAAACGGTTCCCTTCCTTCCCTTCGCGCTGCCTCAATCTGCAACCCTCTCCATTTCCGACCTTTTCCCTATCCCCCCTTTCCCCGCCTCCAGCTTAAGGCCTACGAGCCCGCCGCTCCAGAAAGCACTGCACACACTCCGTCGTTCCGCAAGGCCTGTGCCTTGCCCTCTCAGTACTCGACCGAAAAGGGCAGATAATGCAGGCCCCTATGTCTTGCTCTAACCACCACCGCCACCATCTTCACCGTCTCCACAGGAAAAGGGCAGGAAAGGAAAAGAAGCAACGATGAATAAACGACAAGTGAGCAAGAGAAAAATGAACAAAAAATGTCGTCGGTGAGACGGTCGCCGCCTCTCCTTTTCCCGCTTCTACTTTTCTCGCTTTATTTTCTTCGCCAAAAATAAGGAAAAGGGGAAGCCCGGAGCGCGTGCCGGCGGTCGAGGCACGCTTATCGAAAAGAACCTCCACTCCTTTCCCTTTCCCGCATTGCACCCGCCACGCCGACGTCGCCGAAGTCGTTCGTGTTCCAAATAGCCGCTGCTTGGTTTTCCCTTTTTTATGCCCATTTCCCCTTATTTCGACTTCCCTGCCGCGAACTACCCTTCCCTCCATTTATTTCTTTTTCTCGACACGACGCTATCTCGTGGTTTCCCGCAAGCCACCAATTTCCTGAAATTTCGTTGCATACATTTTCTTGCTCGGCTAAACCGTTCACTGCGGCTTTCACGCCCGCACGGACAGCGCTAGCCTAAATGGAGGTGTTTATCGGCCCTCGACTTAAGTAGGCATTGATAGATGGGTATTTTCCAGGCTTTCTTAAGCATAATTAATGTCACACGTTATGTCACCGCTATCACAAGCAATAAATGCGAATAACTTTTCCAGGAGAATGCGCCTCCTCAAAATACCACACTTTCCGCGAGCCGCAGCTTGAGACTATGTTGACAATATCTTTTCCAACGATGACGTCCTTTAAAGGGCGCTATCACGAGCGGGTCCGGTCAGAGCGCCGCGATCGCGTTTCTTGTGAATCTCGGTATTTTTCAAACCCTTTCCGGACTTTCCACTTAGTTTCTTATTCAGTGTCTGCTGAGAATGTGAGAAAGCCAGTTAGCATTTACTGACCCGAAATCGCGAATGCATCAGCTGCAACAAGTAACTACGTCAGCCGCCCGCAAACAACGCATTCGCGAGCCAGATTAATCGTGCGGCATAAGCTGAAAACAAGTTAATTACATTGCGTTATACTGTATGTTCTTAACCTGCATTGTTTTGTTTCGCAAGCATTCTAAAAAAATCAATTTCTAAAAAAACGGCAGTGAATCGGTACAGGCACTGGCAGGAACAATTTGAAGGAAGTTCCCTGAACGCCTTTCTCGTGGGATAGCAACAAGTAACCTGCTTTCACATCCAAGACCTAGAGGTGCACTACGGAATGACGCAGTAGAAGAGGGCTCTGAATATAATATCGATTGTTTCTCCACGGCATGCATTTTGAAACGTGTCACAAGAGCGAATGGGTACCCAACCCATGGCCTCGAGGTCAGTAGAGGAGAACTATAGGCGTTTGCCGCCGCGGTGGAAGTGCGACATCTGTAGAAGAGATGACAGCATGAGGACAGATACATTTGACGTATAAGCAACTGTAAGGGAGAAATGCTCGAGCTGTATAAAGCTAATTTGGATGCTGTTAAGGATGCAGAAATGTATATAAGACGGTTTAAATCTCTTCTTCGTAAACAGTGTCCCCATCGCACGTCACAACTAAAAAAAAAAACCCCACCAAGAACATACACAGAAGAGCATGAGTCGAAGGATTGTGCAGCGCGTGGAGTGTGCAGACTCTTGAAACATTCTACCTGTGTTGATGTCACACACCCTGTATGTGGGTGGTGGCCCTGCTGCTCAAGGAAGCTGGTGAACTTTAGCGGGAGAGAACGCAAGAAGGACGGGACTGCATAAAAGTGCCAAGTTTTTACCTGAGCGTTAAGATAACAGACACGGGAGCTTCATATTTTTCTACGTTCGCGAATTAGACACATATCGAGTTGAGTTGAGTTGAGTGGTTGTAAACTACCGGTGGGATTAGCCTTGCAGTTGCTGCCGGGAATTGCTCCACCGTAGCGACACTTAAATAGAAATCACAGAAACACTGTCCGCAAAAACCCAAATAGACACTCCTGAAGTCACCATGTGGAGGCCAAATCCGTGTCCTGCAGGTAATAGAAGGCGAGAAGCATCCCTTCTACTCGACTGGCTCCCGTGCGGGAAAACAATGTCCTGAAGAGAACTGTGAGGAACTCCTGCCTTCTTGAGGGATCCGAATAACACAGCCCGTTCCGCGTTGTACAAAGTACAGCACAAGAGGTAATGTTCTATGTCACCACACACACCACACGTTGAACACAATGGTGACAACGCTAGGCCAGTCTTATACATCCACGCCGGCGTACGAGCAGAATCCGTGCGAACGCGGTGCAGCAAAGTGGCTTGGTACCTTTTGAGACCCTTGGTCACACATGGCTGATGAGGAGAGCTCCACAAAAAACTAAAGAGGCACAACACCACATCTCTGAACATTTGCTTGACTTCATGAGGGACTCCATGTACTGGAATCCCGGAGAGAGCTGTATGGGCGAGGTTGTCTGCTATCTCGTTGCCTAAGACACATATGTGCGAGGGCACCCATTGAAAGCGTATAGAGAAGCCTTTGCTATGTAGATTCTGCACCAAACGTAGGGATCTAAGACTCAAGGCATCAGTGGAGAACCCGTACTCTAACCTTTGAAGGGCAGATTTTGAATCGACTCGTGGCTTCGTTTATCCCAGTGCAGTTTTTTGGTGCTATCGGTCGATAATTGCTTTCTATAACTGTGCACAGCGACGTCTTAGAAATTTTGTCTGCGACCTGTTTCATCTCCCGTACTTCTTCATATCTACATGCCTGCCCTTAGCGCTGAGGCGCACAAGAGTAGCTATTCAGGACGTATACTCCTCTTACACGGCGCCGCATTCGCGAAGCAGCTATTTTTTTTCCCTCTCCAAGACCAACGGCCCCTGAGGGACGCCGAGTCGCTCCGCGTTTAGCAGCCGATCCGCATCGCCCTCGGGTTCGAGAAACTCGCTCGGATCAATCACCCTCCTCCACCTCCTCTTCCTCCCTTGGACCAAGCGTCTTTCTCTCTCTCTCTCTCTCTCTCTCTCTCTCTCTCTCTCTCTCTCTCTCCATACTCCCGTTTCTCCATTAAGACAAGGCGAGACTCCGCAACACGGTAAAAATCGAGAAAGAGGGAAGACGTAGCCCCGAATGAAAGATGGTAGAGGAGAAGAAAGAGAAAGAGTACACGTTCGTTCACATTGGCCAGTCGATTAGTTTGTTCAGCGGCGTGCTAAATTCCCGCGACGTTTTCTTAAGCCATTACAGAATGAACGATACGCGCGTTACTGCATCGCAGGGGCAAGGAGAAGGGCGGAGGATAGGGAGGAGAGGGAGAAAGGATGACGTTTCTGGCAGGAGGGGGAGACGCCGGAGGGAACATGCGAACAGTGCATCTTGGCGTCTACATCCTGAATAAAAGGCGATAGAGCATCTTGACAACGGGGATCCGGTACGCTCCCGCGCTCAGCCTATTTCGAGCTCGTTCGTTGTGACGGAAACAGGAAGTGACGTCTCTTCGAGAAGACGGTGCGGGCGTCCAGCAACTAATGCAGCTGCTTCCACATAAGAGGCAGAACAGAAGCATGAATGAGAACAAAAAAAGCAACAAAAGGAACGATGTCAATAAGGCGAACTGTCTCTTCACGCGTGTCTTCAGCTCGCAGATCAGTTCTCCTGACGGAAGCCTACATCGTAGTCGAAACATTCCCAGTTTGGCAAAGGTCTTTGCAATAAGCTCATTTTAGAACATTCCAAGCTCCAAGAATAGAATTTTCCGGCGCGTTTATTCTGCAAAAATACGTTACCAAAATACGGCACAATTCGATGAAAGTGGCGACCATTTCTAATCATCGCAAAAAAGAGAGAAGAGTTCAAAAGTTTACCGCTGTTGTCTAGTCGTAGCCGATATATGCGGTACATCAACGCTGTGACAGCTGAATTGAAGTGGCGAATGTGTAAACTGTAGAATACGAATTTTCCAGGTACGAAGATACCGTGATCAAAGATAGGGACGGAAGACTGGGCTGCGAAAACATGTAACAAATTAAGTTTGTTCTGCCCTGCTCCTGTGTGCCGCGCAGAAAATAGGAAGCATGGAGATGCAGGTCAAAACAGGTCGTAATAACGGCATCGATCTCAGCAGTGCTCTCACAACAGCTTGCTGCGAAAAAACACCTTTCGGCATCCGCTATGACGGGACGTGGCAGAGGTGTTTCTTAACTAGCGCTTCCCCTCGTGTTGCCGGCAAGAGCCCCGTTTTAATAAGCAGGTCGGCCGGTGAGGTCCATGGGGTCCCCATAGGAGAGCTCGTGAGCGGAGTGCGTAAAGAGCTTGGTCGAGGGGGCTAGAAAAAAAGGGGAAGAGCGCCACAAGCAAAACGTACTCTTTGCCGCATCACTTCCGTGCCCCGCAGGAAGATCCAAGCTCGTTTGTTCAGGGGTAAAGCGTGGACGAGTGAAGCGGTCGCTGAAGCGCGCTCGCATGGGGAGTGGGGAAGGGGGCCGCGCGGGATTTGGCTCGTTAACCCGGCGCTGCGGTGCGTGGAAAACTGGACGGGATAGGGAAGGACGACGCAGAGAATAGGGAGGCATGACAAAGGGAGGGGTGTGTAGGGAGTAGGATGTTCTTCAAGTCGGACACGAAGGAACTGGCGGAATACACGTGCTGCTGAGCGCCTGTCTTCTGCTTTTTTAGTTTTTTTACATTAAATTTTGCGAACGCGCGTCATAGTACGCCGCAAAGATTCGCCCGCCGCGCTGATCACGGCTGAGTACTTCTCAGCGGAGCTTTTACGCAGAGAATATAAAGGACTCTGCGTTCTGCGAACGTTTAACGCACGAAAAGAGGAATGGGGCTTGTCGTTTGGGGAAAGAAAGACGCCCCTAGCTTGAGCATTTTCCTGTGGGCATTATTTTGCATCTGAAGAACAACATCTATGTCGCTAAGCAGACACCGAGGAGAGTAATCCCCCCCCCCCCCTCTCTCTCTCTCTTGCAAGAACGGCGAACACACTCTAGAAGGATCCATAGATTGTTCTCGACAGAACGAGTCAACAGGAAACAGAAAGTTCGAGTCATAGACCAAATTTCGAAATTATTAAAAATATATTAACGCAGTTTCGAGTGCAAGAAGGAATTAAAGCGAGAAACTTGGGAGCTATATCACCGCTTGGAGAAAAAAGCTCATTTAGGCAAAGGAACATACGTGAAAGGCTGCTCAGACTGCCCCTGAAAATCTGTGGGAACAAAGTGACAACTCAATGACTTTCAACAGCATTTAGGATGCAAAAGTAACGGTTTATTTTTTGTTAATTGCGCAAAACGGAAACAGTGCACAGCAATGAACGCAAGTGAAATAAGAACAGTGAACGAGGAACGCGCAGTGGTTTCGACACGCACTTCTTTCATTTCATTCTGATCAGTAAGTGCTGCTGCTTTTTTCCTGTTCGTCGCCAGGTCAAAGCAACCGATTGAAACACGGCCTAAAACTCTATTCAAAACGCTTGACCACAAGCGAAAAGCAGATTATGCAATCAAAACAGAGCATTTACTGCCAGAAACGCAAAGTGTATGCACTATCAACTACATTACTTCTCTTTAGTCGTCGTTCTGCGTTCCAGAACCAGGCTCCCGTCAATCTTTCTCCCTGATCCCAGCCTCGTGGGAATTATGGGCACGGAGCAGCATTAGCAGCCAACCACACCAAGCATTAAAAAAAATTTACCGAGGGAGCGTTTTCGTGATTATGCCCTAATAATATTTGCATAATCACGCTATTAACAAGCCCGTGCCTACCTTCGCGTCATATCCTCCAGCGTGCTGGTCGTCTGAATACACTGCAAACGCTTAAGGTTCCGTCACAACGCTATGATATAGCCAGTAAAAGCCGTAACGCGAGCACGCAACGATGGCACGTGGCGAGAGGTCATTCAACTCCGCGAATGTCGACGACCGCCAAGACGTTAAGGCGGTAACGAGTCAACCTGGATGCAAGCAAGCAAAAAACGGAAAAAAGTTTTGTTCCATCGATTTGAAGGCGAGTTGCGATTGCTTTCTCGCGTGCATATTGAGACCCCTGTCACGAATTGCGTACATCCTTAGGACGGAAAGCTCATCAAAACACGAACAAAAATATAGCACTAAAGACAAGAGGATAACAGACATGCACTCTGGGAGTAAATGGACGCTACCGTCCACATCAGACTGCTTGGCATCGACAAGTTACCGCATACAGCACATGCGCCATGCATCGATTAGCCAATTTGTCTTCGCTCACCGAAACTAAACCCGCCAACTGCGTGGTACATAGCACAATACAAAGTGCACAAACGCTGCGCTGTAGACCTATGGAGCAGAAAGCAGCGCGAAGCCGGAAATGATGTCTATTGGAGTGAACGGTGAAGGCGGAAATCGAATGTGGAGAAAAAACGATGCAAACGATAACACCACAATGAACGACGGATAGAGGGAAGCAAGAGATAGAAAGAAGGGACCAGTGCAGGACGTAAACAAAGGGGAGGTCGATAATCGACAGCCTATCTCTCCACTGCTCGCCGGCGCTTCCGTTGCGACAACGAGCTGTCTGCCTGGCTGCTACAGCCATTATGGTTTCTCCTCCTCGCCCTCATCGTTCAAGATGCACGCAACCGAAATCCGCGCAAAAAGCAGCATCAACTCCAGCGAGCGAAGGGTCCTCGATTGCGAGGTCAGTCGCCTTTGCTGAGAGGTGACTGCAAATGTTGAGAGCCTGCCTTTCAACCGGTAGTGAAAATGAACGGCGCACCTTCTGTGGTGCTGGGAAGGATGAACGAGAAATGTCAAAAAGAAACCAATTGCCCGAAACAAAATAAAGGGAATGAGATGAAGAAGAAGAAAACAATAAGAACATGAAAGTAACGTCACCGAAGTCAAATAACAGTTCCACGCAAACACATTTTACGGGAAACTTGATTGACAGACACAAAAGAATAAAAAAGCCCATCTGCTATTTATTTATGCCTCTTTATTAGAGTGTTTGACCAGCGCAGCTTTTGTGCTTCAGCGATTTGCACTTTTGCCATTCGTGACGCAACGAGGACTCTACCCACATCTCTCCGGAGCGCGTTCGGGCGGCCTCTCCCTGCCGGTCCCGTCGTGGCCACGTGACACAAGACAGTCACGGGACGTGTTACGCCAACGACGCCGCTCACGCCACTAGTGAGCCACCAACAGCATTGCTGTAAAGCCAAGCTGAACGTGTCTTCTGCGAGGGCTATTTTGCGGGTTCTGAGCAACCAAGGTTCGCTAGAGTGAACTTTTTTTCGAGTCTTCAACCTCTGCGCTTCCAGCAACCATCAGGCCCACTGCCTCGCAGCGCACTAGGAAAGCCGCCCACATTGTTTTAAAAGCGACGCCCAGCGCATTTGTGATGTCAAAGCCGCGAAAAAGTTGTGAATATCCTATTTGAGCCTACAACAGGAGGCTGCACTCCACGTGCATGTTGTTACGCAGCTACTATTGCAGAACTATGTAGAACTGAGAAAAAACCGTGCGTAAAACGGAAAAAGAAAAAGAAAAGCGAAACAGGATGACTGAGCTCGAACGAAGCGAAAAGCCTATGATCCAGCAAAGCGACAGGTCCAGAAAAGCTGGATTCGGTTTAGGCTCGAAAGCAACGGTTTCTTGCTTTTTTTTAAACGAATAAAGTTTCGGATCCCCAGGTGCATTAAGCGGTAAGTGCTATTAAAGACGCCAAAAGTTGGGACTCAGTCCAAAGGACAGAAAAAAAGAGGACAAAAAGAAATAGACGTAGATCGAAAGGATTCAGCTATCCAGAGAAAGGCACAAAAGAAAACTAGCCACGGAAAGCCGATCACAGGAAAGGATTTTTGTCAGCGCCACACAGGCAGAAGCCAACTTTTTAAAGTTTTGTTCCTGAATCTAACGAGTTGGCATAAGTCTTAGTTGCAAGGATGCATTCTAAGTCCTTTCGCTTCGATGAACAACTTCGACTGATCCCTGCCGTGATTCTTGTTGGCGGACTCGATCAGCAGCGAAAAATCAAGCGAGTTTAAGCGACCAATGCGTTTTCTCGCAATCAGTGTTCCTATATGTCCAGTGTTCGCTAGATGTTCCTATAGAAAGCTGCGCTTATTGCACACTTTTAAGAGCCCACCTTTAAAAACAAAATGTCGTTGCTAGATTTGGTAGCAGTTAGGATTGAGTTGACAGGGTATAGACGCCTAGACGGGCTACAGTTTCGAAAACCCTTTCCACCACAGAACCCCAGGAAGAAACCTAGTCGAGGAGTCGACACGGGGTCTATACCTGGCGTATCCAAGGTCGCCAATCCGACGGTGCGCAGCCAAAATCCGCGCAAAGAGGATTGCCCGAAGCAGCTGAGCCCCTCCTAATCTTCGGGTAATTGGGCGACGGGTAAAGTGCGCAGAAATGGGCTGAACTCGACGGTACTCCAAACAGATGCAAGTAGCCGTCCTGCTTCACGACAGGGCAGAGATCTTTACCTTTAGTTTGTTTGTCTGTTTCTTTTTTGTTTGTTTCATGCCCCGTTCTTCCGCTCGGCCTGAACGTTTGGCAAGGCTTAAGTTCCAGAACTCCTGGTCAGCACTCTTCTATACAATATATACAAGAAAGCGGGCATGGATTGTTCCCTCAGCGGTGAAACGTTTTGATAAGAGGAATGCATGATAACATGCACGTTTACTGGCGCTGAAAGAACAGACGATAATCCGCTTTCAGAAAGATTTTGCAGTAGAACCACTTCTCTTCCGTTTTAGAAACCACGGCTTCTCCAAAAGTGCAGTCACCGTAGAAAGATAACCCAGCACTCAATAACGTGTTTGCTCGACCATTAGTGGGAGCTTCGCAATAACGTCTTCTGTCGCTCCAACTTGTGTCCCTTCTTGTTTAATCTTGTACATCGAACGTCACGAAAACACCACTCAAAACGACATGCATAAATCGTTGCCTTACTCGAGAAGAAACGGCCGTTTATAGCGTGTTTTAACGCTACATTCAATCCGAGTATCTGGTGCTTGAGTGAGAACACCCTGCCGTGGGGCTCGCATGTGATATAACAGAATGTGTGCGGTATATTAAAATAATCACTTCACTATTACAAGTTAAAACGCACGTGACCAATCGTTAGATGGCTTGTGATCGCGAATAAATGGAGACATTAGAGTGGACGCTTAAAAACTAGTCGTTAGCCTAATTAGTGGTTAGAAGGTGGTGGGCTCGTATGGTCAGAGGTGCATTTTCACCAGTGGGTGCACCTCCTCGAATCCACCGTAGGGTGCTCATTCCGGAAGGCATTCCGGAAGAGACCGCTCCGGCCTCCGAGGGTTATGCGGGCGGCACCGCCGACGCCACATTGAGTGAAGAACGAGCTGTGAACAGTTTATGCTGTAAAATGACGCTGCTCGTTAGGATAGGGACTCGCGGTTTAAAATCTATCAAGCTCGCATTACAAAACCCGGCGCTTCATGTATCGGGTAAAGTACGACATACAACGAGTGTATATGAGCAAGTTCAGTGACCAGAGCAAGGTTCTGAGAGAGAAATGCTGCTTAATACAAATTTCGAGATATCAGCATGCACCGAAACTTGTTTTTTTTTCTCATTAAAATGCCTTAAAAAACGCGAACTTTCGCGCACGTCAGGCTCACTTTGAACATACGAGCTCAAAAATCTTTTTTCTGCACCTACAAATCAGTACGGTCGCTATTGGTTCAACAGCGAGTACCCCAGGCATAAGCTTCCAAAAGTAAACGTGCTCATAGGGAAACAAAAATACATGAATCGCCGACCAAAGGCTTGTGTCAATAAACGACGTTTCGGCTTCCTTACGGAAGCCTTGTTCACTGAAGGCTTTACTAAAAAACGTGCTCACTTTAAAAGAAAAAAAAAACGCTGCTTATGTACAACGGTCAAAGCCCTCACGAGGCTTAGCGAGGTTATTTACTCCAAGGGCTATACGCCTGCAAGCACAGCGAGCTCCAGCCCACAGTGTTTCAGCTCGCTAACACGAATGGGTCGAAGGAGCACGGGACAGAGACCACTCGTGTGCATGCGTTCTGAGGACCGTTGCTAACGAGATGTATTCACGGCAATCACTGAACCGCGAGATGTCGCAGGAGAAACAGAAAAGTTCATACGCTGCCTTGCATTTGAAGTTAGCTCGCATGAGGCCTCAAAGGCAGGCAACTCGTGGAAACAAGACCACAAGAAGAGACAGAAATGTCAACGCACGAACTGTGAAGGCTCCCAACTTGTGCAATCCCACTCGCGAGTTGAATTCTCCATCTTCATTTGTATCTTCCTCACGAAAAGCACGCGATTGAAAAAAAAACGAACTCGTCGCAACCAGACCAATGGGCGGCGCACTTCTACAGGCAGCGAAGAAGTTTCAGAAACTGAGTCTCATTGACGTCAGCGCCATGTATTCGCTCGATGTTCGCAAACATCCCTCACACACGAGCGCTTCACTTTGCAACGCAAGCTGCGCGACTCCGCTTTCAACGCTACCAGTAGGAGCGAG